>NC_136701.1:25368058-25395117 GCF_947650265.1 Symphodus melops | reverse complement strand
AAAAAAACAAACTGACCCTGAAAGTGAAAAACAAAGAAGTTGAAATGTAACTAAATGCTGATTCTAAAACGCACAAACTTTAAATCATTAAGAGAAAAACATTGTTCCTGCTTCATCATGAAATAACTGAAGGTTTTTTTTTAAACATTTCGGGCTCTAACACGACTTCATAATCTTAAAACCTTCTATGAGTCAGAGGATGAAGTGCACAGGTGGAGTGTGTGATACGTGCAGCAGTGGGGAGGATTTGACCTGAGGAGGCAGATCAATAAAGAAAGGGGGACGGAGGACAGAGCCTTGAGGCACTCCACAGAATAATGAGGGTGAAGAGTAACCGTGATATTAAATAAACTCCCTGACAACCAGAGGAGACATCCGCAGCATCTCCTCCAACATGACCTGCAGTTAAGGACGGTAAACATTTCTAATCGATGAGTCATTCTCGTTTGAACGCTAAACAAGACTGTGCAAGCCCGTTACTGCATGAGCTCGAGTCAGTGAGATTCACAGAGTCACCAGCAGGCAGGAAGTGCTGCTGTGATTCACCCAGAGGGGCCGAGCGGCGCCCTGCCGTTTGGTAATTCAGGGTCTTTTGAGCTTGAGAAAGAGTTGCAACATTACCATGGTTAGCTCTGATCCCGGGGTGGGATCAGGACAAAAAGGAGGAGGATGACATGATGCTCATGGAACAGCTATGATGAATACAGCAGCATCAACAGCAGAGATGTCTATCTTTATTTATCTATCCTAAATAAAATCCCTTCTGGGCCTCCGTACATGTGTGACTGTGTCTGCACAGACTCTGTCCTCTCACTCGATTTTACTCTTCTGATTTGTTCTGGTTGACTCGGGACGTTTGTGGGCGGAGCTGGTGTATTTCCTCCAGCCAATGAGAGCGCAGCACGTGAGTTTAGGATACAGCTCAGTGATTGGAGGAGATTCAAAGCGGTGAATATGACGGACGTGGACGTAGCAGCAAAGAAGAGAAAATCTGATCAGCGTGAGGAGAAACACCACAGTTAGCCTGTGTTAGCACGCGTTAGCTTGTAGCGTACGTGCAGGAAGTGAGAGCTTCTGGGGGAGATGACCTCAGGAGGAGGGGCCACGGTGTGTGATGAACATTTCTACAGACTCCATGCTCAAGAATAGATTGATCATTTCCTGTTGTTTACTGTTCTCACTGTATATTTTATAGTCTATTTGTCTTTTGTGCCTCTACATCCTGATGTTAAACAACCAAACTTCCCACTTTGGGACCAATAAAGATTTATCTATTTATGATCGGTTTCTATTTGCACACATTATTCACGTGCTTGCTCTCGTTCTCCCCGGCACTATTTTCACACCAGAGGAGCTCAACCTCTTTTATCGCATGAGTAAATCTCCAAAGTCCAGGTCTGAGGCTGCTGGGAATCTGCAGGTTTCATCTTACAGAAGGGAAACACATCGAAACCAGCCTTCCCCCATTCTTACCCCCCCCCCCCCCAATCCTCCCTCCGCCATCCTCTGAAAAGAGACTGAAAAGCAGGAGTAACTGGTTTGGCCTTTGCTTTTAACATCGTGTCTTCCCTCTTTTTTTTCCTCTTTCCTCCTTCCTCCCCTCCTCCCTCGCTCTCTTTGTTCATGTCTCTCTCCGGGGAAGCTCAGCAGACAGGTATGAGCACGTTTGGACAAGAGGAGAAAAAAACACAAAACCCAGAGGAAATCGCTCCTGTGTTGTCTTTACTCTTTATTGTGTTCTTCATCTGTTGTAGTTAGTGGGCGTATCGAAACTGGCAACCAGGCAAAATATGTCCAAAACAAATAACAACAAGAGGAAGCAAATCAAAGTTTGCTATGTGGAGATTTGACTGAATGAGGATAAATTAAGTATAAGATGACGATTTGTGGGATTTTTTTTTCCAAGGCTTGAACATGCATTTAATCCAAATTATGAAACCGTAATTAAAATCTGAAAAAAAAAAAAAACCACAGAAGAAGAAGAAGTGTGAAGCTGAAAAGTTGTAGAGGAGCTTCATCTCACACACACTCTGCTCCTTTAAAGCTGACTTGAGGAAAATACGGAGTTGGGAGGGAACATTCAAGAGAACCAATCAGAAAGCTAGAAAGAGGTCAGGTGTGTAAATCAAGCTGCAGAGAGCTGATTGCTCACCTGTGTGCGTCCTCTGGTGCGCCTTCAGATGAGAGCTCTTTGTGTAAACTTTGGTGCAGCCTGAAAAGAAATCACAGACAGATGATGAGCTCGGCTGGCAGCGTGACGTCCTCACACTTCACCTCGCCTGTGGCGCCCAGGAGACGAGGCGCTGTGGCTCAGACACAAACATGGACGTCTCTTTAATGTCACTTTGGCACGTGTGCTTTTTATTTTGAATTGTGAACTTTTCGTTTTAAGCTTCAGACGACACTGATCCTAAAATCCTGATTTTTTATAAAAGGTAAAAATGTGCTGATGGGATGAGATCAAGTCGACCTTACAGTCCATCATTTTATTCATCTCCAGCATGATGCTAACACGATGCTAACACGATGCTAACACAAAATGGACATTGCTATTGACCAGCTAACAGACTTAGCATTTCAACGACATGCAGAGTTCACTTTTAAGCATCTCTGCAGAATGCGGCGCTACGTTTCTGTCGCTGGTCAAAAGTTGGCGTCCTGTGGTGCGCCATGACGCCTGTCACTTATTTACACTAGAGAAGTGAACGGAGGAGCATATTGAATCCAATGACAAACCTTGGTAGTCACAGAAGTGGATCCTCCTCTTCTCCAGCTCCGGGTTGTTCCGTCTGTTGTACTTGGGGCCTGTGAGGACGCCCTGACCGTGCGTCATCAGCATGGCGTGATGAGACAACCCCGTCACCTTCATTCCTCCCAGGCGCTGCTGATATGGAGGCGGAGCTTGTGTGGCTAAGTTGAGCAGATCCGGATGACCGTCTGGGCTCCCCGGCTGGGAGTTTGGGGGTGAAGGGGGGGAGACTGTGGGGGGCCGTGTTGCTCGGGAGGCTTGGTAGTAACCGTGGTGGTGCTGCTGCAGCTGCTGCTCTGCCATCAGGTAGTTGCCGTTGGTCGTCGGCAATGCAATGCCGCCAATGTTCATGATGGTGCGGCCGGCGGTGGAGACGTGCGCTGACGGGCTGGTGTGGGACAGAGTCATGGTGAGGTCGGCACAGCTGGTGAGGGGCATGTGGTAGACCTGTGGCTGGGGGGGGTGGGGTCCGATGTGAAGCTCTGTGCCCAGGTTGGGCTGCTGCTGATGCTGATGCTGCTGGGACCCAGCAGGTCCGCTCACCACTCCCTCCGCACCCATCTCCGGTTTGATGAAGACGCTGTTGACGACCGGCGGGACGCTGAACACGGAGGTGAAGTCCGGCAGGGCCTGGGTTGTGGAGGTCGGGATAGAGCACGGCACCTCCAGCCCGGGCTCGGTTTTGATCTGGTGTTGCGTCTTGGCGTTGGAGCGGTAGAGGCCTGTGCGAAGGTGCGTGGTGCTGGGGAGGATGACGTTGATGTTGAGGCTGTAAGGCGTGGCGTGCGGTTTGTCCTCTGAGAAGTACTCGTCCACCACGGAGGCGCTCTCTCGTCTGTACTTCTTGTCTGTGGTGTCGGGCGGGAGAGTCAGGAGAGGACTGCCGGTGTGGGGGAAGTACTTATCCAGCTCCAGCTGAGTCTGAAAGAAACAACAGGAAGAGAGAGAGAGCGGGGTTCAAGATGGCGTCCAGATGTGTATTGAAATAACACTGACTTAAGGCTGCACGTTAACGGCTTTTCTCCGGCTTCACGTTTACTCAGAACCGGAGCGTGAACATCTTCTCAGCCTAAGACGAGCAGGATCAAGAACCAGGACCAGGACCCTGAACCTGTTTGTAGCAGAAGGTCAGAGGAGCTTTTCTTTGTGCTTAAGTGGATCTCACTAAACCTGCAGAAACCCAAATCTTCCAAAGTTTAATATCGAGTCCAAGATGAGAATTCCCATTTAAACAGAAAATCCACAAACGTAAAAAAAAACTGAAGGGTGCAACTTATTCAGGCAGTATTTTCACTCATGATCTTTCACAATGAGACGTTTCTCTGGACTCGTCTGCTGAATGTGGCTTACATCAAGATTATTATCATTTTAATTGATTATCATTATGACCTTTTGCAGCATTATTATCTACTCCACGTCTCTTCGTCTTTCTCTTCCTACAATACGGTGAAACTCTACGAAGGTAGAAAGGGTGAAAAACTGTGGAGACACTTCCTGCAGATCCACCGCGATCCAAACCAGGTGAAGCCACACGACATGTTGTTGTGGAGAGGAAATATGAAGTGATGAATTATTATTTTAGAGAAGACGCAAACTCAGGATGTGCATGATGTCGAGTGTTAAGCTGCTACGACTAAGCTAATAACGCTCTTCTACCTGGATGTAAAGGAGCGCTGTGATTGGATGGCTTCAGCTGTTCGTCTGCTGTGATCGAGTAAACAGAGATTAAGTTGTATGCAGGTTGTTTCAGGTTGAACTGGCACGTAACCACCGGAGGAACACACCGGAAGGAAACATACAAAGATGAATAAAAGTGAACTGAAACACTTTGACCTCTAAAAACATGTTTGAGTGAGTTTACTGATCGCTTTAAGAATCATTGCATCAGAAGAATCAACAGTATGAATAATAGTCGTTTGCACATGATGCTAGTGACATGTGGCTGTCAGAAACACGTGACGAGATCTGAGGGTGTGGAAACGTTTTTTAAGCAACAAGACTGGACAGGTGGAGGCGAGCACGAGAACACGCCGCATGTTGTTAAACCTTTTGTTTAACGGGCATTATCTTCCCCTAATCCTGACGAACCGCTCCGTGTGTTTGTGTCATTCAGAGTCGCTGAAGCAGACAGATGCTCCTTTAGACGAGCACGAGCCGTTACCTAAAAAACCTCTGCTGCAGAGACCACACACACACACACACACACACACACACACACACACACACACACACACACACACACACACACACACACACACACACACACACACACACACACACACACACACACACACACACACACACACACACACACACACACACACACACACACACACACACACACACACACACACACACACACACACACACACACACACACACACACACACACGGGTGCGGTTAATAGAAGTGATTTGATGCATGAAGATGAACAGAAAAAAAAAAAAAAAGCCGAGTCAAAACAAAGGCGGAGCATGAGAACGATGCAATGAAACTTAAACACTGTCAGGTAAAAATAGACCTGCCAGACAAAGTGACAACACACACACACACACACTCACAGGGAGGAGCGACTGGACAGACCACACAATACAGTACAAATGAACAACCTCATACGAGACGTACAGACATTTTCCAGGTGACCTCTGACCTGTTAAATCACACGATTTACTGGGGATGCAAATCAGCACATTTACAACCTTTAACTTCTTTAGCCCAATTAGAAGGAATTTGAAATACTTGGAGAACAGACGGGTGTGAAGGTTCAGGTCTCTTCATTTGTAGCCATATGTAAATGAGCGTCACTTCATACAGACGGTGACAGCGTCTCTGTCTGCTCCTTCAAATATGCATTCCTTATGATGATGCGTTATTAAGAGGTTATTAACACGTGTTACTGAACTTCCTGTGAATGTTCATGGTCAGACGTAACTGAGCTGGATTTGTTCTGCTCCCCGTGTGCCTGAAGTCCGCTGACTTTGGGACAAATGACCTAACGAGGTGCTGACGTGCTCCGGGTCGCGTCCAACGGGCACAAAGCAGCAGAGAGAGTGTGTCAACACGTTCATTCTGCAGCACTGATTCAACACACAGCCTCTCTCTGCTGTTCATAATCTGATGATGGAGACTCACACATGAAGACCGTGGAGGCTCTTCAGTCTGGGGTCGATTCTACTCGTGCACTTATAGAAGTGCAAATAAGGTCAAAAACATCTTTTGTAAGCTTCACATGCAGGATTTGTATTTATGCATCACATTTGATGTTATTGCAAATCAAAAACTTTGATTGCATGTTGCAGATTCTCTTGATGTTACACATCCAGTGTTTGCATGATGGACTGCATTTATCCATCTGTCTGTGTGTGTTTCCTAGAGGGCGCCTGCAGGTGAACTCAAACCTGCCTGACATCAGTGCAATCTGAGCAATGAAATTAAAGTCTGGGCTTTTTTACAGCAGGAAAAAAAAAAGACAACAAAAACAGGCTGTCTGTT
This sequence comes from Symphodus melops, assembly GCF_947650265.1. Lineage (NCBI taxonomy): Eukaryota > Metazoa > Chordata > Actinopteri > Labriformes > Labridae > Symphodus > Symphodus melops. The sequence continues at coordinate 25,388,876 of NC_136701.1, read as the reverse complement.
TTCTCCTCACTGAGAGCTCCTGTGTGCCTTTCAGGACGGGACACAAGCAGGGCCTGTGCTGCCGGGACGCTGGCCGAGGTTCACCTCTGTGGACGCCCTTGGCCTGTCACCCTGAGCGCTCTGATTCCCCCCCAACCTCCCCACTTCTGTACACGCAAGGAGGAAATGTTGCAGAGAAAGGTCAGTGACCAACAGACAAGGTGCATGTAAAGAATACATTAAAAAACCCTCATAATAACAACAATAATGATGATAATAATAATAACTATCATAATAACGTCATTTGACATGCACTGTTTGACCGACACTGCTCCGTTATGTTTTGCTGCATGTTATATACGTGAGCGCTTATTTCCTGATCAGACACGGAGCGAGGACGCCATGATGTCATCAGCGCCTTTCTGAAAAGTAGAAAGATTTTCATCTTGAGCGCTCGGAGCTGCGGCTGGGTCAGAAGGAAGACGCAGGATGCTGCACGTTCTCTCACCTGGAGGACGACTCCAGGTGGACACGAGGCCTCACTCATCAAACATGGACACTCTCAGTATGATGAGAGAATGTGTGTGTGTGTGTGTGTGTGTGTGTGTGTGTGTGTGTGTGTGTGGAGACTCAGTCAGTTAATAATTGGAGAACATGTATAACTGCTGGGCTGTGAATCCTGCAGCCTGATAACAAGCAGGCGCTTATCAGCTCAGTTCTGCTTTATGAGGCAGAGTGGGAGTTTCCACTCTGTCAACATGGCGCTCATCCTCAAAGGACGTTCACATGTTACTGCCAAGGAAGTGCACTTTACACGGCTGAACGTCTATCCGTCACCGCACACATCACATAATGAGCAGACCTGACACGGAGCGGCAGAATGAAGAGCGAGACAGAAACGCGGCGGACTGTGAGACGGCCGCACGTCGTCACCACACGACAGCGTCACTTTCAAGAAAACACAGAACAGACGTGACAGTTTGCAGACTGACACATCTGTGGACGTCCCATCCTTTAAAAACAAAACAAAAAAAAGTTTTTTGTCACGACCTTAAAGAAAATAAACTCTTTGATCTTCTGAGAACCAATGAATAATGAGACTCCGTGGTGTGGCTCCGCCTCTGCCCATGTGGGACGCACAACAACAACGTCTGCGTCTGCGCAGCAGCTCGTCTTTATGACTCGGAGGAATGCAGATGAACGGGGCCATTCCCCTTTGGATCTCCATAAAACAAACCTGTGGAGGAGGGGAGGGGGGGAAGGGGCGGGGCCTCCTGATCTGTACTGCTGGATGTGGATCATGGCGGGGTCATCGGAGCAAAAACAGAACCTTTGAGACTGTGGCGCTGCTTTATGGCGGCGGATGGAGGGAGAGATAGCGAGGCTTGTGTTTTTTGTCCAGAGATGAATGAAGAGTTGGGATGTAAATCTGTGCATCGTCTGCGTAACGACTAATACATACCATGCTTCCCTGATTATACAACAGGTCGTTCTGATGAAGGGATCTGGGCTTTAATCATTGATACTGTAACGACATGGCGGCGTCCTGCTGCTTTATGAAGGTAACGTTACGTAACCAAACATCCAGGAGGATCCTAATCAGACGCTGATCCAGCTCAGAGCGGATTCCTGACGCCGGGACTCGTATTTGGGACATGCCTCGTCTGTCACGTGACCTCACTTTGATGATAAATGATTTGTTTGATCGATGTAATGTTTCTAACGATCAGCCAATGGTTACATAATGTGGCGTGAACTGTTTATTTGTTGGAGGTGATTTGTCAAGTGAGTGCCTGACGACTCAGTCAGAGAAGAGGAAGTCACCTGTTTGACAAACTGTTTTCTCATGAATGTTGAGGTCGGAGGAGGAAAGCCTGGGATGACTGCACGGTGGATGACAGACAGAATCAGTTTGTTTAGCGCTGTCCCCTCTCAGTGAGGAGGTTGCTGGTTTGAATCCCCGTCTCTCAGGAGCCTCTCTGTGGAGTATCTGCATGTTCTCCCCGTGCATGGCGTGGGTTCTCTCCGGCTTCCTCCCACAGTCCAATCACACGCTGGTTACCAGCTGACTCTGAGTGTGACTGGTTGTCTGTCTCTACATGTGAGCTCTGTGATTGGCTGGAGAAAAGTCCAGAGTGTAACCCCGGCTCCTGCCCCACGCCACCCTGATCTGGAAAAGTGGTATAGACATATTTCTTCCTATTAATCAATAAATACAAATTTAAGGCGCCTCATTTGAATTCCATGCGACCCGTGATGGGGCGGCGACCCGTGATGGGGCGGCGACCCCGGGGTTGGGAAAGCCTGAGCTTCCATAAATCAAGTCTGGAAAGAGCGGGTCACAGCTGAACGGTAACATCCTCCCGTCAGGATCAGACTCCCTGGGAACAATCACGGCCGTCACGTGCCGTCCTATTTCTGTCATTCTTTGTTCCACAACACAGAAACGCTCCTTCTCAGGTTCAGCTTGCAGTAGTGGGGGGGGGGGGGGGGCGTGGCGGGGGGCGTCTTCACTCACCACAAAATGATCTCACCTTTTGTTTTTTTTTACGTATTTCCCTTTTTTTTCCAGACAGATGAGACGTAAACACGGAGAGTCACTGAGCAGATTCAGCACCAGATGAGTTAACAGACCACAGGTATTAAGAAACAGTCTGCGGGCAGCATGTGTAGTCTGGTACAGAGGCATGATGGGTAATTATGACATTTGAAGACCAAACAAACCCTAATCTCATGAGTCAAACATAAATCTCTGCTCCGTGTTTTAGGTGGTTTTTAAAGAGACCTGAGACCATGAGGACCATCAGGCCGGTTTAAAGGTCCAGCTTTATTAACAAACTTCAGGAAAATCAAATTCACTTATTTGTTACTGAACATCAGATTAATTAAACTCGACTTGACTGATGTAGAATTTATATGGCCGACACAGATATCGACATTAGCAGGACCAGCTATTTAACAGCAAACACCATTTCCCACATGAAATCCAACTTAAGATCAAATACATTAAAGAGGACATATTATCGTCTCCTCCGCCTTTTCAAACTGAGCTCTGAATGAAACATCTGTGTTTCTGAGCTTTGGTCTAAATATAACATGAATCAAGCAGCAGAGGAGGTTTGTGACCCTGAAGAAACCAGATCTCTCTGAACGCTCCGTTTTGGTGTGTGTGTCTCTTTAAATGCAGTAAGTCCCGCCCCCTGGGTTTTCCCTGTAGACATCACTCCTTCCCTCGCAAGAATAAAAATGGCGGCCCTGCGTTAAAGTTCATCTCTAGTCTGGGGGGGCGGAGTCCATGGGAGGAGATATAAGGAGATTTTATTTTACCAGAATCCCACTGTGACATCACAAAGAGGGCACATTAGAAACGGAGCGTTTTTCTCTGAGCTGTCAGACGTCTGCAGACCACAAACAAAGGACTGGATTTGTTTATTCCACATGTTGTGGGTCAGTAGACTCTCAGGTTACCCACATAAATGTTAAAGAACTATGTGAAGGTGGATTTATCATGACACGTCTCCTTTAAGACACAAAGAGTCTAAATCTACGAGGGTGAACTACGTGTTTGAGTGAGTCCTGTACGAGCAGAGACTCGTCAGCAGACGATTGCTCACATGCAAATCGGCAGCTTGTGTTGTCCTGCAAGTCAAATCATTAGTCAAAGCAAACCCAGGCCGGCCTTCAGCTGCACGAAAAACACAAAGACGAGCGTCTGGGAAAGACGCACGACTCGCCACTGAGGGCGGCCTGACATGTGGAGGAAGGTCAGCCTGACATGTGAAGCGTTCACTGTCTCAGTGCGACTCCTTCATAGAAGAAGAAAACATCTCCACTCTAAACCATATCTGAGTATTGATCTTCAGGAACCATTAGGCAGGACTGGCGACACACTGTTACTCTGTAACTTCCTCTGTCGTCTCCGCTCGCTCTTACAGCAGACCTGCAGGTGATGTTACGACACAAGAATCTGAAGTGGGTTTCATATTAGTTACTCATTCTGCCATTAATGCCGACGAATCCCCAGAATCTACAACTTCAGCCGCCACAAACGTTCTACCAGCGGTCAGACTTTGATGTTTCGGCTCTTTGGCTGGAAGATTGTTTGTAACGGGTCATTCGTAAATAAAAATATCTTCTCTGTTTCAAGTTTTCACCTGGATTTGTAGCTTTTTATTTGTTTTGGGAGGAAATTGAGTTTAAGTCTTCTTCCACGTGCGCGCAGACAGCGTCGTCCTGTTCGCTGCCACTCCAGTCAAGGCACCACAGCCCGTGCCAGCGGGGCCACATCGCTCAGTTTCAAATACACCAGGGCGCCATGTTTGACAGAGTGAAGAGTGCGCTGCAAGCTGGACAGATCAGAGCGACCCAGACAGGAAGTCAGACACGGAAACACACAGAGTGTCAAAAAGGACTTTGTGTTTAAAGCTCCTTTACTTTGAAGATGAGCGGTTAGTGCGGGCTACCCGTGTACGGAGGTCATAGTCTGGGTTAGAATCTTTTTTATCTCTCTCTCGATCTACCAGCCTTCCTATCATTCAAATAAAAGGTAAAAATACACCTTACAAAAATCTCTGTGAGCTCAACGTGATCTCTGTCACAGTCGGCCTTCTGACAAACCTCCACATGACCACAGACATGATCAGAGAAGACCTGCATGGTGTTTGAGAAGCTTCGTCAGCCTTTCTCTGCCACTCACACTTTCTCATGAGGTCAGCCGTTCTCATCCCCCGTGCTGCCTTCAGGCGGCCCTCGGAGATACGGGCCCTGCTCAGACAGGTCTGGCAACATACTGCTGTCCTGACAGCGACGCTCTGTACGACGGCGACACAAAGAGCCGCCTGAAAGCGGGGGGGGGGGGGGGGGGGGGGGGGACTTAAAGCAGTTAGTTCAAAGAGAGGAAGAAAAGCCTGATCTCTGCAGAGTCTCAAACATGCACGCCAGGTGAAAGCTCTCCGGCTGCGGCTCGCACTGATTTGCCTGAGGGGGAACTATTTCACTTCACCTGACTTCTTTGTTCTTGGCAACGTCTGCCTTTGCATAACACCAAGCAGAGCACGTTCCAGCGACGACAAAGAGGAGGAAAAGCAAGCCGAGTCGTTTATGTTTAAAATTTCCTAAACAAAGTGAGCAAAGTGAACGTTGAACCCGAGCTGTGAGCTTCTTCACGGAGTCCAACGGGCAGCTCACTTCATCCAGGCTGTAAAATCAGTCTTCCCTCTTTATGACAGTCATCGTGACCTACATACATCTGCAGCAGGGAGGCAGGCTGAGACAGAACACAGTGTCTTCAATAACACGCAGAGGAACAGGGTGACACAGGGTGAAAGACCTGAAGCTACAACAAACAGTCTGGCCTCAGTCTCTGCCACGTCGGGACTTCAACTCGCCCTATTTGACTGATTTTTGTCTCACATTTTGATAATCACACAAACAGACGGTGAGGACGTTGTTACTTTCGTTTACTTCACGACTTTTGATTCCACATTTTTAAACCCACGTTATTTTTAGTGATCAGCGGGATCACAGAGAAGCAAAGCTTTACTGCGATGAATGTTCAAATGAAAAAGGAGAAACGTCCCTGTTGGTGCCTCAGTCAAACTCGTGCACGGTGACGATAAAGAGACGATGTGCTTCAGATAAGAAGACGACACATAAACTGTGTTTGGAGTGAATTGATTTATCGGAGTCACGATGTTATGTAACTGTCATACCTGCATAAAAGACAGAGATGACTTCTCTACAGACTGCACGGGTGTGCAGCTGATTGGTCAGTAACAGCTCCAGCATGTGATCGCTTCCCCTCCATGTTTGCATGAAAGTCAACGAGAGAACCCCAGGCTGCTCCGTGCGTCGTGACACAGAGAACACAAAGACAACCACGTGAAGTTTAAGTTACACCCTTAGACGTCCACATGGGGGGGGGGGGGGGGGGGCTGAGAGCCTCAGGTGTCGGGGTCTGTCACCTGTTTACCAAACACCTGGACGGAGGCCAGACTGCACCGCACGAAGGCGTCCGGTTTCTGTTTGTGCTCTGTTGTGATCACGCAGGGCAAACGGACAACTCACAGACATTTAGGTTGAACGCAGCTGTGGTGTCTCTGCAGTGATCAGCTCACACAGGAGGAGGAGGAGGAGGAGGAGGAGGAGGAGGAGGAGGAGGAGGAGGTCATCGTAACAAGCTGCAGAAACATTCAGTCACACTTTCAGATGGAGTGTGACACGCGTTACTTCCTGAAACCTTTGCACACATTTCCGGCACAAGAGCTACAAATGTTCCCGTACAGCGTCCTACGGATGGACGGGCAGAGAGACGCCACGATGGACGGAAAACACGCACCATCTTAATCTTCAGAGCAAATCCCACCAGCTAAGTCACACACGCTCGGAGCACATGGTGTCAGCTGCTCTCCGACCCAGCTCCATCCATGTTGTATTCATGATCGCTGACAAAGTATGAGAAAGTCCAACACATGAACATCTACAGCAGGACTGCTGCTACTTTCCCTGTGACTTAGAGGATTCTAATCTATACTGGTTGACTGTGTCATCACCATTATATCATCTCATACATACCAGCAGTGTTTAAACACAGTTAATCAATGTCACATTCAAATGAAATCCCATAAATCCACTTCACATTAGTCCCTATAAAACTCGAGGTGAAGTGGTTTTACTGACACTAGATGCTCTGAACAGCTTCCAGGTGAACTTTACCTGGTCAGGTGTCTGTGTAGGACTTTAACCTACCTGCCTGTCAACACAGGTGAGCTGCTTCCTTTAACAGGTAACAACAGCCTCATAACAAGACGTCTCTGTTTACCCTCACAAACAAACTTCATGTTTTCACCAAAGACATAGCTGACTGCTCATACATCTAAGTGAGGGTGAAATCTAAAAACAGTTATTACAACACGCAGAAAGGCCGCAGCTCCGGTTTAACGGAAGCCCGGACGGTCTCAGCGGGTCGGCGCAGACTCTCACCCCGGGTTTGACGTCCTCGAACACGGACGCGTCCTCTGCTCCGTCCGCTGCAGACATCCTGACCGGCTTCAGCTGCGTGAACACCGCCCGCTCCTCTGTGGCGTGCGGCGGGTTCATGGCCAGTCCTACACTCGCTGCCATCACAGGTGAGTTTTTAAAAACGTCGTATCGTGAATGTGTGTCTATAATAACTAACCTACATAGAGCTCTATAGCTGTTAATTGCGCCTTTTTTCTGGAGCTTCAAACGCTGCGTGGTAAATCCACAGCCCTCCCCTCTCGTCTGTCTCACAGGTAAGGTTTACCTGAGCTCAAGTATGGACCTGCTACCTGGAGCTGTAAACACAACGAAGCCAATAAGTACAGAGGATGGGTGCTTCTGTCCAATCAGGTGCGGGGAGGAAGGCGGGAGTTACCTGAGAGGCTCCAAGAAGAGCGTTGTACTGCACACACACACACACACACACACACACACACACACACACAAGCAAATGCACGTGCACGCGCTAAAGTTGATAAATTATAGATGAACCAATAGCCTTGATTCTTTATCTCCACATCTGCACTTCTTAGAGTCAAAGGTTTATTTACAGTCTATAGAAATATTATTTCTACATTTTTTCAAGTGCAGAAAGCTTGGTGTGATTTTGTCATGATGAGTATCCCTTTCACAGAAATACATGAGTCATGCAGATTAAGTTCACCTGTTGCCTTGGAAACAGTTTATTCCAACACCCGGTGGTGTAATCGTGGAATCGTGGAATCGGCAGGTTAAATTTGGCATGTATAGCAGGAAATAATAATCCATTGATATCAACTGTAACGCTGTGTTTGCTGTGTCTTTGTTGGATCATTTATCACACAAGCAGGAAATAATCAACAAGTGTATCACAATGTCTGTTTCAGCAGATTATATGCAGTTATGTCATAACAACAAATAAGAGATGCAGGCCTGTATATTCATATGTTTTTATTGTGTGGCTTTATTGAAGAGACAGGAAATGAGAGTGGGGAATGACAAAGCATCAACCTCCGGCCTTGAAAAATCAAGCCAATGCAGAAGTGTCAAATCCTGCAGTTCCCTGAGTGTCCACTAGAGGCTGGCTCCAGGAACACCAAAACTCACATCAACGCAACAGGCAAAAAAAGCCGTTTTTTAAGCCCCGTGCAGGAACAGACGGCTGACATCACTCAGACCTCGTCCATTAATGATTACAGTCGAGGACTTGAACCTGGGACGCTTACCTCGATGGCTACTGTACGTGCTGCTAGTGATGAAGGACACACCAAGACGTGATTAATCACATGATTTCACTGTGTGCTTGTTGCATATCTCTCATGTCAGTTCCATGCAGAAAACTTCATGTCTTCATCTGCCTTTCATTGTCTCTTAAACAATGTACACACTCGTTTATCTTACAAGCCCAGCAATGAATCACTGTCCTTAGAAAACGTGTCTTTTGTTTCACCAAGGAGAAGAAACACACCCTCATCTGGGAAGTAAAAATGGCTACTTTGTCAAGATTTAGACAGATCGTGTTTTCACACTTGCAGAAAACTCCTGCTGATATTTTCAGGGTTTTTTATTTTATTTTTTTCGCTCAGAGTTTCCCCTCCAGCCTCCTCGTATTTATCCTGCAGTAAGTCAGAGTGAGCTGACTGACAAAGAGAAGGCAGCAGGATATAATCCGAAGACTTCACCTGGAGCGAGTGGGAGGTGGTGGTGACCTTTACTCCCTGTGATCACTGCACCACCACAGACTGTCTCCAGATTGATGAAGCGGATGACACTTATTTTGGCACACGCTGTAAGCACGCTTCAAGCTGAACAGAATAAACGACACTTTCAGGACGTTTCATGAAAGGCCCAGCTCGCCAGGCGTGGTGCGTAAGCTGGCACCGCGGTGTCTGTATAAAGTATTTGTCCTGTAAATAGACGAGCCTGTGGCGTGTTCAGACAAAGACTTTCACACTATTTTGAGGGCTGCTGTTGTTTTAAATGTTCATGAGGCGTAAAACAGTTGTTGAGTCACAGGAGCGTGACTAAAGAAGCCGCTAATGAACTGAGTATAGGCGGGGTCGTCAACTGTTGTAAGCTAATTGTGTAACCTCCATGCTATATAAAAACTGCACGTTTTAATTCAAAGTTCAGTACCTAGTTTATTGTCTCTTCTGTAAATAAAAACTCAGCGACCATGGGAGTGAAATGCAAATCTCCTCAAAACAAATGCATATATTTAAGAGAAGACTTTTATTCGTGATCAAATATAAACCGTGCTGTAGTTTGAGCAGGCTGCTCTTCAGCACCTGCAAAGGAAAAGTGTGCAACATTGTCCATGTATATAAATCATAACTCCAGTGTGTGCTGTGTGATTGTGTGTGTGAGTCCTGACTGTCTCCAGTGAGGGAGAAGCTGGAGTCCTGCTGGCTGTGTTGTTGTCAGAGCTGTGTTTACATGGCTCCTCCCCTTGTGTATAAAAGCTGTTTGAGTCAAGAAGAAGAAGAACATACTCACTGATTATTAGGATGAAGAGTTTTTAGATCATTCTGTGTCAGTTTACGTGAAGCTACCAGCTAACATTAGCATGCTAACACAACACTGCAGCTCGAGCAAAGGGCAAGAGCTGGAGCTCCAGAGCGAAGTCTCACATTCCTCCTTTAAAGACGCTTCAGATGCATCGAGGAAGGATTCTTCTCTGACTTTTAACGCCACTAAATGTTTGTCTGTTCAGCAGTCGCTCAAGTCAAACCTGACGGTAACATTTTCTTCCACATGAGTCAAAAGAAATAAATACCACACAGGTGTTATTGTGTCATCACGTCAGTTTACTGCTGTCAAACTTGAGACCTGTGTGTGACTGCACACCGTGAGAAAACTCAGCCCTGATGTGGATTCTGTTCATACTGGATATAATAGCAACTGTTCAGAGCTGGTCCAGTTTGTCCCACTGGTTGGTCTGCATATTTGCACAGTGTTATAATACCACAGTAGAATACAGCAAGCTGCCATGAAAGGAAGACATTTTTCACTTTCGATAAATCCCATGACGAGACTAAACCCAGCGACATGTTGGAGTATCTGGGGTATGTTAGCGCTAGCTAGCTGGGGCGCTGATGGTCTCGGGTTCGGTTGAACCCATGCACAGTCTGAGCTCAACGTGCAAACAACAGATTTCTTTGTCCTTCCTTAGTCGTTGTCTATTTGTGGCCCGTTTCGACTTCACGATAAATTGATGGGTTACATAAAATCAGGAGTCTGTATTTTGTGTGCACAGAACAGGTTAGCTGTTAGCACGCTTCGGAGACGACTGGGGCGTGTGCTGTAGAAACACGACCAATGACTAACTAGGGCTTGGTGCAAGTCCAACCTGCTGCTCTTTTCCTGCTCACTGTTCCCCAACTCTCTGCTGCTGTCTGACTCCGTCTGCTGTTCTATCTTAATGCTGTCTCAGACCAGCTAACAACCGCAAACTCTCTGGTTAAAATGTGACTATAACACCAATGTAGCAGAATAGTTTTTTTTAAATAAATGGATAACGTGTTCGTCGTGACAGAAAGTACGATCGTATCCGCTCCGGAATCATTTTGCAGCAGAAAACGTGAATTCAATCCATCATACTGTTCATGATAAACACTTTTACACCTTCATGGCCTTACTAAGAAGGTTCAGAGAAGCTGTAATGAGGGCATTTAACCATTTTCAATACAAGAGTGTGCTGCACAGGTACTGAGGCCGTGGAGGTCTGATGGAGCCAGGAAAACCCCGGGCTGCTAACGTACTTGTTTCATACCTGACAGGTTGCCACTTCAACCACAGAGATGTTGGCAGCTCACATTGGAGATGATTGGAGTTTGAAACCAGACTGATTTAGCCTGAAGCTCACTTCTGTTTACACTGGTTTGAAATGTGGTCATGTGCGACGTGTTAGTTTAGAAACGTTTACTTTTGAACCAGGTTAAAAACTTCCATTTGGTGAGGAGAGATAACGACTAGTTCAGGACTCTTCACCTGTCTTAAAGGTGACGTTTTTATTTTTACATCTTCAAGCTGAATCTCCTGTTTGTTCATTTAAAGCTAAATGGCATGCATCGGATTAGTCCGATTTGTAAGAGAGAGAAAGAGAACAGGTAGATCCAGATCTGTCAGTAACATTATCAAAGATTAACTACTCCTCTTAGTTTGAGCTCATGTTTTTGTTCTGCTCTCACTGAGCAAACAAAGTCATACCATTTAGGATACTTTAAAAACATGACTCCACCCTTGAGCCAGAACCTGTACTCAATCTTTAAATCTTTAAATCTTTGGGACGCGCTCATCACACCTCAGACGTGTCCGTGAGAAAAAACGTTTACTTATTTCAGAAAAACACAGAATATTTCACTTCTCAATCGACCTTCATTAAGTTCAAATCATTCCAACCAGTGGTGTCTGTTTGGACATCATGTTGATAAATTGATGGAATAAACCATCCTGAGTTTTTACATTGCGTTTTATTTTGAAATTGACTGGACGCTCTGTGCATTGACTTCCTGTCCGGGTCCTGGGCCTGCAGCTTACTCTGTGGAAAGAAGCTCTCAGTGTATTTGAAACAGACTCTAGAGATATTAGCACGCCGGGGTCGGCACCATGTTCCCACATTTCTCGGATGTTTTCAAAATGACGTCTTGTGTTCCTACTTTTCCCTGCAATTTAAAGCCTATGCTCCAACGAGATTGTTTGGATGTACTTTATAGTGAATGAATAAATGAGTAACGTTATTTTAATCAGCTGCAGCAGAAATCGTCACATTCACAATCATTACAATACGTGTATCAGGATCAGAGTACGGTTTAGGGTTAGGGTCTACTTGGCTACCAAACTGGAAGAAAGGTGGATCAAATCTGACAGAAATGTATGAAGAGGGAAATGTGGGAACACTCCAGTGACAGACCTCAACCTTCCAGTTCTCTATTTAAAGGAACACAGAAAGAACCATGAAGGACGGCATGTACGAGTTGACTTCTTGTTGCCTCATTTGAATATTATATCTTACAGGCAAATAATAAAAGAGTCATAATGAAACCTGTGAGTTCAGACTCAGGGCGTGTTCCTCCTCCTTCGCCTCATGCAGACGCTCCTTCACTCTCATTTCTTGCATCACTCTGTAATTCATCGCAATATGCAAATCAGACATGATGAGAGGAGCCCTGATAAAACAGGCTCAGCTGACTGTGGAGTTACAGACTGTTACATGGAGGAGGAGTCCTGCAGAGACCGCCTGTCAATCAAAACAGCGTTGGAGGGATTGCAGCATTTTACTTTGATTGGCCGCTTGATCCTGGAGGTTTTTTATTGGGCGTTTAAGTCAGAATAAAGCTGCATTTAAACATCAAACAGCTCCCCCCCCCCCCCCCCCCCCCCCCAACCTTGATTTATTCACTCTGCTGGTTTTTTAACACACACGTCAGAGGATTTCCAGTCTTATCGACTGTATCAGATAATTCATCCAGTGAAATACAAACAAACACAATGAAACATGATCTGTTTGGCTTCAGCTCAGAACAAAAGCTAAAACCTGTGTGACCACTTAACGTTTAACCGTGTTGATTTGTGTGTGTGCGTTCGTGGTGCGTGTGTGCAAACAAAGAGAAAACAAAGACAGAAACAAATCAGAGTAAAGAGGATAAAAAGAAGAAAAAGGTGCAGAGTGTTTGTTATTAACCCGTCCGACTGGGAGGCTTTCTCTGTTAATAAAGGAAAGACTTTAAGGACGCTGCATTCCTCTCTCTCTCTCTCTCTCTCTCTGTCTTTAGCTGTGAAGGGCTGTTATTAAGCAAAAGGGCAGATGAGGACACGGTTTACACGCTCAGCGAGTTAACGCCCTCTGCGTCTCTGCTCACGAGACTGAAGGGGAGGTGAAAGGTACGTGTGTCACTCCTAAAGTACTTTTCTGATCAGGCTTCCTGTTTAAATCATCCTCCGTGTGTTTTAGGTGCCAGTGAGTGTGTGGACTGGGATGCACACACACTTATTTCCCCGTCTCACAGTGCTTATTCAGTTCTTTTATTAATGTGTTTAAATTTTTTTTTTTAAAAAGTGGCGTTCTGGAGATGATCGTGAAATTAAAATCCTGTCCTGAGACTCATCAAAGGAGTCAACTCTCAGAGGAGTCACAGGTATGCACACTGATCAGGCCCACGGACGGATGACTCCAGGGGATGAGATGGCGTCCTGGTAATGAGGAACAGTAGCTGCCTGGATTTCGTGTCTGCTCACGCTGCGGCTGCACGGGCACGTGACTGTGTGGTGAAAAGGCTGATGAAGGAGACGAGCCGAGGGATGCTGCTGATCAGTCACACACGTTCAAAGCATGTGTCATAGCTGCAGCTGTCCACTGAAATCGGGAGTTATGAAATCACTCTGAAGCTGATCAACGTGTCGGTTTGGTCCGTTCCACTGAGACACGATGAGGTCATCCGCCCCGTGCACCTCTGACCCCCCCCAGGGTTCGCTTCCTTTGACGAGTGAGAGTGCCCCCCACCTTCCTGGCAGTAATGGAAGAGGTGTGCTTCAGTACGGTACACACACTCACAGGGGCACTTCGAGGGTCTGTTGGGGCCCCGGGCAAATATTCATTGGGGGCCCCCGCCTGTCATATAAACTGAGCCCGCTTCATGATCACGTAAATCTCCCGTAATCTGACTCTGTGACCCCGATCTAAGATAGAAGCTCTCCTCTCTGAAGTCAGCGTTTAAATCACACTCTCAAACACAAACACGCCACACCGGCACAGACCTCCAAACTGCGGGAGTCTTTCTCCGAGCAGGAAACTGTGCCAGGTAAAGTATGCTGTCATGAAGTTGCCAAGAATAAGATGCTTGTCTAATTTCTGAAGAAAAGCTCGTGCAGATTATTGTGGCTTGTTTTACTTCCACACTCTGTGTCGCCACACCTGTGAAAAGGAAAACACAACACAGGAGAGAATTTCACAACGATTCTGCAGAAAAACGGCTCATTATTCAAAGCAAGAATCTCAACAGCAGGTTAGAAGTTTCCACACAGGCAGACGTGTCACAACACGGGGTAGAAAACCACGACCTGATTCTATCTGGACATCAGACCTGCTGCAGTATTAACCCCCCTGCAGGGAAGTCCTCCGCAGGACCATCAGATCACCTTTCAGACTGCCAAGTCAAAAGCTCCTGTGATCCATGTTGTACACAGCTTCCTCTGAAGCCTTCAAGCTGTACTTGTTTAATCATGTTTCACTCACATATTTACCTGGCCTGATTTCTGAATTACTCACTGAATAAAAAAAAACAAGCCTCAGGTAGCAACTTCAGCTCAGATGATTCTGCAACATTACAAAATCCAGATTGCCAAACTGCCTGTTCTTGGCCAGGACTCTCTTGAAGAAGAGATCTTGTATCTCTGCGAGAACATTTCGCCGCCAAAATAAAAGTTCAAGCATCGCTTCAAATGATATCTGAAATACACGCACGCACACACACACACACACACACACACACACGCACGCACACTAACATGGACCGTGAGCGCTCCTGAGCTGCTGCAGGTTCTGTGTTGTGTAGATAGATAGATAGATAGGTAGATAGGTGGATAGGTGGATAGGTGGATAGGTGGATAGGTGGATAGGTGGATAGATGGATAGATGGATAGATGGATAGATAGATAGATAGATAGATAGATAGATAGATAGATAGATAGATAGATAGGTCATGTAAAGGGAGAAGTATCACCATCACTTCTGTGATATAGTTAAACATATAAGTGACTGTTGGAACCACAGAACAAACTTTACTGCACGTGAATCATAACCTACAGAATCATCGATCACTCCCACACAAACCAGTCTGACCAGTAAGCACATCAATGTAAGTTATTCACCGTCCAATTAAGAGTAATTGTGTTATGTAATGTTTCTCCTCTTGATCGCTGCCTTTTTCTGTTTTAATTCTCTTTTCATTGACTGGATTAAAAAGAAAGAACACATGAAGGGAGCAGACTGAATCACCAACGATGATGATGATGATGATGATGATGATGATGATATTAGTAATGGGAGGAATGTTTCTTTTCATCGTAGGTGCAGGACTTTACGTGTACATGTGGTGAAACAAAAGCGTCAGATTTGGACATGTGGACTGTGAGTCCTCTTATTGACTGAAGGAGGAGGAACCCGTGAACAGCCTCTGATTGTTCTCAGGAATGACGCCTCCAACGCAGACCTGTTTACCTTTCTTATAGTAAGAGCTCAAGCATTGATCTGAGTAAACTCGGAGCTGCTTCGCTTCGTACACGACACTTATCAGCAGTATGTACAAGAGGTGAGACCGTGTCGAGTTGGAGGAGGAGGAGGAGGAGGAGGAGGAGGAGGAGGGTATGAAGCATATAGAAGCATAAAACCAAACGCTGACTCTAAAGAGTGTTGAAAAACGTCAAATAGTCCAGCGGCTACGTCACGTAAAATGCAACCTTTTTAACAATTGTATAAATCTAATTTAGATCTCCAATAGTCTGGAATCCAGAGCTTGGTGAGTTAATGGAGTCACAGTCATACCAACGTCAACAGATCCAAAAGTGACAACAGTCTAAACTTCATCTAAAGACCTTGCAGGCCCAAACCCAACAGGTCGAGAAAATCTCAGCTCTTAAAATCCATGTTATGAGGTAAAGTGATTTAAAAAGTTGTCTTTATTGTGTTTTATTTTGAAAATTGACAGGATGCTCTGTGCTCTGACTTCCTGTCTTGGTTGATACAGTCTTGCATGAGGATCGGTGCTTATTTACTCACTTTTTCCTAAACAAATTGAAAAGATGTTTTTTAAACAGCTCAGAGAGTTTTCCTGTCGTTTAATGAAAAACCACATTTAGTTGTGTGATTTCTAAATATCGGTGATTACCTGAGAACTCTTTTGTAGAGACCCACGGGGAGCTGAATCAGTCAGTCCACTTCATGTTGAAAGAGGCAGCAACAGTCTGGTAGACTAGAAGCATCTGAATCACATTAAACGCTGATGACGCCTCACTTCCTGTGACGCCCGAGGTTAGTCTTATCTGTCCGGACACGGAACTAATCACTGCTCTTATCGTCCTCTTTAATGTCTTTATGTGACAGTTTACAGCTCTGCACTCGACTAGCAGTCAAACCAAAACTCTGAAACAGGCAGATGAAGCTTCTCAGCATCCAGAGCTAAAGAACATTCCAGTAAGGAAGAAGTCTGAGTCAGGATTGAATATATGACCACAGACAGTTTATGGCCTTACAACACAACACACAGTATCTGCAGCATTGTTTAATATGCAACAACACGAAACAGTTGTATGTTACTAAAGGAGCGCCGTCACTAAACGATGCCGCGTTCTTATCCTTGAAGGTCGTTTAAGCGGCGC
This sequence comes from Symphodus melops, assembly GCF_947650265.1. NCBI lineage: Eukaryota > Metazoa > Chordata > Actinopteri > Labriformes > Labridae > Symphodus > Symphodus melops. Next base: position 25,372,523 of record NC_136701.1, on the reverse strand, counting down.
ATCTTGCCCTGGACGGAGACCAGTAACCGAGCGGCAGCTTCCCTTACGCCTGTCGACTCGGCGGTGGCGTGAAGGTTTGTGCGGACGTGACTTCGCTCACAAAATAACATCAAAACACCCCCCCCCCCCCCCCCCCCCCCCCCCCCCCGCCGCACAGTGTGTGTGGATGGAGACATGAGCGAATCACGCCTATGTGCTGTAAACATGTTCATGTCGGCTTTTTGAATGGGTGTGTATGTGACTTCCTGTGCTGCTGCAGCCAGCCTCTAGTGGACACTCCAGGTACTGCAGGAGTTTAAACTCGGATGTTGTACCAAATGTTTGTATCTTACATTTTCAGGTTGCAGAATGAGCTGCTGTGATGCCAGAAACATTTCTCTGACAACAAAATCTTATCAACCAATCAATAATTACAAAGATGGTCATTTTATGTTTTACTGAAAGCAAACACGGAATTTCTCAAGAAACATATTAAACCATAAAGATGATGACAGAGAGGAAGTGTCCGATCAGGAAGTAAACGTCACATGCTCATCTCTTTATCTCACTTACAGAAGAAATGATCAGAAGATTCAGTTCTTAGAGTTTCTCTTAAACACAGTTCGGCACTAGCAAATATTAATATACATTGCTCATGGGCACATCAGTAATAATCGGACCTGAAACCTCTCCAGCCACCAGACTAACTTCCATACTTTAGTCTGCACCAGGAATTGACCCGAAGACCGTCCAGTTCTAAAACCGGTCTCCACAAACTGAGCTTCTGCCGCTCCAAATATCCAGAACATAAAAATAAAACGATCGACACTGAGTACCAGCTGAGTGAATCACTGTGGGGACAGTGCTGCAGTCTAACGTTCCCTCCGATCCAGAGAACTTCTTAAAAACACTGAGAGACAAAATAGGGAGTCTGATTACAAAACGATTTGAAACTAAAAAGTGATCAGGTATTTTAAATATGAAATCGTCGTTTGGGGGCTTTTAAAGGTTTCTGATGAAAGTGACACAGAATCTTTTCACAGCAGACCCACTGACACGTTTGATCGTTTCCCTTCGCCAGAGTTTTCAATCCGTGAAAGAAGAACATGTTTCATAAGACCCCGGGTGGCTGCAGGATACGTGACCATATTTGGGTTTCAGGAAGTCCTGGAATTCCTTCAGGTGGAGATATGAGTGGGTTTATGACATCATCATGCAGAACGGGGGTAGAGTGCAAACATTGAATGCTAGTTTTTTTTTTTTTTTTTTCCTGTTGCCTGGAGCCAATAACCTGTTGAGTTCTCTGGAACTCTATAAATCAGAGCCGTTGATGCAATCACGCTGATATTCAATAAGCAGCGCAGGATTCTTATCTGACACAGTAAACTCGTTCTCCACGGCTTTCAGGAAGATTATTAATCGTTGCTTTAACCCCTGAACACAGAAAGCTCCCTCCATATCCGGTTACCCACACACACACACACACACACACACACACACACACACACACACACACACACACACACACACAGGAGACCCCAGAGCTCAGAGAGGTGGCCTCAGCTAACTCCTCATGGTTGGAGTGTGAAGCGGGAAACTTCCCCACAGATTCAAAGGGATTCACACTGATCCCCCCCCCCCCCCCCCCCCCAACGTTCCCAGCAGCCACCTGCTTTCCTCTGAACCCACTAAGTCACCGTGCACACCTGCAAACCGGCTTAACTCGGGCCCCGTTTCTGCAACAGGAACATGTTTCATTTTCAAAACACCTCCGCGCCTCATTTGACAGAAAATCTCACCGTGAATCTGAAAGTTGCCTCACAGCCTCATCGGAGAGCGTCCTGAATGAGTGGCAGCGATCGTTCAGGACAGATAAGAATTCTGCCCTGAGACATGTGAGCGGTTCCTCTGGAAACACATGAAAGAGACTCTGCGGCTCTCATTCTGTTGAATTTTAAGAACCTGTATTTTCTCTTGTTGCATGTCAGACATTAGTGTCTTTATTTCCCGAGTGATTACAGGAACAAACTTAGCAACAGATCAACAGCACAAATACACCTCGAGGTGAACGTTTCATGCATGAAACTTCAGGAGCAAACCTGCAGATTGACACACACACACACACACACACACACTCTACGTCAGGAGCCCGGCGTCAGGTTCTCGTCACGGCAGCGTAACCTCAACCCGGCACGACACTCAGCGTGCCAACAGAAGCACAGCGGACCACAATGCAACTGTAAAACGATGCGCTATTGAACAGTTGACAGCCAAGTGGTGCTTCATTTACTGGCAGGTGAACAGCAGGACACTGGATACAGCAGCGTGTGTGTGTGTGTGTGTGTGTGTGTGTGTGTGTTTACGGAGACTATGGAGTAAAAAGAAACCCCGCTCAGATTGAACATTTAATAAAAGGAACATATTTGCTCCGCGGTGTTTCTCGCAGTGCGTGGTGAAAAGACTCTTTCCATTTCTGTTGAAGACGTTTTTGAGGCACTTGAAGGGTTAATGGAGACAGCCATCTTGAATGCTCATTAAGCCTTAAGCAAGCTCCAGGGTCCAGACCGTGGAGGTGCAGGTGTTAGCGAGGCTGATGGGATGAAGCACACTGCATCACACGCATCCTTTCTGTGCCTCGGCCTGCAGAAAGCAGGCGGTGTGGTTTTCCTTTGAGGTGGCGGTAGGTGACACGTCGTGTGTCTTTGAGCTGATTACCTGCAGCGGTGCTGTTGTGTGATAAATTGGCGGTCATTAATAATGAGTGAGATAATGCGTTACACCTGGCTGACCGTGGCACGGACATCAGACCCCCCGATAGACGCATGTAGGTCAAGCTAACAGGAACAGAAGGATGTGTGCAGAAACTAAAACTTGCAGGATTCTTTAAATATTAACCAAAAGTTTAAGGAAGGTTTTCACTTCCTGTCAGACAAACTGTTTGTTCCTTCCAGTAGACCACTCCTGTCCAATGTTTAAACCTTTTTAAAAAGTATACTTTTGACTTCTCAAACATTGAAAGTTTGTAAAGCTTCAGTCTTTTTTTTTTAATTGCACCGATCATTGACAGAAAACAGATCCATCCATCCATTTTCCTTTGTTTATCCCGGGTTGAGACACGTTAGCAAAATGCTAAGCTAGTCAAACCAGACTTCCCGAGCAACGACTTCCAGCTCCTCCGGCAAATGAGTTCCATCCCGGTGTCTCCTCATCGAGTTTGCCCCAAAAAAACCTCCAGGAAGGCGTCCAGGAGACATCCTGATCAAATGTCTGAACCACCTCAGTCTTTGGATCTGAGGCAGCAGGGGCTCAACTCCAAACTCCCCACTTAAGTCTGAGACTCACTTAAGACTCACTTTGGCCACTTGTATCCGTAATATAATTATTTATATCACTACTCATAGCTCATGACTGTTAGGGTTGGTACAAAGGCTGGTCGGTGAATGGAGGGGTTTGCCTTCCGGCTCAGCTCCTTCTTGGCCATGATCATTCAGTCCAACGCCGGCGCTGAGCCAATCTGACCCGTATATCTTAGACCCAACATACTGGAACTGCTCCCCTCATGAGCAAACCTTCATGACCCAACGGGAGGGAGCAATCCTTCGTTTGTCAGAGGAGACGTACAGGCTTGGAGTTGGAGGTGCTGAACCTGAAGAAAGCCTCCGAACTGGAACCCCCTCTCAAGCCGGGGGAAAAGAGACAGTATCAAATTTATCTTGATGACCTTAACTCAAAGCTTTTCCCGGGTTACTTGTGTAAAGGAGGCGTGGTTATCACGCTGTCACAGGAATGGTTGAGGCTGTGTTGGAGGGGCCCGGCGTGATCTCTTTACATGGGACCCAGTAGTCCCTGTAACAGCCCTGGTACTGGTCTGTATGAGCAGGGACTGAGAAAATCAGGTGTCAGGACGAAGAGATCTGAGGGGAACTGAGGTGAAAACATTCAACCGTTATCACCATGGAAACGCGTCTGTTATAAGAGCACCGCCATAAACAAACCACGTAAACATTTCAGACTGATGTGCTACGACAACAATTACATATAATTGAACAATTATTTGCATGTAAACGCTGCTGCAGCCGCCCGAGGGAAACGGTCCGAGACAATGCAGCAACATGTCGGGACAGATGCTGCAGAGAAACCGTGCACGCACCGTCAGCAGAAAGCAGAGGGACAGAAAAGAAAACATGGCAGCTTCCTCTGCGTCATGAGCAGCATTCCAAGGTTTACTGCAGAATCCTGATTGGTTGATGCGAGCCAAACTTATCTGAGCCACTGTGGTGTTTTGGCAACCACAGCTGAACTGTCAAGTTAAATAGCCGCAGGGCAGCGAGGAGTTTCCATCCTCGATCAGATGGGCTCTGCTGAGCTTTCTCTAATCCGCCGTGTACGCAGCGACTCAACCCGGAAGCATGATCGATGACAAGTTAAAGGGACAGACTCTTTAAATGTTCCCTGTTGGAAATAAAGCTGCATGTGGACTGTGAGC
>NC_136701.1:25350558-25363058 GCF_947650265.1 Symphodus melops | reverse complement strand
TGTCGGATCGAGGTTACATCATGTTCTTACTCCGCACCAGGACCGTCGTTTGGTCCTCACCAGGGTTTGATTGACAGCTCTCAAACCAACACAAACAAAAAGACTCCAGTTCGAAACCGAACTGGTGATGAGTGGAAACGCACGACAAGACCTTTTAATGTTTTGGGACTTTTGAAATCCGCCACACACACACACACACACACACACACACACACACACACACACACACACACACACACACACACACACACACACACACACACACACACACACACACACACACACACACACACACACACACACACACACACACACACACACACACACACACACACACACACACACACACACACACACACTTTAACACACCACTGCTCGATGAGGTACTTGAATCTTGTTGGATCTGACAGATCAGCTGAATTTGAAAGGCCGGTAAAATAAAGAAAAACAAACTCTGAGATCTCGAGCTGACTGTTCTGGATCTTTCGATCACAATATGAAACCACTAAGATAATAAATAGGGCTGCCCACTTTAATCTTGCCTTGTTCACCGCTGTTATATCAGAGGAATTCATGTTACTTTGAACCTCCGATCAGACTGAACAGATCCAATCCGACCACAGAAGAGAAGCAGGCGCTCTGCAGCTGATGAAAACAGCTCTGACTGCACTGGAATATAATGTGTCCAAACTGCGCCTCAGTGTTTCTGCACTAACGGACTCTGTGGTTCATTAGTATAAAGGTTTATGAAAAGGCTTCATTAAAATTGCATTCAGCATTTCCGAGGCTGTAATGAAAGTTAGCGCGAGTGTCAGAACCTCTCCTGTTAACCAAACGCGGCGAGCGGTTCATACGTAGTGTGGGCTGAATCCTGGACTCACAGCAGGAAGAGATCTCACATGCTGCTGCAGCCTCAGCACCTCGTGGTTTGAGTGCATCCTGATCCCACGTGGCCGCAGCACCTTAGTCTGTTGGACCTTTGCAGGAGGGTCGCCGGTTCAAGACCAAGACAGGGCCCGAGACGAGACCATAAATGTCTCTGAAAAATCCTCTTCTTACGTGCAGGGGGGCGCGTCACTCAGGCTGTGACTGGGGGGCTAAATTCTGATTGTGGATGATTTGAAGTTGCTGGTTCTCTTAGAAAGTTTTCCTTTTAATGGCGGTGATGACGAGGACAAACAGCCTGACAGTCAGGGGGGGGGGGGGGGTCAGAGGTCAGCCACTACAGAAGGTTATTGTGGATTATTGAGACTCTTTGCCTCAAACATGAAATGCTCCATGACTCACTGCTTCCTGGTCTGTCTATTTACGTCCGCTGTCTCCTCGAAGCTGAAGGCGGAATCTCCCCTTCTCCTAAAATGTTTTACCTTTTAAAGTGAAATATGACTTGGACATCCAGCGTGGATGATGGTGTGTGTGTGTGTGTGTGTGTTCATTAGTTCAGAGGTCTGAGTGGTAGCAGTCACTCCGGGTCCATCATCACCAATCCTCGCTCCTTCTCTTTCCTGTTCTAATTGCCTGAATAGTCGTACTGCTGCTGCCCATTAGTACAACATCCATTAGTCTGCCTTCGCTTCCCCCAGACCACCACTCCCTGTCTTTACTACACCTCTGAGACACACACACACACACACACACACACACTTATGGGCAGAGCGTAACACACACACATGTGCAGAGACCTTCAATGAACACCTTCAAGCAGAACGGCTAGTTTTTAATACATGTAGTGTTTTATAAATGATCACGAACAGAATCTGCCCTGTGATCCTCCTGCAGCCTCGACCCCACGCTCGAGCAGCCGGACGCTCATCGGAAGTTACACGCCACTCCTCTGCGAGCACGCACAGCCACGAGTGGAGGAACGGGAAATAAAAAAAGTATGTACCTCACATCTCAAGTATGAGAGGACTTCCTAACAAAGAGGAGGAATTATACAGAACACTTCTCCTCACTTTACCTGTTGAAAGAAACACCTGAAATATCTTCTCATCCAAGCTGATGAATTTATGAATTCATTACTTTTCCTTTCTGCAGTGACTCATGTTGCATCACATATAATCTACTTTCATGGTCCAAAAACTAAAAGTCCAAAAGATGAGTACACAGATGTTCTGCTCTTACTGACTGACGGACTCAGACGCCGTGGACTCCGGCTCACTCCTCTCTTTTAAAGTTGGACTCAGACTTAAAACAACAGCACAGCACGTCGAAGGTCCTTCAGCACCAGTTGCACCAGTGGAAGACCTAAAGAGTTGACCATCACTCCCAGTGGCAGCAACATCATCAGCCTGTGACAAATGAGAGGAAACCTGAAACCGCTCATGCAGCGCCACGTCCCTGTCACTCAGGCAGACGTGTGAACGGATTACACCAAGTGTAAAAAAGAAAAGATTGAATATTCAAGTTGCTCTCCTTTGAGCGGCCAAGTGTTCTCTGCAAACTGATCCAAGGAAAGGGCAGTCATTCAGAGGTCAGAGGTCAGAGGTCAGGACACGGGACGAGAGCGCAGAAGAAGAAGAAGATGAGTCGAGGGACTTACTCCACCTCGACTGTGATCTCAATATTCTCAGTCTGCAGCCTGGGGGGGGGGGGGGGGGGGGGGGGGGGAGCAGTAGTCAGTTGTCGTGGGGTGGGAAATGTCATCGTGGTAAGAGGTGTCACTCACAGGAGATTAAGGGGGGGGGGTCTGCTGGGTCTCTCTGCACTACTGTTCAACGTCCATGTATGAACTGAGATATGATGCAGGTGAATCAAACAAACTCCCCTCAGGCATGAAAGAAAGATGATGGTATGAATGATGTATCGTGCTGTTACACACTACAAGCACACACACACACACACACACACACACACACACACACACACACACACACACACACACACACACACACACACACACAGGGTGCAGGGGGGACACTGGACTACATTCTGCTGCAGGAAGGGAAAGATGTAGAACAGAGGAGGAGAGATGACTGACAGACAGCTTATCTGTCCTGCGTGTGACTTCTCTGCTGCATAACCCCCCCCCCCCCGCGCCACTCCAGACAATGATCATGTTTGCACATCACGCGCCGGGCTCCGCCTCTGGAGCAGCTGAGAAGAAAACATGGTCAAACTGATGCCGAGGTTTCACTTTGACTCGGAGGATCTGTGTTTCTGTAAGTTTTACACCCTCAGCTGTTTGGCAGAGTTACAGTCAAGGTGATGTGAACATAGAGGGGAAACTCTCCTGGCGTATAAATACTGCAGACTGACAGATAGAAAGACAGGCTGGCAGAATAACATCTGTCAGATAGAGACGACGTTTGACACTCCTGTCAGTCTGCTCGCCAAAAACTCTTTCCATTCGCGTTTGTGCCGAGCTGGCAGAGCAACAACTTTTAATGAGTCCATCTGGTTGGATTAAGTTTGAAGCAGGTTTCACATTTACAAACCAGCCGTGATGCATGAAAGCATCTTGGGTATTGACGGCGTGGCGTCAAACCTTACAAAGCTCCCTCACTACTTTACATTTCAGAACTGCGATAACATAAACGCTGATGTTTCCTCCGTCCCTTCTCCATCATGACCCTGCCTCCCTGCTATGACTGGAACAAGTGTTTTGAAGACCACAGTCCTAATGACCCTGATTACCCTCTCAGCTCACGGCCCCGGGGCCCCCGGGGGCCCCAGCTCGGCTCATCATTCACCTGCTGCCGGCCTGAAGGAACAGAGAGCGAGACAGAGAGAGACAAAGGGTTAATAGAAAACAGCTTGTTTGTCAGGTAACAGTCGCAGCACTGACGCCACCTGCTCCTCGCCGTCACCTGATCACATCAGCACCTTACTACCTGAACACCATCTGACCACCATGGTGTGAGAGCCCTCCACTCGCCTGCTGAGCTGCAGGCCTCCGTCTGTGGAACAAACTGCCTCCCGTCATTCCAGGCGCTCGCTTCTCTTTAAAATGCTCTAAAACAAAATCTGATTCTTTCTGTCTTGTTGTTTTTACGCCTCGTCTTTAAAGCACTTTGGTCAGCTGAGGCGGTTTCAAACGTGCTGTACGGATAAACTTGATTTCATTATTTTCACTGTGATTCTTGATTTTTTTTTCTTCCATCTCTTTAAAGTCTGGAGGCCGTTTTGCTGCTCAGTTCTTCGTTTTGATCACTTTGTGTCTCGTTCTGCGAGAAATCAATACGGGGCAACGATAAAAACCAAATGATGAACTCTAAATGACAAACTAAGTGGTGTAAATTGATTGTTAGCCCGCCGTTCCACTGTGTGTGTGTGTGTGTGTGTGTGTGTGTGTGTGTGTGTGTGTGTGTGTGTGTGTGTGTGTGTGTGTGTGTGTGTGTGTGCCCCACAGGGAGTGTGTGCTCTGTGATCCAGGTAATGCAGAGCAGAGTGTGAACAGAGGACGGGCGACCGCTCTTCATCCATCTTCTCTCTCTCTGTGACCTTGTTCATCTCGTCTTCTCTTATTGATCGATGATGTGACGCCGTTTGCAGGCCGCTCCTGACAACATGGTGACAAGACTCCACGGGGGACATGGGCGGGGGGGGGGGGCAGTGTCAGAGAGATAAGTGCTGTGGTCCTCAGCGCCCCGTCACAGCAGCTGTTTGAGAAGGTGAGTCAAAAAAAATAAACTACAATAAATTTAAGGTTGGTTGAAATTGTTTTTAGGTCCTGACAGAAATTAATAACTCGTATTCTCTGAAAAAAAAGTACAAATAAAATCCTTCTTCTATGGTTGTTAGCCTGCAAAGCCTCAAAGCACATCACCGACAGAGACCGATGCGTGGCGCTGACAGGCCGCGGCGTGTGTGGACAGTGTGGAGGACGAGGGGACGTGACAGATCGGGACAACAATGACAGAAAGTTTAAAAGACGAGCAGAGAGACCGAGTCTGAAATGATCCATGGCGGCATCGATGGCGATGATTAGCTAGGACGCAGCGGAGCACGAACAACATCAGCTCTGCCTGACACGTATCTGCTTTCATTCAGCAGCGAGCTGGACGTGTGGAAACCAGACAATAATACACTTTTTTAATTACCGCTCCAACACTGTATCTGGTTGGGGGTTTTTTTTGGCTCATTGGATCCAAACTACAAACCCATTATTCATCCCGTCTGAATGACGCCTCAGAGGCGATCGGTGCAGACATCTCCCCACCGTTCAGTCAATAGTGGTCGCATGCAATCTGCGGCCGGCGTCTTAGCATGTGGCGCCCTTATTGGCATTCCCCTCAAAAGCAGCACGGGATTATGGGTGTTGACACTCGCGGAGGTCAGCCATTACTCGGATAATTAGTAACACTGCACTGATTCAAATGATCCATCATGGCGGCGCCTTGCAGATGAAGTCAGCGATTTATCATCATGTCTGAAGTCTGCAGCGTGTTTGCAAAGTGTGCAGAGGACAGTGAACCCGATGTGATCAGATGTGTGTGAGCGCTTACAGGCCCAGTTCTCCTGTGATGACCCGCAGGTTCACTTATAATACTGTCAGATGATAAGAAGCTTGTTTGATCTGTGGTGGAAGTTTTTGTGGCCCTTGAATTGATTTCCCGCTTGAACAGATCTCTCCGTGTCAGAGGGCCCAATAAAGGTTAATGATTGAGCGTCACACAGCGTTTGGGGTGTGTGTGTGTGTGTGTGGGGGGGGGGGGGGGGGGGGGGGGGGATTCCTGTGGAGCTGATCAGATGTTTTACAGACGGCGACGGGTCAATAGTGATAATAAGAGCAGTCAGGTTTGTCTGAGAGCTCAGAGACAAATGTGACTGCTGCTCCATTATGTGCCCGGCCTCAGGCCAAACGACTCACAGGAGGCACACACACACACACACACACACACACACACACACACACACACACACACACACACACACACTTGACAAAGCAGGCACTGAAACAGTAAGGCGGTGCAGTTATTTGGGATGCTGTAGTTCAACGCCACAGTCAGCTACAACCATCGTTAATAAAGATTTAATAAAAAATACTTTCAAACTTTGCACATGTGAACACGATGACGTGGCGTGTGAGACGATACGCTTTCAACTTTTTAAATCTCCCGCCAGGCCCGAACACACCCAAGTCATCAGATACACCTGAAGGTCACACACACACACACACACACACACACACACACACACACACACACACACACACACACACACACACGCACGCCCAGAAACAAAAGTCAGACCTGTTAACAATGAGCGACGCCACGCGCCGCACAAAGCCGAGCAGATACAGGAGGAGAGTGTCGGTTTGAGCGGCTGTGATCCCGAACAACAGCAGACAACGAGGAGAAAGGATTTCTTGTCTCCAGGTCCATTAACGCCCGAAACAAAAAGGTCAATCTGTCGTTCCACCTCAAACAGATGAAGTGATTCGACCCGCAGAACTTAACGGAAAAGTCGCTGGATCGGAGAAACGTTAAACCAATGCAAAACGTTTAACAGCAGGCCCTGGATGAGCGGCAGCCTGCAGTTCCTGGAGTGTCCACTAGAGGCTGGCTGCAGTACCTGGAGTGTCCACTAGAGGCTGGCTGCAGTACCTGGAGTGTCCACTAGAGGCTGGCTGCAGTTCCTGGAGTGTCCACTAGAGGCTGGCTGCAGCAGCACAGGAAGTCACATACACACCCATTCAAACAGCCTGTTTTTACAGCAGACATGAACATGTTTACAGCCTGCTTCAAAAAACCAAATAGGTGTGATTAGCTCATGTCTCCATCCACACACACTGTACGGGGGGAATGTTTTGATGACTCAGCAGTTTTGATTTATAAGGCGAGCAGCTGATCGAACGGTTTGTCAGGAGGCTTCACACCCGCCTCAGCTCTCAGCCTGTCCCTGTGAGGGATTTTTCTGTTTCAGAGATGTGAATGAAAGTTTAAGTTCCCATCACGGTCACGTTCATTGTCATGGGACAGCTTTTGAATCTTTCTGCTTGACTTCATTGGAACAGATGACGAGTGAAAGCCGACTCAATAACCAAAAGATAATCCAATCAATCCTCCAATTATACAAGAACTAATTAAGTTCCTCTGCCGCTGACTGAGTCCTGTGTTTGTGTTTGAGCAGTGAAGCCAGCGCTAAAAGGTCCCGACATGAGCGTATGGTAACATGGCTGACCTCGGGCGCCGTAACACTTGTAGAGCAGCGCGCTGACCTGCAGGTCCCTTTGTCCCGCTCCCAGCAGCCCCAGCAGGGACCGGGCTGCACAGGTCAAAGGTCGATATGATATTCCAGATGACTGCTAATTAAAAAGCCCCTCCTGTGTGTTTCCTGCTCAGGCTGACCTCACAGAGCTGTTACACGTTTTTACCATCAGGGTGCAGAAACGAGTTCAAATCCATGAACTCCTGAAGGCCGAGGAGGGAAAAGACTTCTGGGTAAATAACTGACTTCACACATGAGCAGAACGCACGTGGTGATTGGCTGTCGGCTGAGTCTTTGCGATGTGTTCTAGAGCTACCCAGTCTGCTCGGTGTGTCGGGGCCTTAAAGCTTAAAGGGGGGGGGGACGATCTCAATGACAGCATCTATAAAACAACACAAAGCCACTATAAACCCCGCCTCCTCTCCTTCCACTTTTCTCTCCCTCAGGGCGCTCCGAGGCTCCCCCTCCCATCCTCTTAATCCCCCCTCTGATCTTTGAGCTTCATCTGGATCATGTTTAATCCTCTGGCTGCTGCTGCTCCTTTTAGCGCTAAGTGTCCTCTCTGACTGTGAAGCCCGTCGGCCAATCAATGCGCTGGAATTTGTCTCTGGGATTTAAAGGAAAAGTGCGTGAAAGCAGCTAATAGTCAGACACTTTTAAAAATGATTTTGTTTGTGATTGGAGATTTGTTGGCATCCGTCTTAAATTTGTGACTGACACTTTTTCTTTTTGTGACTGTGAGCCACAGTGAGGAGGTTCCTGGTTTGAATCCCCATCTTTACATGTCCTCCCCGTGCATGTGTGGACTCTCTCCGAGTGCAGTCCAAAGTCCAGGGTGTAACCCAGCTGTGATTGGCTCAAGTCCCACGTGACCCCGAACAGGAAAGGTGGGATAGATAATGGATGGAGGGATTTGGTGAACTTTTGGTTCGTGTTGAGGGAACTTCATCACGACTGTTATTGGCTTTAAGAACGACGACGGTCTCTCAAGAATGGAGTTATTCCTTTTCCAAGTCAATTTGGATTTCTTCGAACCAAATGGTACCAGAGCAGTTTTGCTCATTTATAATAAAAATACATTTTTATAAATTGAAATGATCACGATGCATCAATAAACATTTTATAATGTTTCACTGACAAAGAGCACATGAGTGGGAAAAAACTCACATTTAAAAGCAAAAAAAGAATTTTATTTTTACAAACGTGTGTGTGTGTGTGTGTGTGTGTGTGTGTGTGTGTGTGTGTGTGTGTGTGTGTGTGTGTGTGTGTGTGTGTGTGTGTGTGTGTGTGTGTGAGTCCTGACTGTCTGGGAGAAGCTGGAGTCCTGCTGGCTGTGTTGTTGTCAGAGTCGTGTTTACTCGGACGGGACGGACGGCTCCTCCCCTTCTGATCAGAGGCTCCACATGGCTGCAGAGTCAAGCCCACCGTGCTAACATGCTAACAACGTAGCTTGCAATGAGTCGAGCACAGAGCTGGAATTAACTTTGTGTGGTGGTACTCTAGCCCCGCCCACTGACCTCTAAATGGACCAATCAGAGGATCCGGGCCTCCCAGACACATTAATGTAAGTAAGGTTGTGATGGGCCACATACAGACGCAGACTGGGAGGACAGAGCTGTGGCCTGTGGAATGGCCTGTTGAATGTGAGAATGTGTAATGAACAGGAGGCATTCATTATAGATCACACACATCATTTATTCATCTGTCTGCTCCGTCCGTCTGTCTGTAAACACGCCTGTGATCTACTGTCGGCCTGCGTGTGTGTGTGCGTGTGTGCGTGTGTGTGTGTGTGTGTGTGTTATCTATGTGCTTGCTTTGATCGTTTAAGGTTTGTGTCAATATGTCCGCACGCCTGGTTCAGCTGTTACAGCGTGTTAACCATGATCTCTTCTCTCTTTATTTCACTTCTGTATCTTCTCCCAGTGTTTTACATATAAAGCTGCAGCAGCTGCAGCAGCAGCAACATCCAGTGACCGGAACAGTGTGAGTGTGCCATAGTGATTTTAAAAAGCAGATTTAAGCTCAGCCTCTAATGCAAACCATCATCCATCAATACGAGGAGAACTCCCCGTCTCTGCAGGTCGGTCTGTAACTCTCTTTGCTCTCCGTTCTCGTGTTTTTCTATCAAAGCTTTCTCGTCTTAATGGCCTCTGAAATGCTGATCAACAAAACGCATTAATGCTCCGAGCTTTGAGACAGCTTGATGAGTGCCGAGTGCAGATGATGTATGGATCAAATCTCAGGGAGTCTCTCTTAGACCGGCTAGTGTTTGGACGTGATCAGATATCAGTGTGGTGCACGATGAGCACGCACTTCATTTCAGACAAACACGGAAAAGAGAATATGGTGAAAAAATATAAATAAATAAACAAGACATGCAAAGATTACAGACATCTGAGGATGAGAATTATGATGTTATTTTATTTTCATGTAACTGTAAATATTATGCTAACAAATCCATCCATACAGTCAGACAATGAGACAGTTCACACGGCAACAGCAGGCATGTCTTTTTTTTTAATCTGTCCTTTCCTGTCATGACAGAAACATTAGCAGGAAGTATCAGCTGACAGGGAATATATTTGTTATGATTGAGCTGAGAGAAGACTTGTTTATTTGTGATGCAGGTTGTGTGAGTAAGAGAGAAAATGTCGGATCCTACTTGAGTCATACATACACAGATGTGACTCCAGGCCCCGTCTTTGGGATTCTTCAGAGAGGTCCAGTAAAAGACGTGGAGTTCAGTTCAGTCCCCGTGGATTCTGTAAGTCAGGCACGCGTGTTGTGTTGGTCTGAGAGCTGCAGAGAATCAGGACGTCTGTCATGATGAACCTGTGGGACAGAAACGTGAAAGTTCAGACTCCAGTTCGAGCTAAGATTTCATTTTTAAATGATCCATAGAAACACAAATGATTTAAAGTTTATCACAAATCTCATATTTAAAAAGAGTAGAAAATAGAAAAGGCAAGTAGCTAGCTTAGCTTAGCTTAGCGTATTATCGCCTCCTACTGATCGTGTCTAGCCTCATCGTCCTTGCTCCGTGTCGAATCAAACACGCTGTAAAAAGTAATGGAGCAGTGTCGCCATTAGACGAGCACTTGTTAGAGCTGGTGACAGCGCAGAGGAGGGAGGTAGTTTAATACTTAGAGAAGCAGGAAACCAAGAGGAGCGGTGACTGACGGGACTGGATGAGCCTGAAGTGCGGATGTTATGCACTCGAGGTCGGGTCAGAGACTCTAAGATGGGAGGGTAATTTGCTGTGTTTTGACATGTGAGATATCAATATGGTGCATTATGCTGCTGCACTTCATTTCATCCCGACCCACGAGGGAACAAAGAGGAGAAAACTGCTTAGAGTGCGTGATCGAAAAAACTGACAGTGACCTGCGGAGGTCTGAGAAACTGACTCGTAAGCAAAGTAATTCATTTAAATTCTTGCTTTTCTCTGCTGAAATGAAAAAGCTTTACTTAAGAGGGAGGATCTCATGGGACTAATGTGCGGATATCTGTGGATGTAAAGGAAAATCAGGAATACTTTCAATGTGATGCACCGATGTCAGAAACGTTTTCACAAAAGAAAAGATCTTAATAATCAGGAAGTAATGTGTCAGATATATGCAAATAACCTTTAATTGAAGACTTTATATTAGTGATCTATTTAAAGGAGCAGTCTGTACCTCTGCCCCCTAGTGGTTAAAATGAATACTGCAGTCTAACAGAGTCTCCTGTCAGGAGAAGGTCGTCGTCTTTGGTCTTGCATGCTGAGAGTTTATACTCGTGGAAGTCGTCGCCCCTTCCTCCTTCCTCCATCCAACACGTTACGATTGTCTTTGGATGCTTAATTTAAGAGCGACACGTTGTTCTGGCTGGCACAAGTGTGAGCATTGATGAGCAGCAGCTGTCCGTAACAGCGACGAGCTGTGTGTCAGCACACAGTAACAGGATCGTGTTCTGCAGAGCTGATCCTCTGGCTCGTGTGCCATATGCTCTCCCACGGCTCCAGGTAAAGCTTTACCAGGCTGCTGTATGTGGAGCAGGCTCTTATTACCAGAGTCATTGTGTCCACGCCAAAATGTTTCCTGCTGTGACGGAAGCACGTAAAGGCAACACTTTCAACAACTGCATCGAGGCATTCTTGATTCCTCCTAAAATCTGAAGAAATGCCCCGTTTCACTTTTTTTTTTTTTTTAGGTTGTTACAGCGTCTGATGGCGTGCGCCCCCCCACCGGGTCCCAGCAATCGTCTGACTTTAGACGCCATAATAAGCGAGCGTTCCGGAGTGGACGCCGTTTGTGCAGAAACATTCAAATTAAAAATGTTTCCTGCAACATGCGACATGAAATCTAAGCCTTCACACCGAGACACTGAGCGGCAGTAAAGCTGTCAAACACACAATCAATACTTTCCACTGCTCGATGACGAGCCCTCCATTATCTCCATAACAACCCTCATCACCATAACAACCCATCAGCATCCCAGCTCCTCGTCCAATCAATCAGGGTCCTCAATACTCTCATCTATTCAATTAATAATTCAGGATTTTGATTGGCAGATGAGAATCAATTAACCCGTTCGGCGTCAGGTTTTGTCTTTCTCTGTGGAAGTGGGTAAATCGGAGGTGGACTCTGATTGACAGGCCGCGGTGCAGCCGTCTCACTTGTCACCTCAGGGCACAAACTGAAAGATCACAAGTCCATCTGCCAAGCCGCCATCTTGTATTCACCGTAATTGTGAGTTTGAGAGTCCGAAGGTGACAGAAGTTACGTAAATATGAGATCAACGAGTCCCACTGTGGGGTAAACAACATCTCTTCATTCCTTCAAATCAAAGTTGAACTCGAGTTGAAGTGTCATAAAAAAGTCTGCGTGAAGTGAAGAAAATCCTCCAAAATGCAGGAAGACAGGTCGTTATGGAGCCACTCGAACTTTCACTTCAGGGGGGAAAGTTCTGCTGAGTTCTGCTTTAAATTAGATTCAACAACATTCAGGAACTTTTCGATTCAAAGCTCGACGTGATAGAACGACGAGGGAGGCGTCTCTCTCTGGGTTGCACTTTGGCAGCAGGTCGAGGTCATCTCACGAGTTGTCGGAGCAACTTTCGCTCACTCGGGCACTTACGAGACGAGGAGACGAGCACGGCCCGTGTCCCCCCCGTCGACTCTCAAAATGTTTTATCATAAAAAAAAGTGAGAAATCAACATCATGCATGCCTGTTGATCCTTTCCACACACAGTCTGCATTCACAACAGATAAGTGGAGAACAGGAGGAGAAGGAACATCAGGAGGACAAACCCCACAACCTCCTGTGTTTCTCTTCTAAAGTCACGTCTCTGAAATGTGTGTGTGTGT
>NC_136701.1:25343058-25345558 GCF_947650265.1 Symphodus melops | reverse complement strand
AGGCTGTAACTTTAAAGTTAATGTATTGTTGCATGACAACAGTTGCAGTGAGGGCTATAAGTGGTGCTTGTGGTGCTGGGGTAAAGGGGGGGGGGCTTTGGCTGTGGTGGGGGGGGTGGGGGGGGGGAGAGTTCTCGACCGAGGATAATGGGAGCAATGGGAGCAGCCCAGGCAGCATATGGCCAGGCTGGGCTGCCTGCTGGTGCACCAGCTGTGGAACTGGTTGCTGAGATCACACAACCACTAAAGAACCCATCACCCCCCTCCAACCCCCCCCCCCCCCCCCCCCCTTCTATTGCTCTGTCACTCTCGACCAGACTCCCCCCCCACAATGTGAGTTCACCATAGAGTGCTGATGAAAAACATAAAGTGTTTTATTCCCCTTTCTTGGCAGCGCGGCGACGAACACGTTTAAGTCGTCTGCATGAACTCTGCCTCTGCTGCTGTTTTCACTCCTCACATGATCATGTGACCTGACCTGACAGCACGCGGTTAGACGTGACGTAAAAACAACGATGCACTTTCACCACAGCTTTCTGATCTTTGATGTTAATCAAGGCTACGTGTCGTTTGAGAAGGACGCTCGCACCTTTCCGTCACACCTATCGCACGCTCTGCGGTCCGTGGTCGTACACCGGTGGCGGGGTCGCAGGCGGTCAGCTCGCCCTGACATGACTTCACACAGACCGTCATCACGCACCTTCACATCCACGGCTCCAGAAACGTCTCGATTTAAAACCCGTCACGTTACAGCGAGTGCTGTCAAAGATGGCCGATCGCTGGGATCACTGGTGACAAAGAAGTCTTTGAATGTGCACACACACACACACACACACACACACACACACACACACACACACACACACACACACACACACACACACACACACACACACACACACACACACACACACACACACACACACACACACACACACACACACACACACACACACACACACACACACACACACACACACAGTTTGTCTCCTCTGCCAACCTTTATTTAAACGACAGCTCTTAACAGTCGACCCCCCAAACCACCACCCTGCTCGCTCTCTCTGCCTCGCATGCCCCCGGGCAGCTCCTAATGCAGAGGGACAGGGGGCTGGTGTGTGTGTGTGTGTGTGTGTGTGTGTGTGTGTGTGTGTGTGTGAGGAAGATGACTCAAGAATCGGGTGTGTCATCTCTCTGTCCTCCACCCTGCCGTCTTTTTAATCCTTAGTTTTTTCTTCACGCTGATTCCTCTCCTTTATTCTTCCTCATCTGTCTCCTCCTCCCTCTTCACTTCCTTGCACAGCTCCTTTCCTCCTTCCTCATCTTTTTTTCTCACTTCCTCCTTTTCTGTCGTCTCTCCCCCCCCGCCCTAAACGCCACCCTCCCCTCCGCTCACCTCCTTTATGTCTCTGTGTGAGGAGCGATCACAGCTCATGGTAAAGATGATGTAATATGGATGAGGCCGTCTCCGAGTCTCAAAGGCATCAAACAGGCAGCAGCGTTTCCCAGAAGGCCGAGCGACTGACTTCACATGCACAGAAACGCTTAGAGACGCTTTTGGGCGGCGGCTTTTATCCCCTCTGTCGTCGCCCCCGCCGACTCTCGACTGTTTTTATATCTGTGTGTGGTTAGTGTGTCTTTGCTTCTGTTTGAACATGTGTGTGTGTGTGTGTGTGGTGTGTGTGTGTGTGTGTGTGTGTGTGTGTGTGTGTGTGTGTGTGTGTGCTTTACGCCGGATTTCCCTTTTTGTAAAATTTCAATCAATATCCACAAACACATTTGATCTGGTTGTGTCAGAAACCAGAGAGAGAGAGAGAGAGAGAGAGAGAGAGAGGAGAGAGAGAGAGAGAGAGAGAGAGAGAGAGAGAGAGAGAGAGAGTGGGGGATGTCATGAAGGGAAAGAGCCACAGGTCGGGTTCGAACACGCTCCGCCTGCTTCGAGGACTCCAGTCTTCGTACACGGTCCACACAAACTAACCGCAGTGCAAAAAACACACCAGAACAGTAGAGTTCAAATCAGAGCGAGGAGGACGTGAGTGCAAGATACGATCCGCAGGCCTCAAAAATACAGGTAGCATCAAACATTTGGGAAAAGAGCGCCGCCAACATCAACAGCCCTCGGACGATGGCCGCTTTCTGCCACCTCCGCTCTCTACTCGTTGAAAAATACAAGTGAAAAAAGAAGAAAACCCACCATGCTGCCACGGAGCCTCAGTGCTCGCTCTGCTTTAAAAACAAACAGCAGAATGTTTGAGCCGTGCATGTGGAGAAATACACTTTTTAAGCTCTCAGTGATTTTACTCGGGTCTGAGGGCTGCAGCTGCATGTTTATTCAGTGTGTTGGTGGTATGAATAAAAAAGCGAGTTAGCAAATACACAGTTGAGTTCATTCTGCAAAAAAAAAAAAAAAAAAATCACACGGACCAATAACGGCGAATATTTCCTCCTGAATACTTTTATATTTGAGCCGGGCGCCTTAAACGGTTTGCACATCTGTTGATTT
>NC_136701.1:25312359-25342858 GCF_947650265.1 Symphodus melops | reverse complement strand
TAAGTGAAACATTGACGAAGTTACCATATTTGGTTCAAATGCCACAATAGCAGGATCAGTGACGTAGGGTGAACTCTTCTGATTGGCTGACGTCCTGCTCGTGTCAGAGAGCTTCGGACTGCAGCCGCCTCAATCAGCACGAAACACAGATCGAAGCTGGACGCTGAACATGAACTAAGAGTGACAGACTGAGCTGCAGCATCCTTACCGGGTTTCATCACATCAGATTTAGTGTTTAATAACTCATCACCTGTGTTTTAATGTTTGTTCTGTCCTCACTGAGTCACGCAGCGCTCAGCTCTTTTCCTTTATATGAAACACGATGCTACGTTTCCGCTAAAGTTCAGAACGGTGGAGGAGGTGACGGCGGTGCATCAGGCTCGTTGTTTGTGTCAGCGTTTGATAAAACAGGTGAGCTTACAGGACACACAAACAAACGTCAGAAATAAGAGCGCCCATGGGAGTCTCTTTCTCTCACCCGTTTGTCTTCCCCTCTTCTCGTCTTTCTCGGCCTTCTTCTCATTTTCCTCCCTTCATTCATTCTCTCTCTTTCTCCCATACAGGATTGCAGGCGCTGCGCCTCACAGTTGCCAGGCAGTTACCACGGAAACATTCTGCATTATTGATGGGGCGAGCTCATTGCGTCCCAAGCAGCGCCCAAACTGTCCGGCAGAGCTCAACAACTCCGACTGATAAAGAGAGAGAGAGAGAGAGAGAGAGAGAGAGAGAGAGAGAGAGAGAGAGAGAGAGAGAGAAGCTCACATCAACAGAGAGATCTCTGCAGCTGACCAGCAGGACACCTTTACCTCCATTTTCACTTTGTGTTTAAGGAGGATCCTGAACTAAAGCTCGAGCTCTCTGCCGGCTTTAGAGCTCATAAAGAGTTTCAACATGTGGACAATGAAGACATTAAACCAACAGATACAGAACTGGACTAAAGTTAAACAACAGTAAAACAGAAAATAAAGACAGATTAATTTCTTCTCCTTAAAGGAAAGTGTTGTCGTGGACCTCTGACCTCAGCGGGTTGATAAGGAGAGAGACAGTAAGTGCAGAGAAAGAGCCGCGGGGTCAGAGGTCGACTCACAGCGCTTTAAAGTTACTCACCAAACATGGCCGCTCTCTCAGACAGAATCCAGAGGACAGTGACGGCGTTTTCACGTTGCTCGCTCCTGACGCGCACACACGCCGAGGCAGCAGGTGGCAGCACGCACAGTGTTGGTTTGCAAATCCACCAAAAAAAAAAGCAGAGAGAAGAAGTAACCATGGCAACCAGAGTCCATCCTGCTAACTGTGGATGTTTTTTTTTCGGAGGTCCTCGTCCAACACAAAGCGGCCCACTTACTTGTTTGAGCGCGGTTTGCGTTCACATCTCATGCGGACCCTGACGTACTCACGAGACCGCCTCTGTAAGCGGACTCGGACACAGAACCAGAGTCTGGTACGTCTGTGTTCACACTGATGAAATGAGCCGGACGTTTGTGTCAGATCTGTGACTGGCTCCCTCACGTGAATATCGATGTCTAGTTTCTGTTTTGAATCAGTGTTTATCATTTTATTCACTTCCTGTTTCCTGACAGACGAACAGAAGGCTGAACTTTAAACGTGTATTCATGACTTCTCATGTGTTCCATCTTTCCTTAAACTCCAGAGCTCAAGTCTGATGGAGCCTCCGACACTCGAGATCCGTTTGAAGACCGACAGCAGCAGGACTCGTCAGCCAATCAGCTCAGAGTCTCTCTCACTGCTCTCCAGTCGGTCGTGTTCCTTCTTAATAATAATAACAATAACAATAACAATAACAATAATAATAACAATAATAATAAAGCTGTTTATCCTTTTAGCAAGAAGAGCACAAGTTGGGAAATGTTGGCCTTTCGATCTTGAGGTTTGAATGACGTGCCAAAGCGACGATGATTGACACGCCAGTGATCTTTAGAAATTGATTACATTGCTTACACTTGTTTTTTAACCTTTATTTATCCAGGAAAAGTCCCACTGAGGTTAAAAAACTCTTTTTCAAGGAGAGTTCTGCAAACAGCCTGAGAGTACGTGACATGCTCTCTTGACCTTTTATACTTTCACCTTGCTTGGTTTTGTTCAGTGTCTTGGGCTCCTGCTGTCATTTCCAAAAACACCGTCGCTGCTTTTACTTCTGCGTGCACGATCATTTGAACAGCACATCAGCCAGACCAGCCAATCAGGAACAATTAAGCCTCGCTCACTGCTTCTAGCCAAGCAGCCGGCCAGCAGCATCACTCACCTGTTGTGCCCCGGGCGACACCTCCTCCTGATCCCCATGATGCAGCTGTCATCCCAGCCACTCCATCTCTCTCTCTCTCTCTCTCTCTCTCTCTCTCTCTGTGCTCTTTTGTTGTCCATCATCTCATGCACCACCTCCACGTCCACCTCTGAATGAAGCCTATTGTGCAGCTTGCATGCTGTTGCAGCAGCAGCAGCATCGTCCTGTCTGACCCTCTGAGCTCTGCACCACAAAGTTTCTCTTCATAAGTCCGTCAGGCCGCCATCTTACTTCCTGTCACTGAAGAAGCAGCACGTCTCTGTCTCTTTGGTCAGTGCAAACTTAATGCAGGGAAGTTTTTCTGCAGCAGTACAGGAAACAAAGAGATGAGTTGTTTAGATGTTCTTCAACCTTAATATGGCTCTGCAATCTGAGAATACATCCACAAACCCCTGCCAGTTCTTGTTTGTAGTCCTCTGGTAAAATTGTCTTTCTCCAGCTGGATGAAAAAAACCCCAAACAAACAGAAAAACAAGAGACCAAATCAAAAAATAAAGAAGAGGGCAAGTGTAGAGCGTCCACAGCTGGCAGGCTGGACTGTGTTAAGGCCTCAGGGCCTCGATGGATGCTCCCCGTTGCCGCATCTCGAAGAAAAAACAACAAAGAAATGGAATGATAAAAAAAAGAAAGAATGAAAGAGAGAGAG
The DNA here is from genome assembly GCF_947650265.1 of Symphodus melops. Taxonomy (NCBI): domain Eukaryota; kingdom Metazoa; phylum Chordata; class Actinopteri; order Labriformes; family Labridae; genus Symphodus; species Symphodus melops. The sequence goes on along the minus strand of NC_136701.1, from coordinate 25,339,910 downwards.
CGAGCGAGCGAGCGAGCACCTCTGCTTTGAGCGGCAACTGGAGCTTGAGTGAGGAGGAGAGGAGCGAGGCTGCAAGTTTATATGTGTTCTCTCCCCCTGAACCAGGGGACCGGCTGAATAAATAATACAATAGATATTCCTGTGATGAGGTCTCGGCGCACCATTCATAATTATTTCATTGTAGCTGTAATGAGAGTGCGGGCCGGCCTCTCCTGATGCACCCGGCGCTGGCAGTAGGCCTCTCCTGAAACCAGCGCCCAGCGGCGAGACGAGGACGAGAGCGTCCGGCTCTCACGGGGAACGGGTCGCACGTCATTCATCCGTTCCTCTGGAAACATCCGTGACTCCATCATGGATGAATCCACTACTAATTCTCTCATGTGCATGCAGGAATCCGTCTTCACCTGATGTTTTTTTTTTAAATTTCAAAATAAAACGACAAATATTAAAATACACTTTACTCACATCTCTTCCAATCCCTCATTCTCGGTTTGTAGTTTCACATGCAGCTAAATGAGGCTGGATGTCAGGAAGAAACCTGCCTCAGGGTGATCATCTTATAAATACTTTAATCCACGACTCTCTTTCTACAGCATCATATTCACCAACTTGACGGCGCCCGCTGCAGGAACGCGTCAAGCTGACGTCTTTTGTGATCTGTGACTCGGAACCTGCCGATCAGCGTTTTGTGTCTCGTTTATCGTCATGCCGCTGCCGCCGCTCTCGTCCGCGACCCTCTACGAAAGTCTCACCGAGGTTCAACCAGTTCTACGTCTTTCTACCCTCAGAGGAAGCGTTGACATAACAACATGTTCTCCTACATTCAACACACTCATGAAACCCCCCCGCAGGAGCTTTAACACATTCACCCTCACCGTGAACAGACGGGGCAAAAAGGAGAGAACCAGGAGAAGGTGAACCATCAGGTGAGTGTTGGATCCTTTCAGAAGACATGATGATGATGATGATGATGATGATGAGCTCATCTTGTCATCTTGTGTATGAAGAGCGAAAGGCTCGGAGAGGTCAAGAGCTCCTTTATCATGTTTGATATGTAAGTGAGTAAGTGTTTGTTTAATCTCTATTTTCTTAAACTCGGTAACTTCTGTTATTTACGGTAACTTCCTGTTATTTACGGTACACGACCTTCATGACTCTCAAAAACCTTCAGATCTTTCTTCAGAAAAAGCGTCCACAGAGTCCACAGCTTCATCCAACTTTTTTTTTTTTTTTTTTTTTTTTTGGAGGAGATTAAATAAAAAAATAACCAAATATCGAGCGCATCGTCTTGTACTTGTGTTTCCATGGTAACAACAGAGGGATGGATTTTTGCTCGAATCGTACCAAAGTTTCCATCAGGACGACCACGAAGGAGAAAATGACTCATAAGCAGCAAAGCGAAGTGTAGAAATAATAAATACAGCGTTATGTTAAATCTGCCGTTTCCTCCAAACAGAGCGGCGTGCTTCGACACATGGTCACACGGAGAGACTCGCAGTCCCAGTTGGGGTCTCTGGTCCCTTGGGCCACCGTCTCCAGGCTTTAGGGGTCCATCAGAGCTTCATACATGAGACGGGGCTTTTTCACACCAAGCGTCAGTCACACACACACACACACACACACACACACACACACACACACACACACACACACACACACACACACACACACACACACACACACACACACACACACACACACACACACACACACACACACACACAGCTTTCTCTCTCCGGCGTGCATCTACGTCCTGAGGTCTGCCGAGCGAGCACCTTCCGTCTCCTAATCCTGTTAGCGCGCGGGGGGGGGGGGGGGGGGGTCCTGTTGATTTGGGGGGGATAGAGGGTGAAGACAAGGCACAAGGGGGGGAGAAATATGGACACAAAGACCCCCCCCCCCCCCCCCCCCCCCCAGCACCAGCTGGAGCACTGAGGCAAACGTGAGACCTGAATGCCCCCTCTGACAACACGCACATACAGTATATTCATTCATGGGAGGTTTTGGTGTTTCTGAAGGACCAGGACTCGCTCAGCGTCGGGGTCTTGGGTTCAGTTCCCACTGGGACGCTTTTGTCCCCCAGTTGAAGCAGAGTTTTGATGACAAATAAATCCATAAAAAGTCCGACTAGACTTTTTTTCAAACCAACCAAGTACAGCCTCAAACAATATTTCAAATAAAAGTCTTTAAAAAAGGAATGAGCCGTCGTGAGCCGGACTCTCCCGCTTCCTGTGAAGAACTTTCAAACCAACCTCAAAGTCTCAGTGAGCTTCTTCTTCTTCTTCAGCTGAATTTAAGCAGCAACCTTCGGCGTTTAAAAAAGAAACGGCGGAGATGTCAAATCCTGTCTGATGTTAAATTCTAACAAACACACTCAGAATAGGAAAAAGTTGTTTTCACTTCTTTGAAACAACAGAAGAAATGCTGGTTGATGACGATGACTCATTTCAAACCCTGATCGTCGACCTCATGACCTTGGTAGCATTTAGACTCGGGGGGGGGGGGGGGGGGGGTTCATGTCGGCTTAAACTCCTGAGCAATACATTAGAAAGTTTTTTCCTTAAAAGCTGAAAGTGTAAAGCTGCTGGAGGAGTCTGTTTGAATCATCTCGAGGTCATCATCGTCTCCACGACGATCCGAACCGGTCCAGAGCTTGGAGCAGGAACACCTGGCTGCAGACGTTAAACACTGACATTAAAATATACCAAACATGTAACACACAAAATGTTCACCTCGCCTGATAACATTTAAACTTTCCTCCTTAAACATGTCCGCCATCAAACCCGACATGCTCCAAACAGAGACGACCACGGGGAGCGGTGAGATCACACACGAACACAAACGGCCCCCGGCGAAGACGATAAATATTTCACCACAGAAAGCAGTCCGGCTCGGAGATCCATCTGATTGGTTTTCTGTCTTCCTGTTTCCATTTGAAAATGATCTCGCTCTTTATTCGGATGTTCCTGTAGCCTTCATCACGCCATCCATCGCTCTCTGTGTATCTTCATCCATACGGGTGAGGGGGCGGAGTTTCAGAAGGTCAAACTGAGTTCATATTTCTGTTGATCACAAATTAGATTCCAGGCGTCGTCACGTGGTTATTGTAGTCAAACACGACTTCCTCCAGCCACTTTTATGATTTAAATCCTCCACGTCAGAAATGTTTCACATAAATCATCCGCAGCTGATGACTGTGGACGTTAAGATCTCGATCTTTATACGACTCGCCTCGCCATCACCACCTCAGAGCAGCCTCGAGTCTTGAACACCTCACGAATGTCGGGACATCAAACCAATCGAAATACGAGTTTAACTGACCAGAAATTATTTTGCCGACGAGCCGGAGTGACAACATTCAAATTCAGTCGGCTAATTCCTGATCCACACGACCCGCGAATCAAGAAGCCAGCCTTCGCGCTGCCCGTGATACTCCTTCAGACTCGCCGTCTGCAGGTTATCGTGGTGTCTTCATGTCAGGCAGCAGAGCTGACACGAAGCTTCCAGGCTGCTTCTTTAAATAGCTTTGACACATTTCATCTTCGAGTCTTCTCTCGCTGCTCCCCGCGGTCTCAAACACCAGAGACACAAGGAAGTAAAATAAGATTAATTCCCATTTACATTCATACAGTCTTCTTTCCCCCCTCATCCAAGTGACATGTTCATACAGCATTTTGTTTGTTTACTTGTTTTCCCTTTGTTCGACTGCTCTCTATTCTTGTAGTACAGCTGAGGAGTTTGTTTGTATGGAAATCAGGAGGAAGGCGTCGCCTCTGGGGAGACACTGGGAGAGCTGAGCTGTTTGAAGCCGGGCCTCTCTGGAGTGTCGGGATGTCGCTGTCAAGTCACCGTGAGCTCGGGAGAAAGCGGAGAGGAGCCAGCAGGGTGGTGTGAAGACCTCTGACGGTGCATTCAGAGGGTCAAAGGTCACTGTGACCCTCTGGACCGTCACTGTTTCTTATCCCAACAGGACGTGAATTCTGACTCTGAGCGAAGAGGGCTGCAAAATGAAGCCAGCTGCTGCTGTTCTCTGAGCGACCACTTGGTTGCTTTGACACGTCGGCCACGCGAGCTGCTGCCGTCGAGGCCGAGATTCACCTTCACATTCGTCTTCTTCTGTTTTCTGTACATGAAGAAACCAAGCAGCAACCTGCAATGTACTAAATGTAGGTTCATTTCATAGTGATGCCTTCAGGTCACATTAAACAATTAAATATGAAGAGTAAATGACAATTAATATCAAATGAATGTAATTTATTTAAAATGTAAACAAAAGATAAAGAACTGAATAAATATTGTAATTGAGATTAATTAAATTGTTATATTAACCTTAATTATTTTTAATTCAGTTAGTTAGCTACTTAGTTAGCTAATAGGTAGTTAGTTAGTTAGTTAGTTAGTTAGCTAATAGTTAGTTAGTTAGTTAGTTAGTTAGTTAGTTAGTTAGGTAATAGGTAGTTAGTTAGTTAGTTAGCTAGGTAGTTAGCTGGCTAATAGTTAGTTAGTTAGTTAGCTAGGTAGTTAGCTGGCTAATAGTTAGTTAGTTAGTTAGTTAGTTAGCTAATAGTTAGTTAGTTGGTTAGTTAGTTAGCTAATAGTTAGTTAGTTAGTTAGTTAGTTAGCTAATAGTTAGTTAGTTAGCTAATAGTTAGTTAGCTAATAGTTAGCTAGCTAATAGTTAGTTAGTTCATTGTTTGTCCATTTAGAGAAATTCTTTTTCACATTTTCATAGATTTTCAGCTGGTTAGACAGAAACAAACACATTAGACATAATGCTTTTGATTTGATTGAAAATGTTTATGTGCTAAAAACACAGAAACATGTCTTTTTTATGTTTGAAGATTTATAACCTGAATAAGCTCCTGAGGGATTGTTTGAAATGTTAAACAAATACAAAAAACACCCAAGGAAAGAAAAACAGAAAAATGAAGCCGATGCTGAAGTGTAAAAATCCTGCAGTTTGAAAAGTCGACGTCTCACTCGAAGCTGGCTGCAGAAGCTCAGGGAGTCAAATACACAAGCTTTCAACAAAGCCTGGTTCAAAAAGAACAGATTGGTGTGATGAGTTAGAATAAGAATAATTTTTGACTTCACACTCCTTCCAGAGTGTCCTGGAGTTTTTTACCATGTCGCCATCCTCCAGCAACGATTCGACCCGGTCATCTGCACGGGACGCTCGGCGTATTGAAGAATGATGGTGCATGACTGTTTGCTGGTGAGTGAGAGCAGGCCGCTCCAGGCGGACTCTGTCTCACCTCGGCTCGGCTCAGTTCGGCTCGGTATGACAGCAGTCCCCTCGTTCTCTGCGAGTAAACAGGCCTGCGGTCATAAAGCTTTTACACGCCAATCCTGCCCAACATTCTCTTTATGTGCAAGTGCTGCAGGGCTCAGATGCATAATACATGAGCACTCAGTTAATCTATTGATCCAAAATATGTCTTCTCTCTTTCTCTGTCTCATTTACTGTCGGCCTCTCTCTCATTCTGTCATACGCTATCTTTGCTTCTTGCTCGCCGTCTTTCCTTCGCCTCCTTTTGCTCTTTTCTGCCCATCAGCAGGCTGACTGTAGCACGCAGACGGACACAACTACGGATTAGGAGACACGCATGAAGAGGTGGAGATAATAAGAGGTGTAACCATGAAAAATGCATGCAGTGAATAAGAAACAACCCGATGGGAGAACAGCGGTTAGAATGAGAGAAGAAAGAAAATACATGAGCACGGGGGCAAAAACCTCGCCGCTACGAGAGCCGTCACAAATAAATAAACAGCCCAACAGCCAGAAAGTGTCACAGATCAGGCAGAGAGCAATTACAGACAGCAGGAACCCCGAGTCTGGACAGACCAGAGACTCACCGAGAGGACGGAGGAGCAGACCTCAACACTCACTAACTGCAGAGTGAAGAGTCCATCAGTATGAACTCATCCATTCACACACATTCACATAGAGCTTGGTCTGGTTGGCAGAGAGGTGCCAGTTCATTGCCTGAGCACTGCCAAGGTTCCCTTGAGCAATACCCCCCCCCCCCCCCCCCCCCCACTCCAGCCTGTGTAGAGTGTAAAACTGACTTTCCCCCTCGCAGGATTACTAATGTATATCTTCTTCTTCTATCAGTCCATGATAAGCACACTACAGTGAAGGTTATGAAAGTTACTGACACAGTGTTTAAGTGTGCAGACGATGAGGATAATACAGACTGTTTGCTCATGCAGACACAGCTACAGACCTCGGGGGGGGTCGTCCACAAGCATTCAACAACATGTTGGTGTGAAAGCCTCAACGTCACTCTAACATCCTGTCCTGCTCGCTCCGTTTACAGTCCCATCCTCATACATATTTTACTTGTCTCCCCCTCGGTCCTGAAGCACAATCAAGTCCTCCTGTGGAGTCTCAGGAGTCGACTCACGAGCCTCCTCCAGACACCGACGCTGCACAGGTCCTTCTTCCTTTAAAGAAACGTCCAGAGTCTGACACAGTTTACACCCGACGACATGCCAAATATAAACCCTGAGTTCTTCATCATTCAAGTTCTCGCAGTGTGGACAACACACACACACACACACACACACATTATTCTCGCTGGACTTTTCTCCTCCTGTCCCTTCTGTGTTGCTTTGGGATTGAACTTGTTTCTTACTCTGATCCGTGCAAACAGGGAAATACGATCTGCTGCCAAAGTTCAACAATCCTTGATGAACCTGACATCAAAAACCAGTTTAGAAAAAGCAGCTGTATAAAACGTCATTACAAAAGCTTACAAAGCTAAAGCTGAGGAATAGACGAGGTTTAATGTGAGGTGCAGAAACGATGATTATCATCATCTGAGCATCCTGTTTAAAGTTTGAGGCACCGTCACATGACGTGGACTTTCATCCAGCCATGCAGGGAGTCGTGCGGATTGAAGGAGAAGGATGTAAAGATCAGTTTAATTCAGAACAAATAAAATTAAATAAGGAGATTTCTTTTATTTTAAACTCTTATTGAAGTTGTCTAAGCGTCATGCAGCACAGCACGGTGACACACTGGGGACACTTGGATGTTTGTGTTGTGGATATTGTGATCTGTGAAAGCTTAGCCGAGCAGAAGGATGTTCTTGTGTTTCCTCTCAGCAAGGAGGTAAAACCCTTTTCCAAAGCTTCAGGTAAAGTGCTGAGGATCTCTCCCCGAGCGAACCAACTAACCTTTTCCTCCAGCCTCGTGTCTTTAATTTGTACTGGCAGACAATGAAATATTTACAGGCAACTCTACAGGCAATTACATTAAAAGTGTGTGGTTAGACACCGCCTACCCTTCGGCGGGGCCCCTCGGTGAGAAGCGGAGGCCGGTTTGGTGAATGGTCGCAAAGTTTACAACGTCAGATTTTACTCACTATCAATAATTCAGAGCTGGAAGAGGCAGAGAGGGAGAGGAAAAGAAGGGAAGGAGAGGAGGAGGCGAGGACGGGAGAGGGAGGAGTGCGCTCAGACGGCGGTGGATGTTGGCGGAAGGCTTGCACTTCAGTGTCCATTTGCTAAATGTGGCAGAAATATACGCAGTGTGGCGGCCATGTTGGGCCGGCTGAAAGCTTCGCCGGACGTTTGATCCCTCAGAGTCCATCCTGCACTCTAAACACACGTTCAGCCACGCGTAGCTGCACATAGCCGACACACACACACTTGCACATGTGTGCTTCATGTACACACACAAACTAAACCCTCGCCGTCTGTCGTGCACTCAAACGCACACGCGTTACAAAACTGCTAAACCCCCCTGGTGGAGCGGCCGTGAAAACAGGAGGAGCTGCTGTCGGACTGAAGAGGCGAATGGAGAGGTGACCACATGGAGTCAAAGACGTCGACGTGACTCATCGATGGAACCAGCTGATCACATGTTGACTCAGAGAGGGCGCCAGCGATGGGCGAGCAGCTCGGTTTACCTTTACAGAAGCTCCTCACTTTGCACTGAGTGACTGGGACTTTGTGTCCTGGCTGCTGATTGGTTGAAGGGTGCTCGGGCAGTTACAGTGGCAGGAAAGTGTCATTTTTTTAATTCTATCAAACGAAATTACAAAACCTAAAGACTTTCACAAAAGGACAAACAGCAGAATCGAGTGAGGGGTCGTTTTGTTTGTTTTGGCGTGAAGACTTGGTACGGTCCATTCTGTGACCTCGCACCTCTCCAGCTACCAGACCAACTTCCATGCTTTGGTCCGCACCTGGACTTGAACCGGTAACCCTCAGGTTCCTAACCCCGCTCCCTACAGACCGAGCCGACGTCTTCGAAAACAAATAAAAACACAAAAAACAAGCCTTTGTTTACAAGTAAACAAATTGAACAGTTCAACATGATAGTCTGATAACTTTGTCTTTAAGTTGATGATGACCTTTAACCCTGAACTCTCTCTCCTTCCCAGAGGAGCGTCCTTGGCTGCCAGTGGAGGTGGGTGATGTATATTTGATGAGCGGGCGCCGGGGAACCTTTTGGGAGGGGGCGTGGCTCCAGCAGGACAATGGGCCTCGCTCAGGTTTCCTTTTGCGGACCGTCACCGACACGGCTCGCTCTTTTTTTTTTTTTTTGTGGGCGAGCGGGCGGGTGAGTCAGGGCTGGAGTTTCACACGGGAGCAGGGGCAGAGTTACAGCGAGGAGCAACAGAGTCCCACATCCCACGTCGTCATGGCAACCAAGAAACAGTGACGCTGCTGTATTGTAATGTTATCCAAGTTTGTCGGATTCTTTCAGTATGAGGTTTTTTTTTATTCACACGCCCCTCCACCTGTCGCTCATCCATCCGGTCTCATCAAGTCCACCACCCGGGTCCTGACACCACGGGGGGATTTGTCCTGTCCACGCTGACCGAATCTGTGGAACTTTGTCCCCTCAGTTTGTACTTTGACATCAACCGGCTTCATCTGTGCAGCTACAGGAGGAAGCTTGAATTTCCCTCTGGATCAATAAAGTATCTATCTATCTATCTATCTATCTATCTATCTATCTATCTATCTATCTATCAATCAATCAATCTATCAATCTATCTATCTATCTATCTATCTATCTATCTATCTATCTATCTATCTATCTATCTATCTATCAATCTATCTATCAATCTATCTATCAATCTATCTATCTATCTATCTATCTATCTATCTATCTATCTATCTATCTATCTATCTATCTATCTATCTATCTATCCATCTATCTATCTATCTATCAATCCATCCATCTGATACATCACTGCTCAAAGAGTCAGATAAAAGATTTATTTAAAACTTATTTAGGATCAATAATGCTTCATTTCAAACCTTTATTTGTTCTGCACTTTATTTAACTTGCTACTGAAATCCCTCTTGACTCCCTCGTGACACTTGAGTGTTTTTTATGTGCATTTATTCTTTTGTGCTGTCTTTGTAAATGTTTGTGTTTTATGCTCTAAAGGGACAATAAAGGTTTTCATTCTTTCACTTATTCAAAAGGAAACTGTTTCCCTCATTTCCAAAGCCATGGAGCTCACAGGCAAAAAAACACAACACAGAGTCAGTGAAAAACCCACTGTGAAAATCATTCACAAACAAGAAGAAGACGTCATTAACCCTTCATATGTCATCTGTGTTGTTTTATCTCTAAAGATGCAAATCAACTTTTTTTGTTCTTTAATAATAATTTTAAAATGACACCATATGAGAACTTAATTGTTGTGTTTCCTGCTTTAATATTTATTGAGATTTATATTCTGGTGAAATCTCTATTATTATTATTATTATTATCATCATCATCATCATCATTATCATTATTGGCTCATGTATAACAGCCGCATTATCACACGAAAAGAGGGATTACCTGGAGACTCCCACCCCATCCAACCCCTGACCCCGCACCCCCCTTAAGGGAGCGCCTTGAGGTGATTATTGGCGTAATTATTCCGTCTTATCGCGCGCGTGTCTGCCCGCCGGAAATCCCCCTTTTTTTTTTTTGATTGACAGACAGCCGCCCCGGTGACCTCGCGCGGCTCATCTGTAAATATTTCATCGCGCGCTGTTTGTTGCTCTTTAGTTCGCGTTCAGGCCTGTTTATTCTTTAATTGAGAGATGTGTGTGTGTGTGTGTGTGTGTGTGTGTGTGTGTGTGTGTGTGTGTGTGTTTTGGGGCTTTCTCTAAAGCCACAAAGTAAATGAAGCATGATTAATTAATGTATTAATTGCCAAGAAAGTGAATGGGGTTCAGGCAGAGGAATTCCTGCCTCTTCCATTAATTAATAATTTGTGCTGAATAAATCTCTCTCTCTCTTACTGTGTGTGTGCGCGCGCGTATTTGTTACGTTGGGGGATTTAATTTGCCCCTCCTCCACGTCATTCTTGGTCGCGTAAAGTTGTTCCAGCCAATAGAATGATTGTTTCTCTGTCCTCACGGTGAGTTGGGTCGTTTGCATGTGTTTAGAGGGAGGCCGCAGGTTGAGCTGCTCTGCTGAAGCTGACGCATTGTGCAGGATCTCTGCAGCAAACACAAACATGAGCAGCTCTTGTACATCTGTCACGTGACTACATTTGTTTACTATCATGTTTACTTCCGCATCTTTTGCGCTACTCATCACTGCACTATCATCTTATTTAATCTCCTACATGTTGTGTTTATTGTTCATATTTAATGTTTTATTCTGAGCACAGAGAGCTGTGTGTGTGTGTGTGTGTGTGCTGACAAATAAAGCTGATTCTGATATAATTTGATATTTGTGATCACATTTTGTTAACGCTGCTGTGAAGGATTTTTGCCAACAAAGCGTCGCTGTGGTTTATTTGTAATAAATAAAGAGCCTTTCTATCTGAAGCATTTCATCTTAAAAACTCAAACACACATTTACATATATTTATCAGAAAACACGTGACATTATTCAGCTCTCATTTTAAATTATTCCCTGTTTAATTCAGATATTTGGGGTATTATTCACGAGACGTTAACTTAATTAAAAACGAAATAATATAAAGGTTTATGTTATGTATGATGAATCCCTCTGTAACATTTGTGTTCACTGGTTTTTGTTTGTTTTGTTTTGCTTTGATTTTATTTGTTTCCTGAGTGTATTTAATTGATTACTGTATTTTGTTACACATTTCTAGTTGGGTGTTTTTTCCCCAAAGGATTCTGAGAATGAACTGCAATATTCCTTGATGCAGTTTTATGTATTTAATACATTAAACTTAAACTTCGCTCCTTGAAAATTTCTTAAAAAAAAAAAAAATTCTTTCTGATTTTTAATTTCACCCTTTATTTGTTAAAAGTGTGTAACTCCTCTGCATCTTCACTGTTTTTTTCCCTTCCAACGATCCAGGCACGCTTAGAGGAGTGGCTACAGGTAGAAGGCTTCATGTGATTGGTTGATACACCCAGAGGGCGGTAGTGATGCTCCACCAATAAGGAGGAGTCTGCGCGTAAGACGCACAGATATAGGAGCTGGAGGCGAGGAGCATCTTTATTACAGGAGTCATTTACCGGCGACAAGGAGACAGGAGCCCCGCAGGAGCAAAGGAGTTACCTCTCCTTCTGTGTTTCGGCTGTTTTTTTAAAAGCGAACGTGACTGCACGCGCGAGCCGAATACCCCAACTTTTTTTTCTCCTTCAAAATAAAACACCGGCTGATTTTCATCCTCGAAGCGTTTCTTTGTAGAAAAATCCCCAACACGGAGCCAAACGAAGAAGACGGACAACGACCCTCCCTTACTTCTGCAATCATGATGTCGATGAACAGCAAACAGCCTTTCAGTATGCACCCCATCCTGCACGAGCCTAAATACACTCCGCTGCACTCCAGCTCGGAGGCCATCCGCAGGGCCTGCCTGCCCACGCCGTCGGTGAGTCCAAAATGCAATCAATACCGACTTCAAGCAGCTCCTGACAGCTACCAGCCCAACTTCCAAAACCACAAACTGCAGAATTTAAGGGTAAAATACGCATGATTGGAAAAGTTGAATCATCTGTTGTGTTTATGTGTTTACTGTGAGAGAGGACTGGTGCCATATTTTTACATCTGTTATTTAAACTAACACGGGAATCATTAGACCTGAACTCTGCTCTGTTGTTGTTAAAAAAATACTGAAAATTAATGTCGATTCCAGAACTTAAGCACGCCGTCTTCATCGGAAATAATAATATGTATAATTTGCCTGAATGAAAAACCTTTAATGGAAGAAAACAGAGAAATTCGTCTTTTTTTGGGACACATTCGGGGGAAGTTAATAGAACTGCTGCTGCTTTGTGACAAAAAAAATAAGTGAAAAACAAAATTAACAAATTGGTACATGTATGGATAAGACAGAGAGCATCAGAAGCATCACTCAGAACTGCTCCTTTTGGTTTCTTGGAGTCCTCGGTCTGCGCGTAAAGACGCACAAAAGGCGTCTCCGATCAGCTCAAATCTTCCTGCTGATGTAGCAAAAGTGAAAGGAAGAAAAAAAAAAGCAGCGTGGAGTCTCTGCGCGCTTGTTATCTCATATTGTCCTCCCATTCATATTCAAACTCACACGCGTCTCATTTCATTGTCCGCAGAAATTATTCAGGAGATCGTAAATATTAATTTTAAATGAATATCCATCCACAGCTGACACAGTTTCCATGCCTTGTTGGGCCGATCCGCTGATGTCCAAAGTTTCATTAGATAACAGGAAAATAGAAAGTTCAATCAAAGTTGAATTTCCATTCATTTTAAATGTGTGTGAGCTGCTCTTTTACACATCGACCACTTTGTGCTTCTTTTGACTTGGAGCCTTAAAACGTCCTCACTTATTAGAGAGGTAAATAGAATTATTATTTTTTAAAGTTTTTTTTAAGTTTATTTTTTTTAGGACTGAACTTAAATATGAAACTTTAACGACGAAATAAAAATCTGAGTTCTGATATTTGAAATGTGCGAATATGTAAATTAATCTACAGCGAAGTTTTTGTTCAGATCTTTGTTTGCCCCTCTGACTTTTCTCTCCCTCCAGGAAGCTTCATTCAGGATTTTTTATTTATTTTAAAGTCGTATATTTCTGCATAAATGTCTTACTTATTAGAAGAAATAACAGATTGTGAGTGTTGGAGGAGATGAGATTGTTTGTCCCTGTGTTGGTTTCACTTTGCTCCTCGTGTAACGGGCCTCTCTCTTCTCCTCGTGCAGCTCCAGGGAAACATCTTCGCGGGCTTCGATGAGACTCTGCTGCAGAGGGCGGAGGCTCTGGCCGCGGTGGACATTGTGGCCCAGAAGAGCCATCCGTTCAAACCGGACGCGACCTACCACACCATGACCACCATGACCAGCATGACCTGTACCCCCACCTCCTCCTCCGCGCACCTGCACCACCCGTCCGTGCTCACGTCACACCACCACCCTGGGCACCACCAGCCATCTCAGGGCCTGGAGGGCGACCTGCTGGACCACCTCACACCGGGCATCTCCCTGGGAGGCATGCCCGGCTCGGACGTCTGCTCCTCGGCCTCGCACACCGCGCACGCGGCGCATATGTCTGCCATCAACCACATGCAGCACCACCATCACCAACAGTCCATGAACATGCACCCGCACGGGCTGGGCTCCCATAGCTCCCTGGGGAGTGGTTTAGACGCAGAGCCGGATCCCCGGGAGCTGGAGTCTTTCGCTGAGAGGTTCAAACAAAGGCGGATCAAACTCGGGGTGACCCAGGCGGACGTGGGCGCGGCCCTGGCCAACCTTAAGATCCCCGGGGTTGGATGTCTAAGCCAGAGCACCATCTGCAGGTTCGAGTCCCTGACGCTGTCTCACAACAACATGGTGGCCCTGAAGCCGATACTGGAGGCCTGGTTGGAGGAGGCGGAGCGCGCGCAGAGGGAAAAGATGGCCAAGCCTGAGATCTTCAATGGGGGCGACAAAAAAAGGAAACGGACATCTATCGCGGCCCCGGAGAAGCGCTCCCTCGAGGCCTACTTCGCCGTGCAGCCGAGGCCCTCCTCGGAGAAGATCGCTGCCATCGCGGAGAAACTGGACCTGAAAAAGAACGTGGTCCGGGTTTGGTTTTGCAATCAGAGGCAAAAGCAGAAACGAATGAAGTTTTCTGCGACGCACTAAGACCTGCGGGGAGAGAGAGAGACACCTGCCTCGTTTACATAAAAAAAAAAGACAAATCAGAGACAAGCTGCTGCTGCGCACTGTCAGAAAAACAAGGTACACCGTGGAGCTTCCAAATTTAACAAGACATCTCGAGTCTTATTCCCCCTTAGACCAGAGTTCATCATTAAGTGGTTTCTACAGAATTATTTATTTAAGATCATGCATCTCCATGTCGGCTGAATTCCGTTTTTATTTAAACAAACATTTGGTGACTGAACTGTGGACTCGGTTTCTTATTAGGACTCCTCTCAGTGTTGTCTGCCTTGTAAAGGAGCATCTGGGTTGTTTGCACCAGAAAGTATTCAACACAGGCAACATTTTTTATTTTTATTTTTTTTAAGTGGATGCAGAGATTTGAAAACAAACAAAAAAACGAAAAAAAAACAAAAAAAAAAACGTGTGCGAGTCTCCGCAGCGTCCACGTCTTCATCTCACCCAGCGGGTCAAATATCGACGCTGTGTCGCGTCCCAGAGCTGCCTGTGTGTGAACCTCTTTTTGAATGAGAGCCCCGGATGTTGGACACACTTTAACTCCACCAGGGACGGTTTTGATTGTTTTTGGAGGTTTCGCTTCAGAGACAACCGGAGCCAAACGGTGTACCTGTGTGTGTGTGTGTGTGTGTGTGCGTGTGTGTGTGTGTGTGTGTGTGTGTGCGTGTGTTTGTTATTCTGACAGTGGAGGCGGAGCACCGGGACCCGGAGAAAGACTGAGACCCTGTCAGAAAAAAAATAAAACAACAACCTGAGACTCACATCTGAATGCTTCTCCGCAGAGTTCCTGCTCAGTGTCTCTGAGACATGAGAGCACGTGACCACCGACGTGCAGGACACATAAAGAAAGAAGGGACACAACGCTCCGCCTCGTTCGCTCTTATGGCAATTATTGTACAAAATAAATAAGGCAGAATAATGACGTCATCGAGGATGAAGGATCCTCTTTAGTCGGAATAGCTTTTTTATATTTATCATTGTACATATCTGTGAATATGTTGCACCTCCGTGTGTGGGGAAAGCTCATTGAAATGTATTGTCCTTTCTCCCAGGTGTTTTTTTTTTTAGGGGGGGGGCGGATCAAGTAAAAAAAAAAAATGGATGTGTCTAATTACTGAGACACAATAAGTCCTGTAATCCATTGCATGGTTTACTCTTAAAATGGAGGGGGGAGGAGGGGTGTTTTCTGTGCGTCCAAAAAACTAACCCCCCAACCCCGAAGTGAATGCATTGCAATAACACACACACACACACACACGGACGGACGGACGGACACACGCACGAGCACACACACATTCACACGGTATAGCTGTGTGGCTACCTCATTACGCAAGTGTTGGCACGTTCATGGTGATTAAAACACACACACACACACACACACACACGCTTTTAAAAAAGTGGATTCAGTGGTGGATCTTATTCCTTTTTTCGTTTTTTTTGTGTTTCTCTTCCACCGGTTTCTGGTGAATTAGGCCTAGAAGACTCACTGACGTGTAAACCTGTTGTATGTTCACTGCAATGATGCTCTGACAATCAAATGATGATTCTGATTTTATTCTGATTACTCTGAGGATCACTGACACCTTTGTGGAGCGCACTTTGTAGATATTCTGATGAAGGACAAGAGTCAGCTTTATTTATTCTCTTTTTGTTTCTCCAACACTTAACACTTACAAACCTTAACATTTGTTTCTGTCACACGCTGCCCTTATTTATTTATTTATTTATTTATTTGAACTTTATTTATTTTGGATGAGAAAAAAAAAGTCATATTTCATTTGTGACAGTGTGCTTTAAATGTGTCTGTGTAAGCGACAGAAGCTGAAATAAACCGTGCACGTTTTAATTCATCCTCTCACAGACTTTCTTTTAACAGAAAAAAAAATCTAAATATAAAAAAAAAAAGTTTAATTATTGTTGTGTTTGTGATGCAGAAATATTCAAGGATGAACAGGAATTTTAATTTCTGTGATGAGCTTTTAATCGGCCGCTCTGTGTTTTGCTGTCTGAGGTGTTGGAAGCATTTTTCAGAAGATAGATTTAATGGACGGATGCAACATGAGCTCTGAGCAGCAGTGTGTGTGTGTGTGTGTGTGTGTGTGTGTGTGTGTGTGTGTGTGTGTGTGTGTGTGTGTGTGTGCAGATAGGAGGAGGGCAGCTGCTGCTCTGAAACAGGAGAAGCCTGGAGGTGAAGGAGGTCCGTCTGAAAGCTGCTTCCCAGCGGTGATGAATAGGATTTGATACTTGAGTGACTCTAATATTGATCAGCTTTGCCGGCTATGAAGAGAACACACGGCTCTATCACATCGAGGATGAGCCTCCTATCTTCATGTCTGAAGCTTTCTGAGTTTTTAACAAATATTTCACTAAGACGAAGAGAAAAGAAAACATCAGATTTATTGTTTTCTCAGCGTCAGAAAGGCAGAAAAAATTATTTCACTCCAACAAAAACGTTAAAAAAAGAGTTTGTATTTCCTCTGAACAAATCTGTGAACCACGATCACGGATCAAAAAGGGGACGGCAGCTTCTTCCTGCTCCTCCTGCTTCAGTTTACACGACTCCAGTACGCTTTAAAAGGACACGATAAGCACGGATGTTTTCATTCAAAAGTCCCAACTCAGTTATTATCCAAAAGCAGACAGCAGGGCCGGAGTGAAGATTTCAAAGAGCGAGGGCGTCGAGAGCCTCCCCACACTAAAGCCAAAAATCATCCACTTATTTTTATTATCAAATTTGAGACTAAAGGTGGTCACTATGTTTTTAAAGCCTGCACACCAAGGAGGGATTTGGCTCATCTGTCAATAAATCCTTCATGCAGGAGCATGAACACATTCACAGCCGGTCCCTTAGACGCCCCCTGCTTTAAACACTTTTTACCTGTGCTTGATTTTTTGTTTCCAGCTCCCACTCAGTCTTTTTTTAAGGCACCGAATCCAGGAAGGAAGCAGTGACACGTTCCTGTCTTCTTCATTTCTAAGAATGAAGGAGTGGAAGCTGCTCATGAAGCAGACTCTCCTGAGTCCAGCTTCAAACTCATCACGCTCATTAACTCCTTCGTTAAGCCCATAATGACAGATCTGTCAGATCCGTCACGTACAATCTGCAGCTCAGCTCCGCTGCAATTAGGAGATCAAGAGAGCAACAACAAATAACCTCACTTTACATTTCAAAGCAGCACATTGTTGGAGGGAAAAGACGCTCTCTGAATGATTATGAGCCGCCTGCTCATGGTGATGAAACCTAATCATGGGTGTCAGTTCATCCTCCGTCCATCAAGAGACATTTTTAAACAATATGTTTCATTCCAACACGTGTTTGAGGAGAGAGAGAGAGAGAGAGAGAGAGAGAGAGAGAGAGAGAGAGAGAGAGAGGAGAGAGAGAGAGAGTCACGCAGCGGGAGCAGAGATGTAAAGAGAGAGATCGAGGTGTCAGAGAGAAGTCAAGCCCGTCTATGCAGGAGGGAGGACGTGCAGCGTGTTGACCCCTGCAGAGGGACAGTTTGACACCTTCATGCCATGTCAACAGCGCAGCATGAAGGAGGGAGGCGTTTAGAATGAGGCGTGTCATCTGATTCTCACCCCGTCTCTCTGCTTCAGCAGGTGGTTTGGGCCCGTCAACTCCTTATTAATGAATAATAAATATCAGCTGTTATGATACTATTGATTTTTTGTGGGTGTTCGTTAAGAAGCTTCTTTTGTCTGTCGTACAACGGCCCCGACCCCCTCGGAGTGACTCGGCTCAGGCGTGTAGAGCGGCCCCATGAATGTGTACTGTACCGGACTGAACCGGACTGAACCGGATTGATGGGGAGAAACAGGGCAGAAGTTCTGTGAGAAAGCCGGTCCCTGACCAGGCCTTTAAAAGTAAGAACAAGAATCTTGAATGTTATTCTTAGACCTTTGGGACGCCAGTGTAAAGAAGAACATGGTGCAGGGGCGGCGGTAGGCTAGCGGTTAGTGTGCTCGCCCCACGTATGGAGGCATGGTCGTCCAGGTGGGTCCGACCTGTGGATGCTTTCTCACAGGTCGTTCCCCGCTCTCTCTCACGCCCGTTTCCGACTCTGTATAATATCTCAAAATAAAAGCAAAAAAGTCCAATTTACATCTTTAAAAAAAATCAGTCCAAACGTTTTGTGCACAAAGAATTATGACGATCAGAAACTGCAAACGTTGTGTTTCAGAGGATTTCCTGCAACAACAGAAGAAAAGGAAAAACATGGCAGCCGTATAGCCTCAAACACCTCGACTGATTTCAAATATTGCTGCAGATTTGTTCTCGACTCAGCCGGTGCTTTAAGTGCTGGGAAGCAAATCAGACAAATCGTATTGAAATCAACGAGTTAAAGGAAGGAAATGATACCGTCAGCTTCAACTCATCAAACAAAGCTACAGAAACCATGGCAACAGGCTGATGGCGTCCGTATAAAAGACAGCTGGTTTGTGCGTTTCTCTCTGTGACTTTGTTTTCTCGTTTTGAAAAGGTAGCGTGCTGCACGCGATGTGTCGTTCTCTTATTTTACACTCTGAGGACTCAAAGAAAAAACGGACTTGTGTATCGTGCATTTGTCAATATTTAGAGATATTTTCTTGCCCACCAGACAGTGGCTGCCATGTTGGTCTATAACAAAGAATGTAGTACACGGCTTCATCAAAGTTTAATCGAGGAGTGGCTCTCCAGTTGAAGCCTATAAATTATATATAATTGACCGTGTAATCAATGTGAGCAGCGAACGAGGCTTCCCCGAGACAAAGTGACGGGAGGCTAATTATACACCGAGTAAAAAACAGGCACATGCTATTTTTTTACTTTGTTGTGCCTTCATATTTATTTACAACCACTGCAACACTAACATATCCCGAATAACCTCTGAGAGAGTCCTGTGAGTTAAAGGTTAAAGGTCACATGATCTCCTCCTCCTCTTCAGGTGAAATCAGTGTCCTCGCTCCTCTTCATCATGTGTGTGAAGTGTGTTGTTGTAAATCCACTCTGATCCTGTATTTGATCATGTCTATAAACCCCTCTATTTCAGCCCTGCTCAGAACAGGCTGTTTCTGTGTCTGTAGCTTTAAATATGTAAATGAGCTGTGTCTGGCCACGCCCCCTCTCTGGAAGGGCTCGGGTGTACTCGCTGCTTTCTGGCTCCATGTCCTATTGTTTACGGTGAGAAGGCAGACTCAGAGGGCAGAACAAACACCTAGCTGTGGGAGGGTCACCCACCTGGGGGAGGGGCTACTGCCCTTTGTGATGTCATGAAGGGAACATCTCCAAACGGCCTGTTTGAGCAGGCAGAAGACAGAGAGGATGGACTTTTCTCATCATTGGGGGGTTTGGAGACAGATAGAGACACATGTTAGAGGGACATGATGCATCATGTGTGACCTTTTAAAGTTTTATGTTTCTCTTCTCTGATACAGACCGTCTGCAGTTGTTATTAAATTTGTCATTTTTGGAATTATTTTCAAAAAGCAGCTCGCCATGGTTACAATAAAGCCGATGTTGCTGTATGTAATCTGGTTTATTTCGCACTTTGTCTGCTGCAATAATATGCAGTATAAGACGATGGGATGTTGTGATTCAGACACACTGTGGACTGTCTCAAAAAAAGCGACTTCAATAATTGAAAACAACAAAAGAAACGACGCTGTGTTTCCTCCGTTGGTTGTTTTCACTGTGATCTTTCCTCCGTCAGACTCCACCCTGGATGCTGCTGCTGTGCATGAGCGGGTAAAAGGGTTTGTCCCAGGACAGCTCTAGTTAATTGTTTGATTTAAATAATTAAGACACAAGGCCTCGTTCTCCTCCGCTGTGTTTTCCTGTCTCATCCCAACATGAGCAAAACCAGACTGCAGCGTTCCTTCAGCTCAAACAGGCCTGACGCGCCGACAGTCCGCCGATCGTCTGCAGACACATCGCCACCGTCCAAGCGGCGAGGTGTGATGTGCTGACAAAGTAGAGGATCATTGACTTCACAGATCTCATATTTCTTATCCTCCAGCTCTGCTGTCACGGTTCGGTTCAACTCAGAGATTAGCGTCGTGGTTAAGATGCGACGTCATTTAAAAGGGACCTCAAGTCCAAGTCAGACGTCAGATGTGAAAACCACCTGCATGTTTTTGCTCTGAGGTTCCAAATGAACAAATGTTATATGAACTCAGGTTTGGGAGCAGGGCCACGCCTAAACCACGCCCTCAATCGCTTGACAAGCCGCCTTTTACTGAGCCGCTCTCCTCGCCGTTTGCCTCCGGTCTTTGACTCTCCCTCCTTCCTCATCCCTTCAGACGCAGTGAGTCCGTCCTCCTGCGTGTTTGTTTTACTGGCCAGCTCATGAAGTAAACACGTTAATAGACTCACTCTCTAAACGCTCTCTCCCTAAACGCAGCCTCTGACCTCGTGGTTTCTCAGTTTGTTCTTCTTGTACAAACTGACATTCACAGTCTCAACGTCTAAGAAGCTTTGAATCGCTCGACAAGGCTGCAGCCGTCAAGAGGAGTCACAAACTGAAAATACAGCAGAACGTGCTGATGATGTCGTTCGCAAATACAAAAACAGAGAGCGTGCAAAAAGAACGACATCTTCAAACATCTGAGGAAGACATCGGAGGTTTCTTTGCCTGCGAAACAATCCGCCGGTCAGAGTCATGAGCAGGTTCCACTCGTTGTCTCTACAGTATCTGCTCCTGGAAGTTAAAGCAGTAATTGTATTATGTTGCTCATCTACAGGTCATCTAAAGGTCACCAAGCTCCGCCTCCTCAACATTATTCTAACTGTCCTCAAATTTATCTAGCGGGCGCTTTTCTCCAAAGAAACGATTGAACGACACGAGCGAGGATCTAGAGAGAAGGAGACGAGGTCTGACGAGGTCTGATCGGACACACGTGCTGACAGGAAGTGACCACACGTGCTGACAGGAAGTGACCACACGTGCTGACAGGAAGTGACCACACGTGCTGACAGGAAGTTGAACCACGCACCTGGTTCAGCCTGCTTTTGTTGGCTGAGGGGGCGTGACTTCAATTTGGCGCCGTGACCAGCTCGCTTCCCCTCTACGCTAGTCTCGCAGCTCACGTCAGCGGAGGAGACAAAGAAGCAGCGTCAGTTTGAGCTCACAGAGAGAATAAGGTGTCTGACTAACCAGCTGGATGATGATGTCATCCTTCCTGGACGGTGAATGCAGTTCAGTCAGAACTTGTTTTCCAACAAGGCACGCAGAGCGAGTCACTTGTGATTCCAGTTTTCTCTTTATGAAGTTTTCACTCGCTGCCGTTCACGACTAACCTTCTGTAGCTTCCAGATCTGAATCAGTCGTGTCCCAGCGGCGTCTGCATCAGCCAGCACGCTTCATTTTGAACAAATAGATTGATTCTGCCTCCTCTCTCTCTCTCTCTCTCTCTCTCTCTCTCTCTCTCTCTGTCTGCGGCGTGCTCACAGGGTGCATTTGTACTCAAACATCTTTTACGAGATACAGAAATAAAGAGCTTAAACTAAAAAAAAAACCAGGGGCCTCAATGCAGAGAAAAACATGCAGCTGTGTCTCAGCCTCATTCAGCAGCCGGGGGGAGATATACACATCAAGTCAAGTGGAAGGTGGACTCATCGTATAGACCCAGCTCAGGAGGGAGCAGAAACTGTCCCAATAAGACGAGTGATTCTGTTAATTCCACTCTCTCCTTTAGATTACTCCATCCGCTGCTCCCCGGCTCGTGTTTTCCATGAAGCGAGGAAGCACATTTTCATAAATAGACCTTGGCCGAGCGCTGCGGCGATGAAATTTTAATGAAGCTCCAAGTCTTGAGTGCAGCGCCGGGGCCTTGGAGAATCAGCCCTCTGTTACATTACTATGGCTTTCTCTCTCTCTCTCTCTCTCTCTCTCTCTCAAACACACACACTAATGCAAACATAACCCCCCTCAATCCACAACACACACACACACACACGCACACACACACACACACAGCTCTGATGCAGTGGTGCATGGGACAGCATGCTGCTTATTGACAGAGTGGCTGGAACGGGACCAGACTGGTGGATGGGCGTGGTGTGTGTGTGTGTGTGTGTGTGTGTGTGTGTGTGTGTGTGTGTGTGTGTGTTAAGGATTAAGGAGGCTAATTTCTGCTTTAATTTCTGCCCAGTTTTAATTTTTGTTTCTTGAGGGGTATCGACCCTCGTTAGTGTTTCTTTATGGAGATGAAAACCGAGTCCATGCTGGCAGTTTTACACACACGCACACACACACGCACACACACACACACGCACACACACACACGCACACACACACACGCACACACACACACGCACGCACGCACGCACGCACGCACGCACGCACAAGCTTCCAACACACAGTGGAAGTTTTCAATTCTGTCAATGCAATATTTATCAGTGACGTTCGCAGATAAATCCTGTGTTTCAGCCGTCTGAAGGGGCCGTTCATTTTTGGGGATTGCACACACACACACACACACACACACACACACACACACACACGCACACACACACACTTAACGGAGCGCGGCGCGAAGCTGCAGTTCTCCCCCGTTGTGCTTTTCATAGTCTGTTAGATGAAATCTGATCCTGTGGCTGCACAAAAACAACAGTAATGTAACTGACTAACATTATAGTTGGCGCCCTGCAGGAAAGGTCAAAGGTCAAACTAACACAAAGCACATACAGAGTTACATTCTTGCACATAGGTGCGTTTAAATCTACCTGATCATCCGCACCACCTCCAGAAAGCATTTCAGATGTGTGTATATGGTAATGCGGGAGGTCGAGCGTGACGGCGTTGAGGGAGAGGGTGGCGGCTGAATGACGACATTATGCATATGAGGCGGTAATTAAAACATGGCGGCCGTAATTAGGAACATTGTATAACTAATCAGGCCTAATGAGCATCGGGGGCGGGCAAGGCGGTGATCAAACAGCCGGGATATGAGGAGTAATGGGCGGAGAGCAGGATGACAGTCCCAGTGCATCATTACTTTTTAATTGTTGGGACCATAATGAGAAACAATCCTCAGTGCAGGTTATTACTGGAAAACAAACGTGGTGAAGAAAAGGCGTTTGTGTTTGTGTAAGATTTGATTAATTATGTTCTCAGGAAGGAATACTTATCGATGTGTGATGATGGAATATTTATACGGTTACAGGATCCACTGGATAAATTTCACACGCAATGAAAAATGCAATGGCATGAATTATGAAGGCCATAACAATATCGTAGTAGCACTATCAATATTTACAGAACAGGAATCCCAGATCTTGGGAAAGCCTTTTTTTTTTGGTCATGTGCTCTGCTGAGGATGAAGAGGAAGAGGAGTAGGCCTATGAGAGGATCATAAAAACAAATCAGGGCCTTCGCCCCTCTGATGAATAAATGGATGACAGATATTTGAAAACACTCACAGTTTGGATTCTGACGGTCTTTATCTGACACTGATATTCAATAAGAAATGAAACTTTAACTCCTGTCATGGTGGACATACATTTCCTCTGTGCTCCGACTCGTTTGTGTCAGGCTTCACGTTAAATATGCGATTTCAATTCTTATCAATAATGTAGCGCGCGCCCTCCATTTAAATATTCATCTGGCGTTTACACTCACTTTAAACAGACAGAGGACGAGCGGCGTGAAGTTAACGCGAGTCAGAGTCTCGGATTTAATAAAATGTAAAAAAAAAAAAAAAAAAAAAACCTACGTCAGGCGTTTGATCTCTTCCGCTCTCAACCTGTAAAGTCCATCTTTATTTAATGCGCGCGCGAATAGAGAGGGCCTCTGCGCCACAAGCGAGGTGTGTGTATCTGAGAATGCGCGTGCCTCTCCTCATCATAAATACACAACATACATAAGCTAGGAAAAAAACACACACACACAAAGCACGCGTGGACACAGAAGAGCAGCCTCGGAAGCTGAAGGCCGCGCGCCTCCGCAAACAACACGCGCGCGCAGAATGAAAAAGTAAAAACAAAAAATGAGATTCAATTCAAACATGTTTAGGCAGCGCTACATGTAAACTGTTAATTGTTTCATGTTTTTAAACCGAGAACATGACCGTGGGCCTGCTGCTGATGTTTTTATTTAATTTGACTGATTTTACATTTTAAACATGTAACAATAAAAACAGTAAAACAAAAGTATTTACATTAATGTGATTTTATTTTAGAAATTATTTCAAGGTGGGAAAAAACAAACGAAAACAACGAAAATTATCACTATCACGCTGAAAAAAAAACACAATTTAATTAAAAATAAAAACACTTCGAAAAACGATGAATTATATTTAATTATTACAAGGCCTATATGAGGCCTGTTTCATGATTTGATTAAGCCTTGGCATTTTTAAATGGCGTAAAAATTAATTTATCATCTTTAGCCTTATTATAAAACAGACTGCTGCTGCCCTTTTGGTTTCTATGGGATGTGTAGTTTTTTCAAACATTAAACTAAGCACGAGCCCTGAATCTCCACCACAGTCAGCAGCTGGAAACATTTTTTTTCTTTCGTCTTCCTCTCGCGCACGAACACAGACACGCTCGCGCACACATTATTCATACAGCAGCCTCTCGCCGGCCCACTGCTGGATGCTGATCATCACCAGCGTCGATACACAAAATAAGAATGAGCAGTGAAGGTTAATGGCGCAGCCCGCAGGGCCTCAAGGCAGCGGAACCATCGCACTCCATCTGAGCGCCAACACCGGAAATACACCTGCCAACAGTCAGAACCGCGCGCGCAGCAAGCAGTACAGCTTCACATATTGGCTGTAAGAAAAAAAAAAAAAAAAAAAACATCTGCAGGTGATGAGATGAGGTTTTTTCCCATCGTTGAATCAGCCTGTCAGAAAAAAAACTTTTGCAGCGGAGGATGAAGAGGATGGTGTACAAAAAAACTGAAGGGTTTTCTCATCCTGCTGGAGTTTCTAAATCCGTCCAGCAGAACCAATCCGACTCCATATTTTTGAGAAACCAAGTGGAAGAAACAAGAAATAAATACGAACTTCCACTTAATTCAGAGAAATATGTTCAAAGAGACGCAGTGCTATGGGCTTCTCTAATCATGTCTCATCAATAATGCATTTCCAAACTGACAGGATGCCCGAAACGCAGGGAGGCTGCAACATGAAGCCCCGCTTCTCGGACGGACACCGGCTAAACTTCAGCGTTTAGTTTCAGTACAATTTTAATGAAATTATATTTATTGACGGCGGAGGGCACAGTTCTGGTTTCAGCTGCACGAGGAGCCCAGAAGCTGAGAAAACGGGTTTGAGCCCATAATGCTGCAGCACAGATCATTATTGTGCACCTAAATTACCCGTTAAATTTGTTAAATCTAATTTAATGTAGAAATGTCAGATTTATAAAAGAGGAGCTGTCTGCATCTATTATGTATACATAATTCATATTATTTGTAGGATTGAAATGTGTGCAGAAACTCAATGAGGTGCATGCATTTCACCTCATCCTGCAGGTACAGTACCTCATGCTGGTGTTTGTACAGTAAACTGGTTATATAAGCAGCATGCTGCTCACATGGCTGCAGCAGGAAATAACATCATGCCACGCTCAGTGCAGGAAACATTTAAAGATGTTTTTGCTCTTATTGTGGCCGTTTCTAAATCGGTTTTTCTTTCTGCAGCAGTATGGCTGGACTTGTGCATTTTGTGTGTGTGTGTGTGTGCATATAAACACCACCACATACCAATACAGAGGAAAATTATGCAAATATAGGCTGGATGGAAAAACTTAAAAATTAGGCTGCTGGGACACTTTGATTAAAAAGCAAACTCGTCCTCCCAGAAGTCGTTTTCAAATGCAACAAACTGACAGAGAAACCAATAATTGGTGAGTGTGTGTGTGTGTGTGTGTGTGTGTGTGTGTGTGTGTGTGCGGAAGGTCGGGGCTTGTGTTTGGGGGATTCACTCCTTGTGGACTGGTTGCTTTATTTCTCTGCCCTATATACTGTATCTGTCCGCCTTCACTCTCTCTCTTTTTCCCTCTCTGCTCTGGAGGCTGCTGCTGCTGCTGAAGGGATGTATGAAGCGCTACTTTCTTGTCTAGGTGATGAATAATGCAGAGCTCCGAGGCCAGCAAGTTTCCAGTTAAATACCAATTTGCTTAACCAGTGTTTCCAGCCTCTGCCAGCTGCACTCGGTATAGCAGGGCGCCGCTCCGGCCTTTGGTAATTAAAGAACAGATCTATATCTGCAGGAGTGGAAAAGACCTTTCACCCTGCACGTGGTCAGCGATAGGTCATCACCATGAGTGACGCCACACTGATGATATTCACAAAGCTGAGTCGAAGAGAGAAATGAATCAGAACGTAACAGAAGTAAGAAAATGTTTATTCTTAAAGCCGGGACTTTATTATGACAGCTTTTAAGATACCTGTGGTAAAAATATACGTGGACTCCAGTTTCCCTGTTTTTATCAGGTCTTTAAAGGCCTTTTGCTGTTTGTTGTGTTTGTGCATGAACATCATGTCCTGTTTTAAGAAATGCTTCCTGGAGGACTCTTCATGCATGGAATGAAACTGCGATGAAGGAATCAGAAAGATCTCAAAGGAGTGGATACGTGAGACAAAAAGGCTAAGCAGGTAAATTTGGTAAAAAGAAAAAAGGAGCCCAACAAGGCCGCCAAAAGATAAACACACATAAAGTGTTTAACTGTAGAAAAGAGAAATGAGCAGCTTCCACTTAAATCCTGACAGAGAGAAGAACTCTGAATTTTTCCCCAAAATGTTTTTTTTGAGTTTCCCATCCAGCAGAAGATTCACGGCCTCTGAACAGTGACAACGAGGACTCCTCTTTCATATTCAGTCAGTGACTCATTACTCAGTTACATACGGAGTCGTGAAGGTCATCCCTTCACCATCATAGGTAAAATAATGCTGCATACTTGTGAACATCATCAGCCAATCAGTGGTGTGAATATTCTCTGTGTACCTGCGTGTCCCCTGCACCACCTCTGATAGTTGTTAGTGAGCTTCCCGGGGTGCTAACCCAGTCCTCGCCCGTGCTGTTCAGGTCAAAGACAAATGATGTGATACAGGCGGGTACAGGGGTCAGCGCGAGGTCAGCTCCCCCACAGGTTCTCCTTCACAAACAAGCAGTGGGAGTCTGAGCGTCAGGCCGGGCGTCAAACCGAGTCGCCGGCAGCTCGGCGAGGATTAGAGGTGGAACAGGGCCCCGTACTGTGTGTAATGACTGCCTGCCGCCCCGGGTCACCCTGCCAGCCCAACCCCCCCCCCCCCCCATCCATCCTCTCTCTGTGTAATCAGCTCAGCGAGGCGGGATGCAGAACAGAATCTGTCCTCCTCCCCACCAACCCTGAAAAAGTAAACACTGCCTCTCCGTTCCCTCGCCAATTGTTATTCATAGAGCGGATAAATATTTAATTCCATCTAAGGATACCTTTTGTTAACAGAATTACCGTACAAGCCTCGCAGCCTCTGTGAATTCAAATTCTCTTCCTGCTTCT
>NC_136701.1:25223931-25312159 GCF_947650265.1 Symphodus melops | reverse complement strand
GCAGAGTCGGGCCGGTGCAGAGCCGCAGAGACGAGTCCAGCTGTTGACCGTGTGGAGACAGAAACAGAGAGAAAGCAAGCAGAATGGAAGATGGTGGAAAAAGAGCACAACACTGAACTGAGCTGAACTTATTAAAGCACAACAGAGGCGAGCGGCGCCGAGCGATTCACACCAAAGCGAGAACAACAACAGCAGCAGCAGCAGCCGGATTATTTTCATCTTTGTTATTAGCTGAAGATGAAGAGCAGCGTGTCTGCTGACATCTTTCTGCTTGTTGGTGTTTTTCTTTTTTTGTGCTCTTTGTGCATCGTGCATGAAGGCAGCTCTTTGTGTTGCTGGGATGAGCTTGAAGTCGACTCCCTCTGCTGATTTCATAACAAAGCTTACGCAACTTCCAAGAAGAGAACAGAGTGTGCACAAGTTTGTGTGTGTGTGTGTGTGTGTGTGTGTGTGTGTGTGTGTGTGTGTGTGTGTGTGTGTTAAAGACAAAGGATAAAAGAATACGCTTCATTGATTTTATCAAATTTATAGAACAACAGACAGAAGCTCTCTAACACACACACACACACACACACACACACACACACACACACACACACACACACACGCACAGCGTTACCATTCAGTCTCCTTAATTAACTAAAGCCTGACTCAGACTGCAGGATGGTCGGGTTGATCTGAGGTCCGGTTCCTCCTTCAGGTGTTCCTGACTCGATGATTCTCAGATCCTGATGATCTCGTGCACTGATTCCTATAAAGGTCCGACCTTGAATCGCGCCCCCCCCCCCCCCCCCCCCGGGGACAAAAGTGAATTACGTCCCCGCTCTGCTTTACGTGAGGCGGAGCGTTCCCCCCCGTCATGGATGACGCAGATTCTATAGGATGCAGATGTTTTTAGCTCCACTTCCAGCAGCTCTTCTGACTTCAAACGGACTGACTGTTAAAGTGGAAGTCGAATACGTCCGCGTCCTGGCGCCCAGCCTCCTCTAACGGACTGTGTCGCCCCGACAACCACCGCCGTCCTCGCATGCACGGCCTGCTCCGACCTCTGACCCCAGAGGCGAGGAGACACAAGTTAACGCTTCATTTTATTTCTGTGTCGACAGCTCACTGCAGGTTTGGCGCTTCCTCTACCTGGCGTGTCCAACGACAGAGCGCCGTCTCTGTGGATCGAGCCGTCCAGGTGTGCTGGTACGCGGCATCAACGAGTGGACGTGGCGGTGAGTCGACCACACGCACCTCTTAAAGAGACAGTACGGGTAAGACGGGCTTTTAGCTCGGGTTAGCGTCGCAGCATAACGAGCGTCGAAGCTGCTTACATGAGGAGTCGTGTTGATTGCATAACAAGGCTTATTTTTAACCCTTCACACCCGACTTCTTTGGAGTCAGCATCTTAATAATTCACAGCAGAACTTTGACATGAAACAGAATCAAACATCGTATAAACGGTCGTATCTTCTCTGTGTGCTTATAAATAGTTTAAAAAGCTCCTATAATGCTTTCGTTTAGTGTTTGTCATGGAAAGAAGAAAATATGTGAATGTCACCGTGAGTCCAACAGTGGGTATGATATCATACAACAGTGAGTTATCTATTCATGGCTCCATTAATGAATCATAGCCTCCCTAGACTTTATACTCCAGACATGCCCTCTTTGAATATGTCATAAGCTCTTATTCTTTTTTAATGGGAAGGAAAATCACGGCCAAAACAAATACATAAACTTGTGCAAACATTACGGCAGGGAGAGAGAGGAGGGGGGAGGGGCCTACAGGACGGAGGCTTCCGATAGGCTGGTGCGTCAACTAGTGCGTCCACGGTGAGTGAGCTTTAAGGAGAGAAAAGGGCAAAAAAAACCCGTCTCTCTCTGCAGGTTACATTATTTATACTTTATACCCAGAAGGCTCTTTAAGCAAGTCAAAGCTTCTGTTTGCATCAGTTTGCAGGCTGCACCTCCAGAAACATCCCTGCAGAGAGGGACTGAAGTGTCCCCCCCCCCCCGCCTGCCCGGACAGACGGGGGTAAAGGTCAGAGTTGAACCTAAATGAACTCTCCGTTTGATGCACGCACACCGGAGGTCGAGGCTCAGCAGGAGAACTGGTCACTTGAGGTTTATAAGCAGCAGTGATATCTGAAACACTGGGCATCGAACCCCTGCACACCATCCATCTGAGAGACGACTGACGCAGCCACATGGTGTCGTCTGTCAGGCGAGTTCAGGGTCGTTTCTTATCGTTCTGAAAGGTGTCGGCGAACATGAGAGGACATGCAGACAACATTTAAACAAGTCAGTGTTGGTTGTTTTATTTAGTTATAAAGTGCTCTTATTCTAACTAACCCCATTCACACACTGTCGATGAAGCAGAGGGAGCAACTTGGGGTTAAGTGTCTTGCCCAAGGGCACGCAGCGTTGTGACCTCGAGGAGGGACGCGGTCTGCTCGGGCTTCTGTACAAAAACACTGAGATCAAGAAATGTGTTTGTTTTATTGTCGGGATAAAACTCTGAATGTTCTCCCCGGTCACTGTTACGACCTTTGACCTTTGACCTCAGAAAAGGACGGAGAGGAGCCGAGCAGGAAAAAAGGGAAACAGGAATGATCCAGATCCAGCCCGTATCGTGACTCCGAGCCGAGCTGCTCCTCGGGGCGTCCGATCTCAGATTCACTCTGATCGCTCTTTAGCGCGCCGATCAACGCCTGGAGTCCGTCCGCTGCTCGTCGAATTCTAACGGATAAATAATGCACAGCTCAGCAATTAAAACACGCACATCTGATGCCGTGTCACTAATTTATTGATTACTCCTCAGTGCTCGGAGATGACGGGGTTAAATGTCAATCAGATGATCTGAGCGGCACTTCAGTCGGAGTTATTCATCGAAGAATACAATTTCCCCTGTAATGGCTCGATGTATAATTAAGTGTTATGTGTTGGGCTGCGTTTGGGAGGATGCTCAGGTCAGTCCTGATTGGCTCGCGCCTTCCAGGACACTTTAAAGTGAATAAGCAAATTTCATCACCACAGCGACAGCTCGTCTCCGCCTGATTGGCTGAAGTTGTTTGTTGGTTGACGCTCTCCTCTGATCTCCACATTTTCAGAAATTTAATTTAAGTCCGTCTGAAGCGTCGCCGCCCGCCGCGACCGTGTGTCCCTCACTTCCTGTTCTGTGACAAAGGACGAAGTCGTTGATGAGATCCAGCCAAGACTACATGGGGTTCATTCTGCTGCGTTCTGTTTGTGTCGAAGTCACGATGATCATCAAAGGAATCCAAAAACACCCGATGAGCTGACGAGATGATCCTTGATCCATCGCTCAAACGGGACGGGAGAATGGTCTCAGGCAGGACGCCTCCTGAACACGCCGTGCTCAAACCGTTCATCGTGCCGTCTCAGAAAAAAACAAAAAAACAAGAAATAGCCTAAGAGTGGTTGCCATGGTTACTTCTTTTTGCTTTTTGGCGAATTTTGAAAATCTGTGCATAGCGCCCCCTGCTGTATCGAGCGTGTACATATGCAAGTGTCCTCGGGTACGATGTTACTCATGTGGACACAGACCGCTGCAGAGAGGCTGCACTCACAGTTAATAAGAAACATTTGAGCAAATAAAATCTTCCTAAAAAATTAAAAATTCAATTTTTAACTCAAGTTTAAAAAAAAAAAAATGTTTTGATATAAAAAACATTTATAGATGATTTTAACTCCACATGTTTTTCTCCAGCATGTTTTCTGTCTTTATATTTATGTAGGAAGGAAAAAAGCAATAAAAACACATTTATTATATTATTATTATTATAGTATTCGCTTTTGTGTTTTTTTAGAATCATAGAAATAAAGACACTGGAGAAGCCGAGCCTCCAGTGAGCCCAGATGTGGAGCTCCGTCAGAGGAACCCCAGGAGACCCCGTCATCCCAGCGTCGGCATCTGTGTGTGACAGGAGGGCCTGGACGCGCAGCTCGCCACCAGGGCCCAGCGGACGGACCGGATCAGCAGGCGGCGTCCACACACTCGGCCCGCTGCAAGGCCTGCTGGGACATGAGACTGAGACAGACCTGCTGTGTGTGTGTGTGTGTGTGTGTGTGTGTGTGTGTGTGTGTGTGTGTGTGTGTGTGTGTGTGTGGTGCTTTGGCACACATGGTCACTGCATCTGTTTTCTTCTCTCTTTTGCAGACACACACACACACACACACACACACACACACACACACACACACACACACTGTACACACTTCAGCAGCTTTCTTCTTTGTTCGTTCCTCCACCAGCACAGATGTTGGTGTTGTTGAGAAACCAGTAAGGCTGCAACCTCCCTGTCAATCATCTCAACCCACATTCTGAGAGGAGACGCGCACACACACACACACACACACACACACACACACACACACACACACACACACACGCACGCACACACACACACACACCCTGATGGTCGGCCTGGCTGTAAACAAAGTCTTGATGTTAATATTATTATAGAAACAACTTTGAAGGATTTTTTTAGCGTTTTCTCGCCTTTGAGTATTTCATTCGCCGTCACAAACCTCCACGCCGTCTCACTCGCCTCCTTACACTCACACACACACACACACACCACAAAACACACACAGCCACCCAGAACAGTTTTCAATTTCCATTCCTGATTCCTGACCTCTGATAATTGGCGAGCCGGCTGACTGATGGCTGCCTGAGCGTGTTGCGCTCCTCCTGTCACCTGCAGCGGCGCGGGCTCAGCGGTGAATTATTAATGTCTAATATCATTATGTAGGCGCTGCTTGTCATAACAATCTAGCCTGGCGGAGGGAAACTCAATCTGCCGCCCCTTCTCCTCCACAGACAATGCTTTTTAATTATTGATACGGACTAATTGACTACAGGATTCGCGGGGCACACTTACTTTTGTTCCCTTCACAGCTCACCCTTCGCCTTCAAGAAACAGTCTTATTAGGAGGCCAGTCCTCCCCAATGCCCCCATGTCAGCAAATTAGCAGGGAGGACGACCTCGCTCCCTCTCACCTCCTCTCCTCACACCTTCTCCTTCCTCATCCGCTACCTTTTCTTCCCTTTTCACTCAGAATTTAAGATTCTCCTCCTCCTCGTCTCCTCACCTCGACATCGGACACCGGCTAATTAAAACAGGACAAGAAAGGGAAGACGCGGCTGCACTTCCCGATTCGCAGCACGCCTCCACGCCAGCGCGGGTTAGCTTCGGCAAAGACCTCGTGCTAATGGACAGAGAGGAGACCAAGGTGAGAGAGATGGCGGCGGGTTAATAGGGTTTAATTAGGGTCAGCGTGACGGTCCGAGGCTGCAGGACCGACCTCTCCGCTGTACTGTTGTTAGCGTTCGTTAGCATATCATTTAATATTAGCTTCTTCTACTACCTGAAAAAACCCTCAGCATATCTTCTCTGCCCTCGCCAACTGTTTTCACATTTTGTCCGTAAATGCAACAGGAAGTAAGAAGTTACAACAAAGATGGCCGACCACAAAACTTGAATGAGAAAGACAACAAGCTGTTCCTGAGCGAGCAGCAGGAAGACGCAAACAAGCTATTTAAAGGCCGGACACAAACTGTACGACTGATTCATTTTTAAACGTAAACGTCAATCTGAGAAATAATAAATAAACCTTTAACTTTCTGTTCGCTAAATCGCCGTCTGTCTAAAGTCAGCTCAGTAAAGATTCATGTAAAAACTCAAACTGATAGAAACAGTAGTTAAATCATCAGCAACGTTTTATCTCTCAGTGTAATCTGAGAACAAAGCTTCTCCAGGAGGCGTCACTGCTGCTCGTCTGACAAATAAAGTTTTATGAATTGAATTGACTAACCCCGAGCTCCGAGGTCAGCAGCACGCAGCAGGACTGACCTCAGAGGACTCGTAATTTCGTTTACTCAGATCCTCCAGGATTTCACAAACTTGAGAGAGTGAAATCTCTGATTCTGCATGTGGACAGCTCCACTGTGAGCGCCTGGGACACTGCTGCTAAAACTCACTAATTTCATGTGGCATCACGTCGGGTGGATTTCTGTTTTCGAGGCCCCCGATCCAAAAGGAAGCTCTGGAGAGACATGGGGGTTAACGTTGTACAAACGCTTTAATTTCATATTCATTAAAAGTCATATCTGTCGCATGTCTCCACGAAACATGTCGTTGGTTCCGCTCGTCGTTGTTCTGTTCCTCAGACGGAATAAGTCGCGTCTTTATCAACATGAGTTAAGATGGAACAAAAACATACAGACTCGGAGTCTCTGAATTAAAATGGCGACGATGTTTAAACAATGTCTCAAAACTGCAGACGGACACGTGCAAATTTAATGGACTCAGTCTGTTTGAAAAATTACAGTTTTTTTTCCTGGGACGTTATCACAGACATGTGATAAGATGTTTCCTCCGTGCAGGGAGTAAAACATAAAAAGGTTTTCTACGTCCTGAACACAGGTGTGTTAAATTCACTTCCTCGCTCTCACCCGTCTGACCAGCAGCGATAAACACGTCAGATGGAAAATGGCCTTCGTTTCTCTCCAAGCTGAAATATTAATCTCTTTAAACATGCTGTCAAATGCAAAGACGGCAGATGTCTGGAAGTAGGACAGCGCTGCAGCCGGCTGAGAGACGCTGAACAACAGCAGAGAAGAAGAAGAGAGAGAGGAGCTGAAAAACAAACAGATGAAACCAGACGTTCACACAGACAGGTAGACGCAACACAAATAAAGGCATCATGCAAACTCGCCGCGCCGAGGTTTCCACCTGCTGGGATCTTTATGAACAAACCAAAACAAAAGAAAAGAACCGGTCCTGACATGTTTACAGATCCCGTTTTCTCTTCATGTTCACTCTCCATTCTGTAAAGCCTCGAAGTGTCTTTGCTTCGTTTGCAGCTCAAATTTAACCAGAAAAAAAACATGAGACTTACAAAAGCTGCAGCCGATGCTGTAGTATAAACTCCTGCAGTTCCTGGAGTGTCCACTAGAGGCTGGCTGCAGTACCTGGAGTGTCCACTAGAGGCTGGCTGCAGCAGCACAGGAAGTCACATACACACCCATTCAAACAGACATGAACATGTTTCAGTTGACTGACAGTTCGGGGGGATGCTCGGGGGCGTCACGCCGTCCTTTAATGTTTACAGTCATGACAACAGGAAACACAAACATGTTTAATATGGAATAAACATCCTCTGACTTTAAACATCCTGCATTTAAGGTTCCAGGAAATAGACTGTACAAAATATAATGTACAGTGTGTGTGTGTGTGTGTGTGTGTGTGTGTGTGTGCATCCTATAACATGTAGAAGTGCCACTTTCATACTACACAACGTCCAACTGCTGCGACTCCCATTAAGGCCTGTCCCAGGACACCTAGTGCACACACACACGCACACACACACACACGCACACACGCACACACGCACACACGCACACACACGTACACACCCACGTACACACATACACACACACACACATATATATGGGCTTCACTAAGTGGCCTGCCATCTTGCACTCTGCACCGGTAGCCCCTTCACATGCTAACACACACACACACACACACACACACACACACACACACATACACACACTAACGCATACAGACACATGCATGCAACACACAGTCATCCATGTAGACACCAGCAGCACCATGTCAGGAATGAGAGAAAACACAAGGGATGGAGATGGGCCACTACTCTGACTCTCTCACACACACACACAAGCACACACACACACACACGCACACACGCGAGCTAATGCCGCCCTCCTGCTGGCCTCTGTGGAATAGCCATGTCACAATCAAGAGGCTCCTTGGTCCTAATCTGCTTTTTAGGGCCCCGCCACAAACACTCATCTGCATAATCGGGACGACAAGTGTGGAGAGGGTGAAAGAGCAACAGAGGGAGGAGGCCGACGTGAAAGAAAGAGCCGGTAGGTTGGATAGGTGGAGGGTAGTGGGCGAGGGGAGAGGGGAGTTAAGTGAAAGCAACAGAAGGAAGGAGGTGAGGGAGGACGGGCGGGTGTGATTAATGGAAGTTAAGGTGTGCACATGTTTTTGTGTGTGGTTTCAATAGCAGAGAGAGTCATGTGTCTGATATTGGTTATGACAGTCACACCTGCCACTCCTCACCTCTCCTCCTCCTCTGCATGTTTCCCCTCGCACATCACAAGTCATTAACCAGCGACTGACGGGTGCAGGCTGCATTTAATCCTCCCAAACCTCCTCCTCTCTCACGTGTGTGTGTGTGTGTGTGTGTGTGTGTGTGTGTGTGCATCGCCTCCATCTTAAATACTTTCTATTCTGAAAAACACAAGTCTCTCCTCCACTACTCTACCAGTTTCTTTCCAGTTTACATTTCCACCAGTTGCGTGATGGGAAAGCGTCAGAGAAAGGAGTTGAGTTGTAGTGAGCGACTGAAGACTGCAGGTCTGAATGCAAACAGACACATTTCTCACTTGGACTTTCTCCAGCTCCCACTGCTTTATTTCTGCGGAAACTTTAAGAGGTCTGACGGCAGACCACAGCTGGAAATAATCTACACTGTTCACCTGGAGCGAGGGGGGGGGGGGTTTATTGCTCACGATCAGTGCACGACCTTCGATTGTTACGATCTCCATCTCTCTGCATTCTGTTGTTTCGTTCGCCTCTGTCACGTCTCGACCCTCCAGCCCGGTGCGTGTGTGAACAACCAGATCAGGAGGATTTCAGGGGCGGTCCTCCTGAAATGTTCAGGCCTGCATATGTGAGAAAGCGACTCGAGGTCAGAGACTTCAGGCGAGTCGCCGACACGTCGTGGAGTTCGGCTTCTCGTGTCTGGGAGGCATTAGTGTGTCTGAGAAGTGAGCTGGTGTTCAGACTGTTTTGACTGGAGCGGGCAGAGCGGGGCACTCTCTGCTGCAGGATGTGGAGGACGTGTGAGTGAGCACCATCACATCAGAGCAGCTTTTATTTATCATTTCTTCAGTTCGAGATTAACGAGAAACGGACGAACTCGACTGTGAGCAGCTCTTCCCTGACTTCTTCACCAAACTGCAGAGGCATACAGAGAGTTTGTCTTTCACAAACTTCTGCAGGGAAACTACATCTGCACAGCATCTTGTCTGTCTGTCTGAGTGATTCTCACCCTGAGTTAATAAGATGTTCATGCCGTGTTCCAGCAGGGAGTCTGCACTTCATTTGTGCTCGTGTTGTCGTAGTCAAGACTGGTTTCAAGACTTTCTTGTTGCACACTCTGAATTTTAACCCTTTCTAAAAAACAAACACCTTCAATTAATTTGCAGTTTGACATTTTTACGTCTCTTCAGCAGGACTCAGTCCCTCAAGCGTTCTCTCTGTTTCCTCGGTCTGTCCCGCTCACACATGTAGATGTATTCAGTCCGTCCTCTCCGTGCTCCTTTGCCCGTCTCCGTCTCTGCTTCTCGTTTGCATATGATGCACGTCGCCCGACAAGGTGAGTCCAGCCGCCGCGTTAAAGAGAGCCGAGAGGAGCTGGGAGGGTTCAGGACCCCAGCCGAGGCCCGCATGCAGAATGGGGATAAGAGGCACTTCTATGGACGGCTAATTGAGGGACCTTTAAAATTCCCACAGAGGACCAATCATGGGTTTCATCTGGGGCCACGCGGGGCCGACAGGGGCCAGCCAGGGCCGCTCAGATAGAGAGAAGTGACATGAAGATGTGCAGCTGGCTCGAGACTTTGGGTATAAATCTGCACATGGAGAGATTTTTAAATAAAAAGACTCAAAGTCACCATTCAACCTACAGCTGCACACGTTCTGTTTATTCCCCTTCTCACGATGAAAACTCACATTTCCCTCAATGATTGATACGTAAAGACACGCAGTAAAATAAAAAGATCAGATCTTAACGTTTTAAAGATCAAGAAAACAAGTGGTCGGACTCAAGAAGGAGTTCAGATGATTTCAGGCTCTTTGTAGATCTCTATGGACAGATATCTCCTCCCTCGCTGCCACACTGGATGTTCAGTCAAATTGTTTTTGGAGAGTTCGTGATGCTATTAAACAAACGTGTTTTTACTCTGTGCAGCATCCGATGAAAACAAAAACCTCGACTGATTCACATCCACTTTGGAGGTGATGAAGCTGTGTGTTTATTCAACCATCGTTTCTGTGAAGCTCGGAGATTAAAAAAAAAAAAAAAAAAAAGCGTGGCTCTGATTCTGTATCAGTTTGAATCTTCCAGGCAGACTACTCCCTTTTCCTCTGGATGAATAAATCGGTCCAATTAAAACAGGTTTTCCTGCTTCAATCTGCATCCTGATCCATCCCGACTGGTTCACATCCGCTAACATAATATTTGTTATGCAGAACGTGCAGACATGATGCATCCTAACAACTGCATGCATATTGCATCACTTGGACATGTGTTTTAAGGGAGTATCTCTTTTATGCATTAATAGAAACCCTCTGGAGTTTCTCGTGCAACATGAGCAACGGAGGTGAAGAGGAAGGCAATCAAAACCGGGAAGGCATTAAAGCTCCATCGGCTCATTTCTTGTCTCTCGTTGTTATTGTTCACAGCTCAGACCTTTGAGTCGTTCCTGTGTTTGTGTTTCAAGGCTAAGAGTTCAGTTTAAAAGTATTTCAAATATGGCGACTTCAAAACGCCCCTCCAGGACCCAGCGGGTGATGTCACGGAGACGGCATGTCAGAAAGGGTTTAAGCTTCTTTTTGGAGATTTCCTCCTGCATGCAAATCAACGTTTCCTCATACATAAGGTGATGTTTTTGTTTAGAGAGGTGCAGCACACACTTAAAGACACATTTAACCCGTCTCACGCCATCCACCTCGGAGCACGCGCGTTTCAACTACTTCCTCTTGAGGAAGAAGTTGCATTGCATGGCGGCGGGTGAGGAAGCAGGCAGGGAGGGGTGATGGGTGAGTTCATGTGTATGTGTATGGCAAAGGGAGGGAGGTACAGGAGGAGGTGGGGGGGGGGAGTGGCGTTGGGAGGCTGTTTCCCCAGCGGGACGCATTAACAAGCCCATCCAGTTAAATGTAGCCCCTGCATTACCTAATGTACCGGCCCTTCTCCAGCAGTGTCGGAGACAGCAGCATCCATTATTGATCAGATGGAGCTTCGCCTCTGAAGCTGGAAGCCTGGTGGAGGGAAAGAGATGGAGATGGAGATTGAGAGAGGAAAGGAGGGAGGGGGGGAGATGGGGGGGGGGTACGTACTAAGACAGGAGGGAGGAGTATAGAGAGGGAGAAAGAGGAGAGAGATTTGTAACACATGGGTGATAAGTTGAAGAGATGATCATGAGGACTTTCAGTCTTCATCAGTCCGTCTCGTCGTCTTCAGTCACGTCTCTCAGAGTCGTCTCCTCCCTCCACGTCTTTCTGCCCAACTCGCCGTCTTGCTCTTTTCGTTTCACGGATGATTTGTAAACATCGATCACGCCCCGTCCCCGCTGAAAACAAGCCCGTCTTAACGTTGCTCACATCATCATCATCGTCCACATCGTCTCGGCCGTGTTTTCTTACAATCCCGCTGCCATCCCATCATCAGGCCGTCCTTCCTTTTTTCCCCTCTTTTTTTCATCCTTCCCTCGTTTTCTCCCTGGTGAGTTCGTCTTGGGGTAGAATTTGAATTTCACAGAAAGTCATCGGAGATTTGATTTGGTTTCTGCTCAGTTTGTTTAGAGGGGGAGTTATTCCTCTCTCTCTCTCTCTCTCTCTTCCTTGTTTGTGTTTCAATCTTCACACTGCCATATAAGAGCCAAGGGCTGGAAATGAGCACAAGCTTATAATCATTGGATTTGCTATCAGGCCGTGTATATGCAGCTCAGTATTCTACAACATCTGTACCACAAGAAGCTGCATCTCTTCAGCATCACTTTTCAGGAGTTCAACAACAAAAGCGTTCTGATTCTGAGGATGGAGGTCCGAATCAAAACAAAATCACATGACTGCATTTGGCAGGAAATGAACTCCATTCGACGTTTTGCAGGTTGAGTCAGTGAAAAAGAAAAGCTGCACATTTTGTTGAGCGAACGCAACAAAAACCCAAACAATGACCCCGTTTCACCAGGAGGGACTGAACGCTGGTCTTTCTTTTTTTAAAAACTACCAGGGTCTAAATTTAAAAAGATCTACCCTTAAAAAAAGAAACCATGATGATCCTGCAGAAAAGAAGGTCAAACATGTTTCAATGAGTTTATGTGGAAAAATGTTTTGGTCCATTTTGTCTTCATTGTTTTTTCTTGCCTGTGTGAATTATCATTAGATGGTTTCTACTGTGTGTGTGTTTCTCTATTCTGAAGCGTGTGTGTGTGTGTGTGTGTGTATGTGTGTGTGTGTGTGTGTGTGAGTCGACCGAGGGGAAGGCTGAATTATTGATGGAGTTTCAGTGCAGAATTGTGTGACAGTTAGCTTTAATTTCCCATTTAGCAGGAATAAGGAGAGACAACAGTGCGCTAACCAATCAATACGACGGCGTGTAGCTACACAAGCGTACACACGAGGAGTCCGGCCGCACGCGCAACACGGAAATATTCCAGAGAAGAAGACGCACGGAGCATGTTCATTCATTCAAACTGTGAATCTGAGAATAAACACAGTAACAACGTCTCTGATCCTGCTGTGTGTAACTCGGGTAAGGTGGTGTTTTGGAGAGGTTGGTTGATTTCCTGTTAAAGGCTGGTTAAAGGTTTGGTTTCACATCCTGGACCCTGGACCCGGGCCTGGATCACAGAACACATGACCCCAAAGTCGGGTGAATTTGATCAGAATCAACACAAACGTCACGCAGTCGAGACCACCTCTTGTTTCACTCCAGTGCGCTCGGCGGGAGACGTGAATCAATACTTTGAAAACTAGCAGGATTTTCAAAAGTAGAATTCCCTCAGTGCTCCGCCTGCACCCCCCCTGCTCCCTCTGAAGCCACGCGCCCCTCTGTTTTGTGCTCTGTCTGAAGCCACGCCCCCTCTGCGGTGTGCTCTGTCTGAAGCCACGCCCCCTCTGCGGTGTGCTCTGTCTGAAGCCACGCCCCCTCTGCGGTGTGCTGTCTGGAGCCACGCCTCCCCTGTGTTGTGCTGTCTGGAGCCACGCCCCCTCTGCGATGTGCTCTGCCTGAAGCCACGCCCCCTCTGCGTTGTGCTCTGCCTGAAGCCACGCCTCCTCTGCTTTGTGCTCTGCCTGAAGCCACGCCCCCTCAGCGGTGTGCTCTGCCTGAAGCCACGCCCCCTCTGCGGTGTGCTCTGCCTAAAGCCACGCCCCCTCTGCGTTGTGCTCTGCCTGAAGCCACGCCCCCTCAGCGGTGTGCTCTGCCTGAAGCCACGCCCCCTCTGCGGTGTGCTCTGTCTGAAGCCACGCCCCCTCTGCGGTGTGCTCTGCCTGAAGCCACGCCCCCTCACTTACGCGCTCATCTCTTGCATCATGTAGAAACTACATGGTCTCATTAAACTCTCAGTATAAACTGTTAATGACAATAATAACCAGCGATACCCGTCCTCCCTGCTTTGAAGGACACGTGAGCGTCGTCTCGCAGGTCGTCTTTTCCCCCACAGGACTTAAAGTGAAACATATATTTAAGAAACGTTTGCTTTGATTACAGATCATCATTCTTATTTCACACTGTGGTTTTCCTTCCTGGGAGTAAATCACAGCTTTCCTGCGTGTATATAAAGG
This sequence comes from Symphodus melops, assembly GCF_947650265.1. Classification (NCBI taxonomy): domain Eukaryota; kingdom Metazoa; phylum Chordata; class Actinopteri; order Labriformes; family Labridae; genus Symphodus; species Symphodus melops. The sequence continues at coordinate 25,298,534 of NC_136701.1, read as the reverse complement.
TTTTCCCTCCCTCCTCTCTCCGGATCGATCTCCACCTGAAGTCGGATGATGATCGGAGCCGCTACGCCTCAAAGAACAATTAATTGTGCATGTGATCGATGTTCATCCAGAAATCAATGGACACTGCTCTTCTCTCGTGTCTTTGAGCGCATCACTGTTTGTGTGTGCGCTCATGTCGGCGTGGAGACGTGTGATAGTGTGTGTGTTCGCGAGCGTGCGTGTGTGTGTGTGTGTGTGTGTGTGTGTGTGTGTGGAGGGTTGGAGTCATACTCAGACCTGCAGTATTTCTTCAGCTGAATCTTTCCTCAGATAAAGAGTCAGATGTGATGCTTTATTTGTCTCTTTCTGTTTAAAGGAGCAATCTGTAGAAATATTTAGTGAATGAAGAATGGAGCCGTCTGATTGGCTAAAAACTAATCTAAAACTGTCCCTGTTCTATCAGAGGCAGGACGTCGACAACAAACACAAACCTCCTCCGTCACTCTCTGGAGGTCTGCAGATATTTCCTGCCAACGTTTCTCTCGTCCGTTTGACGGGGACGACGCATTAAACCGGCGTTCCTGCTGTTGCCATGGAGACGAGTTAATGCACGCACATTCAGCACATAAGAAATAAAGCCCTCACATTAGGGAAGACAAAATCCAGATTTACACTTTCTGCACACACACACACACACACACAAACACGCACACACACACACACACACACACACACACACACACACACACACGCACACACACACACACACACACACTCGGATAGATACAAGTTAATAACAAATCCACGTTTCTTCTGCACTGACTTTTTCCGGGTGTGAAATCAATCTCACTCCACATCCTCTCGGCCAGCGCAGGATGTGGAGCAACAGAGCAACCTTGGAATTTGAGGGTTTAAATTTAGATTTTCTCTTTTGCCGTGTTTTGGTGAAAAACCAAAAAAAAGTGAAAACAGTTGTGTAAACGAAGATCTGAAGCCAGAGGGTATTAACTCCTCCGCACTTCTTATTGGTGTCCCAACCTGATGGAATAAAAAAAGAGGATGAGGAGGAGGTTTTTAATTTGGTGTGGATGACTCAGGCCTCCTGATGGAGGAGGTGAAAGCTGGTCATAGAAATGAAGAGCATGTAGACGAAGGAGACAAGCTGAGCACAGCGAGACGGGCAAGGCCACCCAGGCGAGAGTCCTCATAAAAAAGTAAACAGGAAATCAGCACCCAGGACGGGGTTCTGTCCTCCTGCCACCCTCCAGCGCAGGAGGCTGTGGGTGGGTGGGGGGGGGGGGGGTCGTAGAGCAGGGGGCGCCCACTTCCATCTCCCAACCCCTCCCCCCCTCAGGGCCAAAGTCAGACAGAAAGGCTGCATGCTGGGATACATTTTTGATTTGGGAAATGGAAGAATGATGAAAAATAGATCATAAAGTACATGATAGCACTACAGAGCGTCGCACTGAGAGCGGACTTTGACTTCACGACATCCACGACGCGCTTTAATGTGAACGATCAGGTTTTATGTCTCACCCTTCAAAATTAAACACACAGGAAAGAGCTGAATAAATAAAACAATGTTAAACATTTGTGCTAAAAATGAAAAAAACTAGTTAAAATCAGTTTGAAATTTTAAAATCACACGAGGGTCTGACTTCTATCTTTAGATTCAGCTCAGCTTTTTTTAAGATAATGGTGGCTCACAAAAAAAAAGATGAAATTTAGAGTCTGTGACATGTTAAACATTAATATATGATAACTTCAGTGTGTCCTGTGTGAATGTGTGTGTGAGTCCTGACTGAGGGAGAAGCTGGAGTCCTGCTGGCTGTGTTGTTGTCAGAGCTGTGTTTACATGGCTCCTCCCCTTGTGTATAAAAGCTGTTTTAGAGAGAAGAAGAAGAACATACTCACTGATTATTTGGATGAAGAGTTTTTAGATGCTGAAGCTAACGAGCTAACTGAAGAGCGCTAACATTAGCACGCTAACACAACGACGCAGGACACAGGTGACGCTTTCATTGTGGCACGTTCTCATTCATGACTCCTTCGTGCCGCAGCGAGTGGAGAGGGGTCACATGTTCTTCCTTTAATGAGCCTGTGAGGCAAAAATCAGGGGAAAAAGCTGCATAACCTGTCGTCTAAAATCAGGCTGAGGGCCTCAGAAAAAAACCCTCTAAAAGTGGAGCGGTGAATGACGTGTTGACTGGAAGAAAAATGTAAACTTTGATAGAAACAAAAAAAAAAATAGATGGAAAGAGCATAAAAAAACACCCAGTGCATTCTGGGAGATATTCATGGCGAGACACGGATCGGTGAAAAATTAATGATGTGTAACATTTTTGCATTGAGGTCATTTTTTTTCTTCTTCTCTGATTCTGTTCATAGCATCAGCAGGTCTGTTGTCACCTCCCGAAACACACATGATGACACACACACGCACTTCTCCTGGTCCAGACACGCCCACTCTGTGTGAAGCGTGTGTGTGTGTGTCTGTGTGTGTGTGTGTGTGTGTGTGTGCAGAGGCCATTTGCAGGTGGGGAAGTGAACACGCTGTGGCACTCAGAGGGCAGCTGTAGTGTCTCCATGTGCAAAATGCGTGATGCTCCCTGAGCTGGCAGCGGAGGAAAGAGTGTCGAGAATGTGAAAGGTGAGGTACAGCGTTTCAGTGTGTGTGTGTGTGTGTGTGTGTGTGTGGGGGGGGGGGGGGGGGGGAACAGCCCAGTCTCACAGTTTTGCATATAAATAACACAACATTGTAATGTCGTGCAATGCAAACGCCAAATTGCATTTTTTTGCGTGCACATGATACGCCAATCCCGAACTTTTTGAAGTTTGTTCTTCTGCCGTTGTTTCTCTGCAGTCCTGGTGACGTCGTCACATCGCTCTCAGTCTTCTGTGTGGTGAGGAGTGAGTCTTTCACCTTTTTCCAACGACGCCCCTTTTCAAATCCTCCCAAACAAACACATCATGGATGGAGAGCAGAGCAGATAGAAACTGTTAAAGGGCTGAGAGGTTTCAACGTGGAAACGGGGTTGATGTTTCCGAGGAAGACGTGATCTAAATAAGGAAAGTAAAAAAATAAGAAAGGGCAGAGAGAGAGAGAGAGAGAGAGAGAGAGAGAGAGAGAGAGAGTGAGACAAAGAGAAGGAGCTAAGGAAGGAGAGGAGAGAGAGGGAGAAGGAGGACAAGGCCCACCACACTCAGCTACAGGAAAGACTGCAATTAATAATTTACATCATCTGTCACTGTGCGCTCCACTGGACCACTCAACAAACAGCACCCATAATTTAAGGCAAAAACACACACACACACACACACTGGCACACATGCAAGGGCACTACACACACACACACACACACACACACACACACACACACACACACTCTCACATGCTTACAAAAGAATTGCATGCGTGCAAAGAGCAGCATTTACACACACATGCACACACGCTGGTGGTGGCATGCGAGCAGCTGCACACGCTCAAACACGCGCTCCCTCTCTGACTGAAAAACACTAAAAGATCAAGCAGCTCTCTCTCCGTCGTTTCGGATCCAAACCCCGAATCGTCTGCAGGAAGCGTGCTCCTCGCAGGGCTCGCCTTTTGTCTCTGCGGCGGCCATGTTAAATTCATGCAGTGTGTGTCACCACGAGCTGGCACCCGACAGTAAATATTTGATACGTTTCCCATCCCGCGGAGAAATTCCCCCAAGCAAACGATCAGACCTGTTGGGGGCCGACTCAGTGATGGCGGCCATGTTAAATTTAAAACGTTTGTTTTGGAGAGTATGAAAAATACCCAAGCGGACGCCATAATTGATCCAAAGCTGCGGCCACGAAGGCTTCTCTGCTCACTCACAGCTGATTGTGTGTTCTCTGAACTCTCTGCTGAATTCTGAATACTCAAAGACGCTTCAACAAGGAAAACAACAAAAACAACAACGACGAAGAGGAGGAGGAGGGCAACACGGCGAAGAAGTCACGTGCTGGAAGGAAGATGTTGTAGGTGAGGATGAAGAGGTGAGGCGTTAGGGATCTCTTAAAGGAGACGAGTGTGTGTGTGTGTGTGTGTGTGTGTGTGTGTGTGTGGGGGGGGGGGTATGTGGTCGGGGTTCTACGTACTGTACCTTTAAGCGACAGAGAACCATCAATGAAATAAACTCTTCAGCTTCCTGTTGTCGATCAGTCCACAGACTGTGTGAGACACGACCTCCGTGATGGACGTGGACCCGATGGTTTCTGAAGGCGGGAAATGTTTTAGAAACGCCATCACTTCCTCTCTTATCCGCCCCTGAGAACAAGATGAAACGCCGCCTGACTTCTTCTTCTATGACACATATTCTGCACCCAATGACTCATCAAGTAAAAAAAGAAGACGTACTGACATAGTAACAGTGACATCAGCCTTCCTGGTGATGACATCATGTTGCTAACAGAAAGCTAATGGCTGTCCGAGGCGGAGACGTGACTTCAGCTGAACAGCTGAGTGGAGACGGTCCGTGTCCCAGCGTGGACCAGAGGAAGGAACCGTTCCAATAAAAAAACATGTTGTTGGTTACGTTAGCTAGTTCCTGTTAGGTTGCTAGGCAACAGGGGCGGTGCTTCAGAACAACTTGTGTTGACTTCCCCGTCGCCTGTCTGTTCAGCATGAGTGATGGGAAGGAAGGTTGAGGGTTCGATCCCCAGCTCCTGCAGCCACATGTCCGACGTGTCCTTGAGCAAGGCGCTTAACCATGAACTGCTCCCAGCACGGAGTCAGTGGGATTAATGGGACGAGTCAATTCATCTCAGCAGGTCTCCATGTCTGTGTCCCTCAGAGGACGTTACTGGGACACAGCTAACGGGAGACGTCTTCACCTGGACGGGCGCCGCATCCGGCTGCGTGCGGCCTCCACGTGTCATTAGAATATTCAGAAATAGAAATGCATATCTGAGAGTGATCACATGTGGAGACAAGGTCAGCGACACACACGAACCAGATTGGAAAAACATTTCAATTTCACACTTCATGTGGCGTAAAAATGTCTGACACACACACACACACACACACACACACACACACAGGGACACACACACACACACACAGGGACACACACACACACACACACACACACACAGGGACACACACACACAGGGACACACACACACACACACAGGGACACACACACACTGCTCTCCAGATGATATTTAGTGCTTCGGATGAGGTCGAGTGTTACAACACCTGAGCCTAAACTTTTCTTTTAAATTCAGTTTCCAGGGAAAAACACGTCTTCACGGGATTCGTCCTTTTCAAACACGACCTCAGAGACCGAGCTGAAACGGGTTTTTTTTTTTTCATCCTCTAGATTACGATGTAAACCTTTAATCCGGCGTGTTTGCTCTTTGTGTGTGTCTGACCCGAGGCGATATGTCGGTATACTGCATGACAGCTCGCTGCTGTTTAATTCATCTGATCCTGCATTTATTTAAGACACGTCTGAACAGGAAGAGAGCGGGGGGGGGGGGGCAGTGGTCGTGATATTAACGTGTAAGGAGCTTCATTAACAAAGAGAGGATCTGGTCCCTTCAGAGTCATGTGACCCACTAACAGAATCTGCGTTTTGAGAGTAAGATGGCAGATGTGCTGTAAACAGGCTCTGTGCTCCTGACCTCACACATGAGCACACACACATCTTAACCCCCGACACGTACAGGCTTTAAATACACTAACCACTCTAACACACTTACTGTGTAAGATGCCCCCCAGACTGTGTGTCCTGCTGCTGCTTGGACCTCCAGGCCTCATCAATATTGTAAACTGGTACTTAGCGGACAAAAGACAGCAAAGACCAGAGCAGAGGACACCTGGGGCAACGAGCAGCCGAGGCCTGCGCTTCCTCTTCCTGTCACATGACGCATGCGTGTTTCTGTTTTTACTAAAAACTTCTAAATATTCAAAAAAAAAAGATTTAGGTCATTTCTCCCATTTTGATTTCATGAAGGTTGAGAGGTACGGGCCTCTCCGGGATGGGAAGCCAAAGGCCCGCCTCATATCCAACATGGCGACCGCCATCAAAACTCAGCTGCAGAAACCAACGGTCTATGGTGAAGACTCTCGTGTGTCGTTGAACTGTCCCGCTGGATCGTGTCTCGTTTTCTTCTGTTTTAATAAAGAAGAAACAGAAGTTGTTGCTTCACCTCTGAATGATGAAAACTTCAAAGTTGACCTTGAACCAGCGACCTGCCAGCGTGAGACGCTTTTCATGGGCCGCTCTCGAGTCGGGCGCCGTTTCTGTGGAGGAAGCTGAGCGACCACGTGGCAGCATAAACTAATCACTGATTGGCTCTCCTTCATGATCAGTGAAAATACAGAAATCACAACGGACAAAAAAAACACGCTCGTCTCGCTCGTCACTTTATCGACGAAATTATTTGGCGTGTATTTTTTTTTTTAAAAGTCACATTTTGATGTCGGTTATCCACCAACATGACCATCAACCAGCGCTGTGAGGAGTGTGTGTGTGTGAAGATGTGTTTACTTCTCCTGCCTCTCAGTGTGTGTGTGTGTGTGTGTGTGTGTGTGTGTGTGTGTGTGTGTGTGTGTGTGTGTGTGTGTGTGTGAGGATGTGTTTACTTCTCCTGCCTCTCGTGTGTGTCCACAGCATCGGCTCAGTTAACAAAATCAATAAGGCTGCGTGTGTGTGAACGTGTCGTGAGGAGTGTATGAGTGTGTGAGGGGGAGGACACCGGGGTGCTCGGTGTGTGTGTGTGTCTGTGTGTGTGTGTGTGTGTGTGTGTGTGTGTGCAGGTGAGGGAGCTGCTCCCAAGGCGGGACGTCCCTTTTCCCTCACATCAATTATTGAGGTGTCAGGAGGGGTCACAGGTCAGGAGACCAGGACTCCAACGGGGCTTTCAGAGGCCTCAGTGTCCCCCCCCCCCCCACCCCCACACACACACACACACACACACACACACACACACACACATGTTCCAACACACACACACACAGGTCTTCTTCCACAGCAGACAGCAGATACGCTGCTTTGAGTCACGGATAGTGTTGGAGGTCAGCCGTGGAATGAACCACTGAAACCTCCTCAACATGTGAGGCTGCTGCAGCTCTGCAGTCGTAGACCGGGGTTCATTCCAGCGTTATCATGTACGTGACTCTCTGACAGATTCCACAGGATCCACGCGTGCATCCTTCTGTGTCTGCGGTTCTGTTTCTGAAGACCGTCTGTGAGCAGCTGGATCACAAGACAGCTAAAGGATCAGGTGTGTGTGTGAGCTCGTCTGACGTGAGCTTGCAGACGGTTTGGCCGTCAGGTCTGACCCGACGCTCATCAGGCCTTTAGATCTGGATTACTCCACTAAGGACCTTGAGCGACCCGATAGATGGACCCGATTCTGTCCCCTCACAATCGATAGAGCCCGTTAAGATCAGGGATTTTCCTCAACTGCTCGGAGAAAAGAGTCAAATCTCGTTAGAGCACGAGCAGCGTGATGATGAGTTCGCTCCCGAGCAGCCGATCGACTGCACCTGCAGAGCTGAGATGGTGTTTCAACCTCAGAATCTAAAACCCATCAAATCCCTTATTCTCTCAGCAGCTCCGAGGTGTTCTGAGGACCTTGTACCCCCCCGGACAAGATCGTCAAGATTTACTGCGTTGGCCCGTCCTCCCTCTCCTCACCGACCCGTTAGACTCTGACATGCTTTGAGGGAGTTACTCCATCTTCATCCAGTCTTTCCTTTGCTTTTTCTTCCTCCTCATCACTTAGAGCACGGGGGCTATTCTGGCCCAAGACCACCAAAGTACCCCCCCTCACCTCACCTCCCACCTCTCTCACCCACACTCTTCTATCACCTCCCCACCACCACCACCGCTGGCTACATTAAAGGTAGGGATGGCTGATGCGTGTAGCGTTAAAGGGGCGGGCGGCCCAGCAGCGCCTGCCCGTGTCTGGGCCGAGGCCCGGCTCATGAAATATTGACGGGCGAGTGTCCCTTCCAGGAGCTGGCTCGCTCGGTCTTGGGGGGGGGAGGAGGGAGGGGGGGACATTAATATTTCAGACTGCAATCTCCTGCTTGACAAACTCTCCCACGTGATTGGGTAAAAAGGCTCCTTGCATTGCCTAGCAAGCACCAGACCTGGCTCCCCCTCCCCTCTCGCTTCACCCCCCCCCCCTCTCTCTCTACATATCTTTCGTTCTCGCTTGCTCGCACCCTCCCTCTGTTTGCTGCCTCACCCTCCTCCCTCGCACCTCCATCGCCTTGCTTTTTAACCAAATTTCATTCCTATGTCGAGATGATTGGTGTTTGGATGCTGAGGAGAAGAAGGGGGGGGGGGGGGGGGAGAGGGTGGTAATTAATTACGGCCAGTGATTTTGGCCAGACCTGATAGTCGCGGGCCCCCGCACTCGGCTGGCCGCGGCCTCTTGGGGCCCGCTCGTAGGTCCTACCGAATGAAGTGGCATCCATTTTTTATGAAGAGCAGGTTATCCTATTTAGTCAGATTAAAACAGGCGAGGAGGAGGAGGAGGAGGAGGAGGAGGAGGAGGGCGATGAAGAGGAGAGATGAGAGCGAGCCAGAAAAAATACAACCTTCCTCTTCTTCCCATTTACCCCTCCTCCTCCTCCTCCTCCTCCTCCTCCTCCTCCTCCTCCTCCTCCTCGTCCCCGTCTGTCTTACTTTACTCTTAAGCTTCACTAAAACAACCTTCCCCTCCCACCTCCCCCTGTCGCCCCCCCCCGCCCCCCCCACCCCCCCACCCCCCCACACCCATTAACCTGGTTCTGGGTGCAGAGTGCTTTGCTGACCCTTTGCCAGGTGTGGCCTCGCCCTCAGTCTCTGCACTTTCATCTCTCTCGTGTTCGCCGGGACTCGTTCCGTCTCAGCTCGCCTCCCGTCCTGGACGATCTCTCTGTTATTTCTGTCACTTCGTCCTCGTCTCGTTGTTTTTGTGCAGCGCCGGCTGGATCAGCGTGCAAACGTTACGCTCGTTTAAAGGTAACAAGGCACCGCCACATAAAACAACCATGTGGGGAAAGAAAAAATCCTGCACTGTTTTCTGTAATTTGACATATTTCAGTAAATAACTCAACGGGGGGGGGGGGGGGGGGGGTTAATGTGACTGAAATTTGCAGCTGAGAAAATGTAATCCTGCTGTGAATAATTTATTGACAGCAACCGTTGCAGACATCACTTCCAGACTGCATGCTTCTTTGGCTCCGCCCACTGACTTTTATGCAAACCAATGGGACCAGGTCTCCTCTGACTGTGAGTAATGCTTGTGTAACTATAATCTGCCATTTTCTCCCCTCGTCTCCCACTCTTGTCTGCTCACTTCTTCGCCGTCTTTAATGTGTATCAGAGGAGTTTTTATGAACAGCGTGTCCGACATCATCCCTCTCCAAAGGAGCGTCTTGCTTTTTCAAACAGTAAACACAGATTTCACACTCACACGTCCAGAAAGCTCCGGGTCCTGTGCGTCCCGTCTTCTGCAGACGGAGGCAGCTCGAGGCTGAGAGGCCTGCTGCCAGGATGACTTACCCTCCTCTGGGCAGTGGAGGTGTGAAGGAAATAGAATATTTATTTATAAAACACTCCTCCCGGACTCAACCACAACCAGGAAACATCCACACCCAGACCCCGGGGGGGGGGGGAGGTGAAGAAACCGCCCCAAAAGCCTAAAAGCTGAATGAATTAATAAAACTTTCCCTCCTGTCATTTCTTGAAACATTTAGGTGATCAGCGGATTAGGAAGCGGTCGTACGAGTGGAGAGGAAGCCTCTGAAGTGGGAGCCGCTCGCTCCTCTTAGGAGAGAGGCTTCCTTTTTAAACGTCCCTGTAGGACGCAGGACAACACTTCCTGTCGGGGAATCCTCGGTAAGACGTAAAAGTGAAGGAGCGAGCGTCAGGGAAAAGCATCCCGTCGCTGCCAAACCGTCTGCGACAGTTCACTGTGCGACTGTGTCGAACATGTGAAGGGAAAACGTCAGCTCACACCGTACGACCGACACACAAAGTTTCTGTCCTCAAACTGAACGAGTTCACTCAGAACTTTGTCCTTTTCTGTCTTTTCTTATTTTATTTTTTTGTACTTTTTTCAGTTTATTTACTCTCAAAGAACGTGAGGTCATCAGAGTAAATACACATACTTCATGGTTTAATGTCATGTTATTGGTTGCAGCCTTTTCCTAGTTACAGCTTTCCTGCTACATGCTCAGAGGATCTTCACTAAGTCGGACTTGCTTTCGGTATTTTGTCGAGGTATAAAGTCACAAAAGAGACTTTAAATCCACCATGATTATTTTATTGACCTCGGTCGCTCCCTCTCTGTAATCACTAGTGTCAACAGAAAAGTCTCCAAGACGTCTTCCTCAGAGACAAAGTGAGGAAGAGCTTTGAGTCCACTCAGTGATGTAGTGAAGGTCCTTCTCTGACCTCGGTCAGCTGCAGAGGCCGAAGCTTTGGGGAGCTCGTTGTCCTGCAGGCTGGGAGGCTGAAGCTGCTGCACGAGTTCCTCACAGTTTAACTCTGAGTGCTGAGTCTCTGTTTAGTTCCTCTCTCCCTTTCACTTTGTTGTCTTCTTCTTCTCCTGCTGCTACCTGTCCTCCGCCCGCAGTGGGAGGTTTCTGCTAAATGATGCAGGAGGCTTCAGACAGAACTGTAACATGGCAGAGCCAATGGCACGTAAAAAGCAGCATGGCCAGCATGAAACATCCTCCTGGGGTCTGAGGTGGAGGAGCAGGGCAGGTGAGGGCTGAGAGAGGGGGCGGAGCCAGAGGAGAGGAAGAAGGGTGCACGATTGGAGGAAGACAAGTTGAGACTACAAGCAGAGGCCGGACCTGGTTGTGCAAGTTCTACAAGCTGAAATAGTGACGTCACGATTATGAACGGTGAGATCTTATAGGACACTGAAGAATCCGGCTGGACACGAGTGAAATGCTTTTCACCATGTGCGTCTCTCCAGGTGAGCCTCGACAAGCTTCACCTGTGCAGAGCTGGAGACACGAAGGGACGCAGCCGCGACACGGACTGCACTTTCAAAATAAAAGAATCACAATCAACTGTTTCAGTTCAAATTCAAATACGTGAATGTAAAACAAGTTTACTGCATTTAGACCTCTGAGACAGTTAGCTTTAGCACCAGCTAACGGTAAAAACCTTCATGAAAGACGAGGCCACGCTGACTTCATCACTCCCTTACTCCCTTCACTTCCACCCTGAGACGCGCAAGGAATAAGGAAAGAAGGATGGATGACAAGTGAAGGAAGGAACACACACACACACACACACTGTGGCCTGACACGTTAACCCTAACCTCGGAGCAAAGCACAGAGCTGTTCTGATCTGAGCCCCACACACACACACACACACTCTGTCCCTGCAGAGCTGCTTTGGTAACAGAAATCATGACTCTGTGTTAGTGCACGGAGGCCAGCCATGCAGATAATGCGAGGAAGTAAGTCGGGAACACACAGATTCACACACGCCAGTGAGTTTCCTAACGGCCGTGTTTTAAAGGACAAGACCGGTGGGACGGACAGCGAGCAAGAATCAATGAGGAGGCTGGGACTCCCCGCGTGTCTGAGAGAAACATGCACTCCTCTGTGTGTGTGTGTGTGTGTGTGTGTGTGTTTTATGTGTTAAGAAAATTCCAGACGATGAAGGACACTTCCAGACTGCGCCCCCTCGTGAAGACCAGACCAGTTTAAAGTAAATAATGGATTTGTGTCAGAAACACAAGTCAACATTTAAACTGCACATTTTGCTTCCTTCATTTAAAACACTGAAATTAAAGGGACAGTTGCGTCTTTTTGAAGTGGGCTTGTATGAGGTCGACAGTAAGGTTATAAGCCAGCGGTGTTCGGGTTGTTGTCTTTAACGTCTGGTTTATAAAGCCTTTAATGCTTTAGGGTCAGAACACATGAGCGACCTCCTGATTAACTACGAACAGTCCACACCGCTCAGGTGGTCTGGTCCAGGTCTGCTGTCTGTCCCATCAGAAAATCAGAACCAAACATGGAGGAGCAGCGTTCAGCTTCTATGCTCCGTATATCTAGAACAGAATCAGAACCAAACATGGAGGAGCAGCGTTCAGCTTCTATGCTCCGTATATCTAGAACAGAGTCAGAACCAAACATGGAGGAGCAGCGTTCAGCTTCTATGCTCCGTATATCTAGAACAGAGTCAAAACCAAACATGGAGGAGCAGCGTTCAGCTTCTATGCTCCGTATATCTGGAACAGAGTCAGAACCAAACATGGAGGAGCAGCCTTCAGCTTCTACGCTCCGTATATCTGGAACAGGGTCAGAACCAAACATGGAGGAGCAGCCTTCAGCTTCTACGCTCCGTATATCTGGAACAGAGTCAGAACCAAACATGGAGGAGCAGCCTTCAGCTTCTACGCTCCGTATATCTGGAACAGGGTCAGAACCAAACATGGAGGAGCAGCCTTCAGCTTCTACGCTCCGTATATCTGGAACAGGGTCAGAACCAAACATGGAGGAGCAGCCTTCAGCTTCTACGCTCCGTATATCTGGAACAGAGTCAGAACCAAACATGGAGGAGCAGCGTTCAGCTTCTACGCTCCGTATATCTGGAACAGGGTCAGAACCAAACATGGAGGAGCAGCGTTCAGCTTCTATGCTCCGTATATCTGGAACAGAGTCAGAACCAAACATGGAGGAGCAGCGTTCAGCTTCTACGCTCCGTATATCTGGAACAGGGTCAGAACCAAACATGGAGGAGCAGCGTTCAGCTTCTATGCTCCGTATATCTGGAACAGAGTCAGAACCAAACATGGAGGAGCAGCGTTCAGCTTCTATGCTCCGTATATCTGGAACCTAGCTGCTGTCGTTAAGTCAACTATTTTAATAAAGATTTTAATCTTTCACTCTGCTCTGGAACTTTTAATTCATTTTAAATTTTTCCTTATATTAATTTTATTTGAATTATTTTTACTTGAATATTAAGTTTGAATGATTTGAGTGATTTTTAAATGTTCTGTTTTATTTTTCTGTTTCGCACTTTGAGTTGTTGTTGAAATGTGCGACATAAATAAACTGGATTGTGTCGGAGCAGGTGCAGAGTGGAGGCTGCAGGCAGGTAGAAAGGTGACGGTCCTCCGAGGGTTAAAGCTGAAAACAAAATACAACCTGAGTGTCCCCGCGTCCCCACAGACTCGTCTCCGGAGTGGACAGAACGGACACGCATGTCGGGGAAAAAGCAACAAAACCCTCTCTGCCACACTTCACTGGACACAGATCTGTCTTCGTCCCCGCGGGAACGCCGCAGAGACATTTACTCTTTTCTTCTGTCCACTTGAGGCCGACATTTTGTCCCGGTCTTCTTTTCCAACACTAGAATCCAGGACACGTCCCCCCCCATAACAAAGCCGTCTTTAAGAGGGGACAAATATATCTGAGTGAGGGGAAAATGTTTTTTTGGAACCTGAATCTTCAACATTCAGCTGCAGTGAAAACAGGAGCAAACCGTCCAAACCAGAGCTAAGATGTATTTTTCTTTTCCCCCCAACCACTCAGGACCCGATTCCTCCATTAATGGACCTCTCTCTCTCTCTCTCTCTCTCTCTCTCTCTCTCCCCCACCAACACTTTTACAGTCCTCTTCCAGCTAGTGAATTATGAATGGAGGGGCCCCTTGTTTTTCTGCCTCTGACCGGCCCCGTGTCCACTCAGTGCACTCTACTGTACATGCATCACGTTTAAACACCGAGGGATGCAGGGAGCGATCGGATCAGATCGATGCTGATAAGTTTGTTAAGAGACATGGCGTACAGCTGTCGACAGGAGGGACGTACCCGTCTCCACTTCGACCCCGAGGCCTTCGGTTTGGAAAATCTGCAGAGATACGAATATTCACCGCTGACGGTCTTGTTCACGTGACCTTCCATCCTTCGAAGGTTGTAGTCAAAACCGCGCTAACCGAGACCGAGACCGAGACCGGAGTCCTCCGAGACAGACAAGACCAAGACGAAGGCCAGGCGAGACCGAGGCCGAGTAGGTGCGAGACTTGGACAAGTCCAAAACCCGTAAATATCACGACAAAATCCTCGTCCTGTGTTTAGGGGGGGCGTGTCCCTCACTCAGACCGCAACACCTGGAAGGTTGCAGCCGTATCGAGATGATTAAAAAAAGATCAAACAAATGATGTTTTTCATTCTTTTAGAGGCGTTTTCCTCGTGAGGTGACGTCCGCCTCGTCGGAGACCGAGACCAGAAGGCTTTCGAGAGACGAGATGAAGACCTTCAAGAAGTCACTACAACACAATCCGATGGATTGTTTGGTATCAAACATCTTTGGAAATAATAGTTCGACAGTTCGACGCACGATAGAGAAACCCTCAGTAACATGTCGCCTCATTGGCTGCCATTAAGATATTTCTCTTTTAACGAGGCGGCGCTAATGATGAGACGCAGACATAATTAGCCTCGTCAGAAGGATTTTCAAAGTGTTTGAATTAGATTAATTAGCTCTGATTCATTTGCCCCGTGTGTGAGCACACACACACACACACACACACACACACACTCAGTACCACTCTTATAATGTGCACACTTACAGTCCTTGTAGACTCGGCCTTAAGCTATTGCGCTAACGAGCCTGAGTGTTCACGAGCAGCGGCGGGTTTTTAAATGTTAAATGGCGCTGGGTAAATATATTTCCACGGGTTATCCAGGGAATAATCAACTTTTAATTTGGCGGCTAATCTAGTTAGTCGCTGCAGAGCTCGACCGCCTCCCTGAAGTGATTTACAGAGAAGAAGAAGAAGAAGAGAGGCAGAGCTGAAAACCCTACGAGGAAATCGCTTGAAAAATCACTATCAGAGGTTTCTCAGATTTTCTGTCCCGGGGATATCCAAACATTTGTGGAATTACAATAAGGGCAGAAATCAGAAAAAGGAGGGGAAAAGCGATGAGAGAGGGAAGATTTTGAGGAGTATTGCCTGCAGGAGTGCATCAGCCTCCCTTGTTAACTAAAGCAAAGTTGATGCAATAGCATATTAACTGAAGTCAGTCAATGGATTTTATCAATGCTGGGTTCCATTAATAGACAGCCTGCAGCACAGAGCCGCAGTGTGGAAAAGGACTCGCACACGGATTGGGAAGAACTTTTTGTGCTTTACTGTTTTTTATTCTTTAAAAGAAATAAAAGCGTAAAGATGCTTCCAATCTGTGCATGCAGATTTCTTTTTTCATGCTAAAGCAAAAGAAAGAAAGAAAGAAGTTGAACCGTTTTCACATTACAAACAGGCAGATTCTTGTTGAAAGTTTTAGCCGTTATTGATAGATGAAGACAGAGCGAGCACACGTGGGAAAGAGCGGGGTAGATGTGCATGCAAGGAGCAGACTGGGAGTAGAACCTACGGCCCATTCTTCAAAGACTTTAGCCTTGGTAAACCGGCGCAGCTCAACCAGCTCTGCAAACGAGCTGAAGTTTAATTTTGACCTGTTGTTGCAGCATCAGGAGGGACCGAAACGTTGGGAGTTTTTCCTAATAAATTGGCGATACGTGCAATACCGTTCACATCGGATTCGTTTCTGGAACGTCAGCGCAGCAAAGTTTACCCATCAGCTGTACACGCATCACGAGAGAGAACTACAAGATCATTTTGTCGTTGTTGTTTGTTTGGTGTCTGTACATTGTGCTTTAAATTAGCTCTTAATTCTCCACAGCTTGACGGCAGAAAAAAAAAAGTCTGGGTAGGCGTTCAGCTCACCTCAAACCTTTACTTTAAAAGATCTAAATAACCTGCATTCACAGATCCTCTATGGTGATTAATTGTTGTCTTAATGGGAGTAATGAGAGAAGTAACGATAACACAGGGGTCTCCATTAGCACAAACTGGGAGGTGATTGGGTGAAACCTCCTGGACGGTTGCTTAGGAATGCAGAAATCAAAGACTGAGTTCACAGGGGTGTGTGTGCGAGTGTGTGTGTGTGTGTGTGTGTGTGTGTGTGTGTGTGTGTGAGGGTACCAAAGCGTTGGCCTTTCTCGGAGTGTGTTCAGCTCCTTAGAGGTTCTCGGTGGGAAAGGAGAGCGAAGCGTTGCTGGGGAGCCGATGAAGAGATGAAGGTGAGGACGGCGATCCAAACGCTGCAAAAAGTGAGGGTAGACTCCAAAGAGGGACGTTGTAGGTGAGGACTGTAACTTCAGGTCCAGGTGTTCGCGTTGTTCAGGTGGTGTTGGTAAGAACGCATTTCCATATACTTGAATGTATAGGAGTGTGTGTGTGTGTGTGTGTGTGTGTGTGTGTGTGTGTGTGTGTGTGTGTGTGTGTGTGGTCTGCAAACAACAAAAGCAGAAATCAAGAACTGTCCTGATCAAAGCTCACCCAAATAATATTGCTTGTACAAATAGCTTGTGTTATTCATTTCCATGTAACAGTTAACACAATTACTAGCATAAATGCTATTTTACTGATCAAATTAAAACAGAATTTAAATGAGGTGGCACGCGCCTTTATAGCTTAATATACAACAAACCAGTACTGCTAATTACTATGCTAAACGCTAGCATGCTAATCGTTAGCGTGCTAATCGCTAGTGCTACGATTCCTGAACAAGTCTCATGGAGAAGTTTGTTATTTCACATGCTCGGCCCGCATGAGCACACACGACACCAAGAATTAAAATGACCCCCGATAAGAGATTCTCATTAGCATGCAACAAACACAGAAAGCCAGATAAACCCGAATCAAACCGGTTATCTAAACTTCTATTACGAGCTTTGGAGACAAGATTAGCCAACTTAAAGCGTCACGGTCTCAGAGTTGTGCCTCATCTGTGAACAATAGGGGCATTAGTCTAACTGAATTAGATTTATATATAAGGAACATGTTTGGAATGAATAATTCAATAAGTATTCAATAAGTAGAAAGTGATGAAGTGATGGACTCAGCTTAATCTGATGGAAATCTCTTCTCAGCAACTTGATTTTTTTTTTTTTTTTTTTTTTTGCAGCGTTCTCAGCGCAGCCCGCGGTGAAGAGGCCAGGGGCTTCATTAGAGAGATCTGGAGGCCGACCCTATCAGCCTGGGGGCACACGGGAGAGGGGGTGTGGGGGGTCTATACCAAACCGAACGCCCGTCTCTCCACTGGAGAGCTCCCCTGGGCTCCCCGCGACCGACCTCCTGCTTCTGTGGATGGGCCAGAAAAATCAACGGCGTTCCCCTTTGAACAACCTCCTCCTCCTCCTCCTCCAGCTTCTCTGTCTCTCCTGCACTCTCTCTCTCTCCTTCTCCCCTCGCTCCCTTTCTCTGTGGACCTAATGAATGATTCATTTAACCCCTCCAACACCACCCAACTCCTCGCCTTTTCACCCAACCACCCGTCTTCCACTCCTTAGCACTTTACTTTCATTCTGTTCTCCTTTTTTCTTGATTGGGAGGATGGATTTCACGTTCCCGTTTTATAAAAAAAAAAAGGGGGTAAAAAAAAAAAAGTGCAAAGATGGACTCGGGTGGGCTCGCAGTGGTTGGTGGGCTTTAAAAAGGAAACAGAGGGAACAACAAAGGGAGGAACAAACGCTCATTTGTGTCACAGATCCCTCCGTGCATCCCATTAAAGGCAATGTTTGACAAATTACTTTACACAGCTTGGATTTTTATTAACCCTGTGTGTGTGAGTGTGTGTGTGTGTGTGTGTGTAGGGATTACTTGTCAGGCACACACACTCCTCTCTGAACCGCTAATGAGGGCGAGATGGTAGAAAAGCCCTTTAAATGAGGTGTAAGGACACACGAGCGGCAGAACAAGGAGGCCTGGCTGCTCAGATGAAATCAGTTACAGGCCTTATTATCTTGGAGGAGTCGTTAATGTAATGGAATAATTGGTGGGGACACGAAAGAGCTAATTGCCATGATGAAACCAAATTTCTAACATGAAAGAGGAAGTAAATGAATCTAGATGGCGCACTTGAAAGACTGGCAGAATCTGGGGACAGTTTCAAAGATGAGGTTTTTATATTCTGGGATTCCTTTTCCCTGGGCTCTGACTCACAGGCCGCTGTGATGAAAACAGGCGAAATTTGATTGGAGAAGAGATCTCTCTTAACTTCATGTCAGCGAGGGGAAAGTAGAGCGTCTCCTACAAGGGGAGAAGAAGAAGAGATGGCAGCAGGGGGGGCGGAATCGGGTCCGTGTGGGTTTTTACGAAAAGACAGTTTTGGGGGAAAAACAACAAAACGCGCGTGCCATCACCCGGCAGTTCGGCGCTGAGATCACACCGCCGTTGTTAATATTTCATATAAATGTGAAAGCAAGAAAAAGAAGAAGGATTGTTTGAGAAAATGAAGGTCGTCCTGCCAGACTTGGGGAAAGAAAAATCCATACAGGGTAACGAGACTTAAGACTATAAATGAATATTGCATAAAAACCGAAGTAACGGCAAGTTTTAGAGACGGACACAGTTAGAGAAACTTCCAACCACCAAGTGAGCGTTTGACTGAAAACATGCAGAAACCATTAAGACACTGGGATCTTTACCTCTTAATGTAACCTAGAGGACTTAACATATCGGGGCACCAGACGGCCTCGTGGGTGGACGGTCTCGCTCCCCACACACAGAGGCTGTGGACCTGGTTGCAGCTGCAGTGGGTTCGGGTCCTCTGTTATAGACGGTCTGATCCAGTGTCACAGACTGCGTATAAAGATGGACGCATAGACTCAGTGAAGCAGAGTTTTGAAGCCTTTCAATGGCGGTCACCATGTTGGAAACGCTGAACCATCTTTCAGTTTGAATATGAAATGTAACGGGAGGTGGATCAACGTTACATGACTGATGTCTTTGTTTAAGCGAGCGAACGAGGAAAAGCAGTGAATGAAATGTGTGTGGAAGTGTTCTGGTTTCCAGATCTGTAAAATCATGATGGGTTCAAAGACAGAACTCATCGTAACAGTCCCTGTATGTTTGTCTCTTGGTTGTTCAGATGGAACCTCTTGGCCGTTCTGTCGGGCGGAGACTCTCATCCCAGGACAGTTTTCGCCCTGATTTGCATTTTTCTTTAAAGCAGATTTTTGGCTCCCAAAAAGCGAAATATTAGCAAAATCTGTCAAGGTCAAAATGCATCAAATGCACATGAGTAAAGTAAAGGAGTTTGACAAATGCACGATTAAGGGTCTTCTTCTTCTTCTTTGTTTCTCTGTGAATTAACTAGTTAACCTCACACAGCCTTGTTATATGACGGAGTGTGTTCTAGTTGGACGCTGTGTGTTTTCTTGTGAGCAGACACGCTTGGCAGTGACATCTGAGAGGCTCGAGACACAACAGCTTCAGCTCCCTCTCTGCTTCCTCTGGAGGAGTCTGAGCCTGAAGACGACTCCCGGGCCAAGTGGCAGCACTTCAGAAACCAAGAGAGTGGCCTGCCCCTCTTACACGACTTAATCATGGTGCCAGATCTGCTATCAGGGGAGGGAAGGGTTCTCTGTATCCTCCCCCATTAAAAACAACAACTTGCATGCATGGACTCAGACGTAGATGTTTCATATGTGATATTTTCTGTCATGCGTCCTACACCAGCAGTTTCATCAGTGCAAACACAAGATGAAGTTCAAAGTGTTCGAACTGTCCTGGAGCCAAACCTGCTCAAAACAACTTAAAAACCGAGTCCCTGGTTTGTGCTGGTCTGAGGCTGCAGCCGCCCACGAGAAGCGTCTCCTGATTGATGCGTGTTTTCTGCCTTTTGATCGCTTATTATCCAGGATGAATAATTCAAAGTACTAAAAAGTTAATATAGACTCAAGGAAATCTTTCCAATTTGGACTTCTGAGATGAGAGGAGAGATTTGATAGACATGAAGTGTGGACTCGTGGTGTGGATGGAGAGGGGACGGGACACGGCTGGGGAAAGAAAAAAACAAAAAAACGACAGGAAAATGGACGAGAGAGGAAAGAGAGGAAAAGAGGCAAGAGAGGGAAAGAGGCGCTGTAGCAGGAGGAGGAGAGGTGTGGCAGAACGGGCCGAGGGGAACCCGCCCCCCTAATTGGTACTTAAACACCCGCGCCGAGCAGAACTGTTGCTATCATAAGAAATTGATGAATTAACTGAGTGAGAGAGATAGGCAGAGAGAGAGAGAGAGCAGGAGTCTGCGGGACGGCAGAGAGAGAGAGAGAGAGAGAGAGGGTTCTGAATCTTTTAAGAGGATAACTTACTTGGGCAAAACAGCTGTTTATGCATTATTTGTGCGGCGAGCCATTTACCACCGTTTAGGATGAAAACCGAGGTTCCCGGGCTGCAGGAGTTGCCCGCGGGGACACAGGGGGGTTTTGGGAGGGACCCGGCGGCCCATCAGTCACTGATAAGAAAAGATGAAAAATTAATTTGCTGGTAGTTTCGTTTTAAAGACTCAGATATCGGCCTGTCAGTCTGTGAGCTTTCGTTTAAGTGACAAACAGGCGTGCAGGGATTAAGGCGAGAGGAGGTGGGCCGATGGCGAGGCTGCGCCCTCATTATCATTTCATAGAAGATATTTATTTCCTGAAGGTGTGTTGACGTGTGTTCAACGCTCTCGTGTTTAAATTATTCCAACCACAAACTCAAAAAACCGCTCGTCCTTATTTCAAACTGCTCGAACACGTGAGCTCGGACAAATCTGACTTTTTAATCATTCGTGCCCGAGCACAGCGCGGCGCGGGTTGCCAGTGTTATCGCGCCCTTTGGCAAACAGGATCTCAAAGGGCAGTCCACCATTGCATCAATAACTCGAAACACGAGGCCAGAGTTACACACCGCGGTCAACAGGCGACGTCTGAGAGACGCCATCCTCCCTGTTGAAAGTTATTTTATCATAAAATAAACATTTAAAAAGGACTATTTTAAGGTGGAGGAGTTACATATTGTTGCTTTAAAAGCCGAATCCAGCGGGGAATCCGAGCGGCTTCCCCCTGAAGGCCAGTCGGATGAGCCTGCAGACAAACAGGAATGTGGATAATGGTAGAACCGTGTATCCAGAGAGGCTAAATGTTTATCTCTGCTCCATCCATCACATCTCGAATATGATAAAAAACAGCTATCAGACTCCGAGGAGTAGTTTGCAAGGAAACACACTTAGCTTGTTTCAGAGCATTTAGATGAAGTCACTTTAAATGGATGTAAACTGAGAGGTTTTCAGACGGCGACCTGCTCGACGTTCTCTCGTTTCTGAATGATGAACGAGTGAAGACGGGCGGAGGAGCCGATTAACAAACGGTGGCCTCCTTAAACTCTGTCCGGATCTGACAGCATCGCTCTTTCACTTTGATCACTTCAAAGAAAGCCTTGAAGATCTGCTGCAGTCTCACTGATCAGGAAATCAGATCATCGCCTGTCACTCAAGTCCGAGCTGACTGCGAGCGCCGCGGCCACGTCTTCAAAACACACCACGAGAGCGGAGAGAACATCCGAGTGAAAAACGCCAACAAGACTTGAAGATGTCAGCGCTTGTGTTGACTGTGAGATCTCACACATCTCCGAGGCTGTGTGCTGCTGGGTCAAAGGTCAAATCTCTTCTGATGAGTTTGTGTATGTGGGCTCACTGAGAAACCTTGTTTAAAATGGTGCATTTGTTTCATTCTGCTTTGCGGGGGGACCGGTTAGATCCCTGCTAGCTAACATTACTTAGCCGTCATACATCATTGCAAGGTCGCTTTCTAACCCCCTGCATCCACGCGTTGGAAACCCCTCCACTTTCAGAGCTTGCTGCTGTGATGGCAGACAGTCATGTGGTTTCAGTGTCGTCTGTGCAGGTGTGTGTGTCGTCTTCGTCTTCCCGCCTCTGTCACCTGCCCTCTCGTCTCGTCCGCCTTCCCCTCTCCTGTCATCTCTCCTGTTGCCGTGGCGACTGCCTCGGGGCGACAGACACTTCCATGTCATGCCGGGGCGGCTCTGATGCTGATGGGTCCTGATGGGAGGGAGCTTTGTCGCTGTTTGTTCACCTAAAGCAGCAGCTTGTCACAGCAGCACCTGAGAGGAGAGCTGTCTCTCTGAGACACAGAAACCCGCGCTGACGCCTCACTTCTTCTGATCGACCTGTGACGACTGCTCTCCTTCTCTCTACATTATACACATCTCTCTGACTGAGTGGCATTGTAAACGGTAGGAGTATGTACAGAAGGATTCACAACCTAAAACAGCATTTTAATTGTGGCGTTTTTTTTTCTACTGGATTGTCAATGTTTATCCAAAGGATCCTGATGTGATGGCTTTTATAAAAGCTCCAGTCGTGTTATTAAAGTACTGTGGACCAAGTCTGGAAACCAGTCCGGTGTCTGCAGAGGTGTCAGCTACCTTTCCTGAGCCGAGGTGCTCAGGTCCAATGACAGTGGGAAACCTCCCTAAGGGGGCCCCCCCATCTCTCTCCATACCCAGCACTGCATGCATTGTTTGTTGTGAAAACCAAACTTTGTCATTTAAAGTCTCTGAAGAAAATATTAGCAGGACTGAAGAGGAGAGAAGTTCTGGTAGACGTAAGGGGGATCAGGCGAGGGGCCCCCAATGAAAGTTGCCCAGGGCCCCAACAGTCTCGAGGGTCCCCACTGAGCACAGTACAATAGATCTTTTCCTGAATAAACTCAACTCAATGCTAATTATTTTAGCAAGTTAATGGTATTTTCCAGTTTGTGTTAGCATTAAGCTAATGAACTAAGACATGCATGGTGGTCCATCAGTGCCCACCCTGGAGCACAATGCAGATGGATGGATGGATCAAATCCTCTTCCGAATGATGTCACTGCGGCTTAAACGGAGGAGGGGCGGACGCTGCCTGGGATATCATCATTCAGGCCGGGCGCGTGGGGCGAGTCGTGATTAGCCGGCAATTTATTCCGGCGGGTGCGATTTGGAGGAAAGGGGCCCTGAAATGGTAATGTGTTTAAATGTCAGAGGAAAGGTACGCTTCTCATCAACCTTTGGTCACCCGTCCGCTTTGAATATTCTTATTGCCGTCATGTATTAGTAATGAGAGTTGAAAAGTAAGTAAAATTTAACCTTCCCTGTACCTGAGGAAACTATGAATATTAACGAGGCCTATTATGTGTACCTGATCTGAAAGAATTTTAACCCCGCGTCTGCCTTGGCTGCATGCCTTGCTGGCTCTCTAAATCCATCTCTTTCCTCCTTCTCTTGATTCCCAAACTCCATTTTTCCCTCCTCTCTGCTCTTATTGTTTTCTCTTTTTTTCCACGCCTGTGTCTGCGGATCATTCCCACCTTGCTTCTCCTAACCCACTGCTCCCTCTTTCTCTCCTTCATTTTTATTGTTTTCTTCTGTCTTCTGTTCCTCCACCTTCACGTTAACCACCAACCAAGTGTGTCCGGACGGTAAGGAACACGGCATGTTGGAGAGAGGAAGGAGTGGAACCGCTGGAGAATTCAGTTTTCCAAATAATCCCCAAACTTTTCTTTATGAGCGTGCCTGTAACTGTTTGTTGTGTAACAGCACGAAAAGCACAGGTTTCACTTTTACTTAATCTCAAACTTCTTAGGGTTTAAAGGTCACATGATCTCCTCCTCTTCAGTATGTGTGTGAAGTGTGTTGTTGTAAATCCACTCTGATCCTGTATTTGATCATGTCTATAAACCCCTCTATTTCAGCCCTGCTCAGAACAGGCTGTTTCTGTGTCTGTAGCTTTAAATATGTAAATGAGCTGTGTCTGACCACGCCCCCTCTCTGGAAGGGCTCGGGTGTACTCGCTGCTTTCTGGCTCCATGTCCTATTGTTTACGGTGAGAAGGCAGACTCAGAGGGCAGAACAAACACCTAGCTGTGGGAGTGTCACCCACCTGGGGGAGGGGCTACTGCCCTTTGTGATGTCATGAAGGGAACATCTCCAAACGGCCTGTTTGAGCAGGCAGGAGACGGAGAGGATGGACTTTTCTCATCATCATTCCCCAACCCTTTTTGAAATCCGATTGGAGCAGGATTTGACACTGTAAACACTCTGACTCATTGACTTGTGACACACACACACACACACACACACACACACACACACACACACACACACACACACACACACACACACACACACACACACACACACACACACACACACACACACACACACACACACACACACACACACACACACACCATCTGAGTCTGTCATTCCTCCCCGTCATGAGAGGGGAGGGGGCTGTTTACCATGCAGAGCTGATGTTTGCAGAGACCAGGCAAAAGTGGAGTGTGTGTGTGTGTGTGTGTGTGTGTGTGTGTGTGATAGATGGGGGGTGTCTTCCTCCCTGGATTAAGGCTTGATCAAGGCGCCCTCGACACACAAACACACCCTCACTCCGACGTCCCCCTGAGAGCCTGGGGTTTTTGGGGGTTTTCGGGGGGGGGGGGGTCTTTGGATAACAAAGACAGACGAGATGTTTGATGCAAAATCCAACAGTCTCTCTCTCTTCCTCGATCTGTTTTACTGTCACTGATGATCTGCACACGTTACATCTTCAGGACTGTCACGTGTCCGTCCTGCAGCAAACCCTGCAGTGAAAACATTTTATTACTCTCTCTCTTTATGTCTTAATTACACTCTAACCCTGAGGCATCTGAAGGTTGGAAAGTTTGTATCTGCAATATAAATTATCTGCATTATTCTGTAAAGTGTTTTATATCCTAACAGTCTCCTGCCTTTAGTGTCATTCATTAAACTGGACTGCACGTCATGAATAAAACATGAAAAAGATGTTTCCCAACATGTCAGTGCTCACGTCAAAGTCTTCACCTTGTTGTATTTATTTGTTCGTTTCGCAGAGGTGGCGATGATGAGTCGAGGTGGTCACTTTGTCTTCGCCCAGTGGACGACTGTTTGTGCTTTCAAATCCGGCCTGAAGATTCGTTTCTACAGGCTCGCCTTCTGATTTGATCAGAGCTCCAGCGTACGCTACATAACCGCTAAGCCACCTGCACTTGACCAACGTGATTCAGCTGTTTTAGTTTTCGTTTGGGATCGTCTCTCTTTCATTGCTTCCTTCCAATAAAGAATCAGAGTTATAATGAAGCTGAAGACAGGAAGACGCCTCTTTGAAGAGGTCAGTTTTGTTCTTCTGTCACATGACGCAGCGGCTGAACGTTTCTGAGCTGTTTCAGGTGATTTTGGAATCATCTCTGATTAAAATGCACATAATGCATGTTTGAACTTAGCTTGTAGTTTCTGTCCTCATTCTGCATGTTTGGATTCTCTCTCTCTCTCTCTCTCTCTCTCTCTCTCTCTCTCTCTCTCTCACTCACTCACTCACTCACTCACTCACTCACTCACTCACTCACTCACTCACTCACTCACTCACTCACTCACTCACTCACTCACTCACTCACTCACTCACTCACTCACTCACTCACTCACTCACTCACTCACTCACTCACTCACTCACTCACATCCCAGGTGAAGTGGAGCGGAGCGCGCCTCTTGTCCTGACCGTGCAGCCTCTCTCTTCCCGCTGTGATCTCTGGCTAAGCCTGTAAACGCCCCGGCTCTTATTAGCTCTCTTTATTGATTTGTTGAAGGGCTTCAGAGCTGAGCCGCTCTCATTAGCACTGGATAAAGTCATAATCCAGCAACCTGCAGGGTCAGAGCGCCTCCCATTCTCTGCCTCAGCACTCGGCTGACGGCTCGCTGGCTGCAGCCTCACATTCACATTTAACGAGTGGAGTCCAGCATGTCCAGCGTGTGAAATGATAATGAGAGCTTCACTGTAACTCTGATGAAACAAAGGCTCCTCAGTGAGAGCTTCTGATAACACACTTCACTTTTTAAAGGTGTCTGAGCTGAGATGTTGTAAACTACACTGTTTCTATAACTTACACTCTGTTTCTTCTTTTTGAAAAAGGTTGGTCTGATAATGACGCAAACTTTAGTTTTGATGAGCACAACAACACGACGACGACGACGAGTATCATTAAACTGAGGACGTTCATCAGAGCTCAAACGGACCGTGTCTTAACAAAGACGGTCAGACGTGGAGAAAACTCAGCTTATTGAGCCAACACCGTCATTGTTAGAAAATCTCCCTCAAGTTTCCCCGTGTTGTTGTTTCTGTCGCACCAACCAGAGATCTGACATGATGGATCAGCACGGAGTGATGGAGGAGAGCGCAGTGTGAAAGAAACAGGAAATGAACATAAACACGACATCAGACAGGTAACAAGTCGAGTTCTGATTTAAAAGCAACATTCATCATGTTTTTATCTCACAAAGTACGCCCCCCCCCCCCCCTCCCCGACTGTTTCAGTCACCCTGATGCTGCTCTGACCTGAGGACGAGGAGACGTCAACTTCTCTTAAGTTGTATAAAAGTGTTTCCTGTCTCTAACAAGCGGCCCACACAGGAACTCTCTGATGCTTTTTAATCAGCTCAGCTTCTGTCTGATCGTCAGCTCGTCAATCAGTCGAAGCACGCCGGTGGAAACCTTCCTCCCCCTCTCCTCCTCCCCCTCTCCTCCTCCTCCGTCCTGCTCTTCCTCCACCTCCTTGTCTCCCTCCTCTCAGAGCCCTCTGTGCGATCCGGGGCTTATCGATCCGCCGGTGTGATAGAGGTGGGAGGTGCGTTCACAATGCGGCGGGGGTCTGGCTGCTCCGGCTGCATCTTTCAGAGGGTCAATCGATACCGACTCCTTTTCTCCCCCTTCAAAGCTTCTCGTTCACACAGACGAAGAAGAAGAAGAGCGAGAGAAGAGGAGACGTGAGGAGCCGAGGAAGGAGGAGGAGAGGAGTGACTGACGTGAGAGTTCGCTCTTCTATCCTCGGTGGACGCGGAGCCTGGCCTCAGGGTCAGACTCAGGAGAGCGGGAGGAAGAGAGAGAGGAGAAACGGAGAAAAGAAGTGAAACACAGGAATGAATACAGAAAGAGAGACGGATTGATGGAGGAGGAAAAAAAAAAAAGATTTGTGGGAAATTGGCAGTTCTTTGGTTCTGAGTTTCAGTCCTTTTACAGTAATGTTGGTAAATATAGGTGACGTCCTTTTTTACCTTTTCATCAGAAAAGATCTTTCTAGATGTTTCAGGATCAGTTAACTTTATAACAGGTCCACTGACCCGGGTCAAAGATCAGCTGATTGCACGTTCCTCTCCCTGCAGCGTCGATGTTTCCTGACTGTGTCATAAATAATCAATCAATTAATAATTAAATAGCTTTGTTGCAGAATTGTATAATGACAATAAAGACATTGTATTATTGGACAGCTGCCGCCATAAGCCACGCCCCCCCCCCCCCAAATTGATGGGACGCTCGGCGCGTGTCCTCGTCTGTCTGACTTCCTGTCCCGTGATGTCCCGTCGATCTGTTTCTGCAGCGTTCTGGTGACTCTCAGCGTGTTTGAGCCGCTCTGGAGACGGACAGCGCGCTCGCCGCGTGAACGAAGTGATTGATCAGAGTGGCTGCGACCTACGGCGAAGTTTGCTGCGCGCACGAGCAGGTTATATCTCACAGAATATCACGTTTAAAACCACAGAAGAAGAAAACGGCTGGAGGAGTTGAGAGAGAGAGTGAAAACAGAGCGGAGAGAACGTCTGGACCAGGATGCATCTGCTGATCGGTGGTTACACATAACGCCACGCCAGGTCAAAGTAACGTTCCCGGGTCAGAGACGATCTCACGTCTCGCCCTGCTTTAACAGAAATTAAACATTTTCTTCGACGCACTTTGTTTCTGTGTCTTTCTCGTCAGTTGAGACGCTCCGTCCTGAGCAGCGCCGCGTTTGTAGCTCTGTGAGGTCAAACCGTCTCCATTAACAAACAACAACAACACAGCAGTGATTATTCAAACGCCGATCCCTCCGGGGACGGAGATCGCAGGCTCGCTCGTCCTCTCAGGTTAAAGAGCGTCACGTGACCTCGCGGTGAAACGTGCAGCTTCACTCTGCTGAAGTTTCGTCCTCGTTGGAGGACTTTCATCGACTCTCACCGACGTGTCAATAATCCACTTTCTTTTGGCGAGCGTTCGCTCCTGATCGTACCCACGGCCCGAGGCGTCAGAGACAATTACAGTTTGGCGATATCTCTTCCTTTCTTCGCCACAGCTTCTCCTTAATTTGATGCTCTGGTGAGGAAGATCGTTGGCTTTAATACAAATCATGTTTCAATCGTTACTTGAAGACCTTAAGCCCTGCCCCGGCTCTCTGGAGGACGGCTGTAATGAGGCCTGCTGGGATTTCAATCATTTTTACATCTGTTGAAAAATAAGGAGAAAAGAGAAGAGAGAAAAGAAAAATCAACTCCCCCCCCCCCCCCCCCCCCCCCCCTCTTACTCTGTTAGAAAAATAATTTGTTTTGAGGATTTATAATGAAAAAAAAAATACATGAAGAGCTCTTTTTTTTTCTCTCTCGCTTTCTGTGTCCTCGACATTCTCCGGCCGTGAAATCTGACAGCGAGTACCTCCATGTTACCCCCCCCAAAGAATTTCTGCAGCCCCCTCCTCTCCCTCCCCTCTTTGCTAAATAAATAAATCTTTGTGATTTCAGATTTCAGACACCTCTTTATCACACTCACTCACACTTCTGTCTCTGTGGCTTTTGCTATTTTCCTCCCTGAAAACAGCACCCCCCTCCTCCTCCTCCTCCTCCTCCTCCTCCTCCTCCTCCTCTCACCGCATCTTCCTCCTCCTCCTCCTCCTCCTCCTCCTCTCACCGCATCTTCCTCCCCTCTGAACACGGGACCCACGTTCTGCATGAAGACCAAGCAGACTGGATTTATCATGTGCAGCAACGGTCCAGAAAGTGATCTTCGCGTCGCTCGCTGATGAAATCGATTTTGAACTCACAGTGAAGCGAAGAACAACCGAAGCTTCAGGAGGACGGACTTTAATCTGCTCTTAATGAAGCGCTGCACTTTGTGCTTCCTCGTCAATGAACAGCGTGACGATTTATCCAACACTCTCATATTTACCCTTTACGCACTTTAGACCAGCTGAAAGTCTAAAGCCTGTGGTGCAGTATGATCCGGACTTAGAGATGAGAAGAGGTGTGTGAGTTCAGGACCGCTGAGGACGGCTGGTCGGTCCAGCCTGTCCCGCAGGTGAAGCTTAAAGAATCTGAGCCGCAGGGTGGTCCACTCTTAAACGTGTTTTTGTGAGCGCTCCTCATTAAAGGGACACTTCACCCATTAGAAACATGGTAGTAGTGCTGAATGGTCGTGAATCCAGCCCTCATTTTGCCCTGAGATGAGAAAAATATGTTTTTCTTTGCCTGGAAGTTTTCTTCATGTGATGCAATATGACGCTTTTTGCATCACATGAAGAAAACTTTCAAGTAAATAAAAAGTAGTAGAAGTAGTTTAAGCTGGCTCACACTCCGGCTTCCTCCCACGGTCCAATCACAAGCTGGCTACCTGCTGACTCTGAACTGTCTGCAGGTGTGAATGTGGGTGTGGCTGTACGTCAGCCCTGTGATTGGCTGGCGACCAGTCCAGCGTGAAACCCCGCCTCTCACCCAATCACAGCTGGTGTGGGCTCCAGCCTCCCGGACAGTGAAAGCTGTTTGTTCTTCTCTGCAGATATTAAGAGTAAAGATGTTAAAACAAAAACAATAAGGACGCCATTCGTTCCTGGAAGAGACCAATCAAAGACAACAAACATTTGAATATGGCCGCGGCCTGTTTGCACACTCGGCCTTTGAAGCCTCCTGGCGGAGCTGCACCAGGGGGCCCAGTGCACACTGTTTTTGAAGTCGGCGTTAACTCTCCACCTAACGCCGGATCAGAAGCAGCTCACCTGCACGCCACAACATCAGAGGAGGAGCCCGCCTCTCTGAGAGCACGGGGAGGTCCGCTACGTCTCCCACACCCACACCTGTGTGTGTGTGTGTGTGTGTGTGTGTCTGACTGACTGATGCCTCTCTGCTGTGTTTCCTCGCTCTGCCTGCTTCACTGTCTGTCACTCTGACTTCGCAGCTGTCTGATCGCCGGTGTGGGCGCTCCCTCGTGCTTCTGTGTCCATCACAAACCGTCTCTGCACCTGACAGACGCGCCGTGTTTCCACCTGTCCGCACGCTCACCTGTCACTTTCACTGCAGCCGGATCAGGCCGACACAAAACTTCAAACCAGCGTTAAAAAAACAAACAATAAATAAATCACAACCCTCAGAAAACACATCCTCATGTGTAATAATGTTCTGATATATAAAAGCAGGCGTCACGAGCTTTAAACAACAAGCTGAGAACGAAGCAGACAGACGACGCTGCTGCGCGTCAGGCCGTTTGACGGTTTAAACGCCTCCTCACGCGGCGCTGCGCGTTCAGTCTGAGCTCCCGTTGGTGAGCGCATTACGTGCGAGGCCACAGAGAGACGAAGGAAACCCGGGAAGGAAGCGGCAACGTCTGTCGGGTTTTCAAAATAAAAGCGAGAGTTGAAACTTTTGACCTGTTCCATCTCGTCTGAACGTCGTCATGGAGACGGCTCGTTCTTCAGTCTTCTGAGCGAGACCGTGCAATCGGCGCCGTCAGTCTGATACTTGTGGCGTAAAGTCGATGTCGTACCCGACTCGACATCAGACCGGACCGGCGCCATCGTCACCACGAAACCTGAAAACAACCAGCGCGTGTCCGTCCAGTCTCTCTGCTGGCTCACAGGAAGTGATTTATTACTTCATGTTGAAGTTAGTGTGCAGCCCAGTGTCCTCTGGGTAATGTAGTCCTTCAGTCTACAAACTCACATCATGGCCGCCAAAGCAGCAGAACTCTGATCAGCAGGTTGAAGTTCTTCATGTTATTTTGTATTTTCTTATTAATGAGTGAAAACTTGAAAGTGAATATTTACTGACTGTCGGTGTGCTGCTTCATCAGACATCACTGTTGTTATTCACGGTTGTTGTGCTTTTACTCCGCCTTTGTTTGTTTGTGTTTGTGTTTGTAAAAGTCAATACAAATATTTAGAAAGAAATTCAATATTTATTACGATTAAAGATCTGAAAACAATTCAGGAGTCGACGTGAATCAGACAGTCGGTCAGAGCGTCAGACGAATAAACAGAGAGGAGGATGAACAGTCAGTCTGATAAACAGTCAGTCTGATAAACAGTCAGTCTGATAAACAGTCAGTCAGTCTGATAAACAGTCAGTCTGATAAACAGTCAGTCTGATAAACAGTCAGTCAGTCTGATAAACAGTCAGTCAGTCTGATAAACAGTCAGTCAGTCTGATAAACAGTCAGTCTGATAAACAGTCAGTCTGATAAACAGTCAGTCAGTCAGTCTGATAAACAGTCAGTCTGATAAACAGTCAGTCAGTCAGTCTGATAAACAGTCAGTCTGATAAACAGTCAGTCAGTCAGTCTGATAAACAGTCAGTCAGTCAGTCTGATAAACAGTCAGTCTGATAAACAGTCAGTCAGTCAGTCTGATAAACAGTCAGTCAGTCAGTCTGATAAACAGTCAGTCTGATAAACAGTCAGTCAGTCTGATAAACAGTCAGTCAGTCAGTCTGATAAACAGTCAGTCAGTCAGTCTGATAAACAGTCAGTCTGATAAACAGTCAGTCAGTCTGATAAACAGTCAGTCAGTCAGTCAGTCTGATAAACAGTCAGTCAGTCAGTCTGATAAACAGTCAGTCTGATAAACAGTCAGTCAGTCTGATAAACAGTCAGTCAGTCTGATAAACAGTCAGTCTGATAAACAGTCAGTCTGATAAACAGTCAGTCAGTCAGTCAGTCAGTCTGATAAACAGTCAGTCAGTCTGATAAACAGTCAGTCTGATAAACAGTCAGTCAGTCTGATAAACAGTCAGTCAGTCAGTCAGATAAACAGTCAGTCAGTCAGTCTGATAAACAGTCAGTCTGATAAACAGTCAGTCAGTCAGTCGGGGTATCGCAGGCTTGGCTCTTCTCTGCAGATGTCAGACACTGGCTGAGTGACAACTAACCTCCCTCAGTGCAACTTATTGATCAGCCTGCTGCAACACACACACACACACACACACACACACACACACACACACACACACACACACAGTGTGTCTTTGATGTGAGACAGAAGTTCCTCACAGGAAGTTTCCTTCTTTAAGCCTCCACACGTGCAGAGCAGAGACCTTCAGCAGTCAGGCCCCGCCCACAAGCTCACCTGAATGTAACCTGCCTGTTCTCGTTCAGGGAGCGCTACTGTGAAACCTCTGAATTAGAAATTATTGGAAGCATGTTGAGGGGAACATTGGGACAAAAAAAACATAACGTGAATCACAACACTTCATCCCAGAATGACCTCTGGATTGTGTCAAACTTCATGAATTGATTATTACATCGTGTGTCGCGGGAGAATCCGAGGCTGGAAACTACTGAACCCCAAACTCTTCAGCTGAGCTGCTGTGAGGCCACTGAGCCGCTCCCAGGTGCGAGTGTGTTTAACAGAGTGGAACATGCTGAGGAAAAAAAACACTGCCTGTTGGCTGAGTCAGCAGCCCCCCTGCAGGACCTGGTTTTGGTCTGCTCAGGTGGATCCAAACAAAACTGCTGCCAGGAAGTGCTTGTTGAAGCTGGAGCTGCTCGTTTGTTGTTCTGATGAGAGGCCGCTCTCCTCAGCACCAGGGAGCAGCTCACACTGGAACCAAACCACTCAGCAAGCTGTTAATACAGTGCTCCAATGCTGCCACCATGTGGCCAGAAACAGTACTGCACCCAAGTGCAGCGTTTTTCTTCTTCTACGTCTTCCTTGATTAAAGAAGAAGTCCAGCGTTTTGTAACCTGAGCCAGGTGTGCCTGGAGACCCTGCAGTGGTTCATTCATACACATTCATGTACAGCGGGAGCAACTTATGGTCAAGTGCCTTGCCCAAGGACAAATAGGACATGTGGCTGCAGGAGCTGGGAATCGAACCCCAGAGGTGGTGACGTTTGTGTCCTGTGAACGCCCTGACAGTAAAAGTGACCGAACAACCAAGTCAGGCGTGAAAACACAAAGACGAATGACACGACCTGCAAATTAAAGTCACATACATGTTGTATTTACCAGCAGGCACATGGGACCCAATAAGGACCCCCACTCTTTCTCCTCTTTTAATTTTCTCCATTATTGCCTTCACTCCTTCGACCTCATCCACTACTTCCTCTCTTAACAATGTGTTTTCCTCTCCTTCAGCAGAGGATGTGCATGTCCTTCTGGTCCTCCCCCCCCCCCCCCCAATCATCCCAAACATCATTGTAGAAAGTAGAACAGCTATTCATTATTCATGAGGGCGGCTCTGTGGTGAACGGAGGCAGGGAAGTAAACTGATGTGATGAGGAGTTTCTGACTGGAGGTGAGCGGGGGGGGAGGAGGGCCGCAGCGAGGGGTCGGATTATTATTTAAAGAGATAACGCCTTTAAATCAGCTGATCACCAGGGAGACGGAGGAGGAGCTACGTTAAACGTGTGAGAGGATAAACCCGGTCTTCCTGCTTGAGTTTACGCTCTGCTCCAATCCTCCTCCAGGATCAACGTTTGGATTCTGAAGAGTTCAGATCTTGTGTGGATTTTAAATTTAACTCTTAAATGATTCAAGTCCAACAAAAAAAATATCTGTTGAAGTTCTTTGTCAACATCTGCGGTGTTTTAAACACTTCCTGTTTGTGTTTTAAACACTTCCTGTTTTAAACACGTCACTTTTGTTCTTTTTTGGACAAAAAAACAGTGAGCCTATTTAGAATACTTTTATAATATATACATTTAAATGTCTAAAAAATAATAAATAGATTAAGATTCACCACGTCATCGTCTTACACTCTTCAGTGAACACAGCCAGGGTCACACACTCACACACACACACACACACACACACACACACACACACACACACACACACACACACACACACACCACATGGAAACAATCTCAGACTGTTTACACGTTATTAACCAGTTCTCCAGATCCATCACACACAGATCACATGATCACACTCTCCATCCCCAGCACCTTGTAAAAACACTACAGTGTGACGTCACACAGCAGAGATATGAAGGTGATCTTACTTTGAGCTGCAGACAGGCTGTCCTGGTTACAGGTGTCCACATGTCCAGGTGGTGATAAAGTCTGTAATGAGGGGACGGATGTCCAGGGAGTTCATGATGTCTCTGTGGACATGCATCAGTGAAAGGTTTGGGAGTCTTTTCTGGGTCTTGGTGCTGCGTGTCTTCAAAAGACGTCAGGCTGAGAAGGTGCGCTCAGGTGAGGACACAGAGACGTGAAGACACAGACGGAACTCAATCAGTGTTTCTGTCTCTTGTTTGTTGCTGGAGCTCAGTCCAACATGATGCTCCATCATGAACTGTGACACTCACAGACCGAGCATGGAGCGAGCAGGGAACCTTTTCACTTCACTCAGCGTCTGTCTGCAGCCACGAGCCTACCTGACGTAGACAACGTCACTTCCGTCAACTTGTGTTGATTAGGCCTAAAAAATAATTAAATCAAAATCAAAAATACATGTAATAGCCTACGTGTTTCAACATATTTTCCAAGAAGATTTATAAGGAATTTATAAATTGTGCAAAAATATTGTTATTACATTTATAATAAATCTCCCCCTCGCCACTAGAGGGAGCTGCAGCACCCCCACTTCCCGCGGCCATGGGTCGAGTACAGTAAATCACTTCACAAAAGCAAAGCAAAAGTAAATCAAAAAGATGATTCCCTGAAAATCCTGATACAAGTGAACGCTTCTCAGTGAGACCACGAGAGGGCGCCACAACCCCACGAGAAGCTTCGGGCCTTTCTTCTTCTTTAGTTTAATGACAGCAGCGGAGTCTGTGGACGATCTGAGGACAGAAGCTCCACACAGAGAGGAAGGAGAAGAGAATTCACAGCAACTATCTGACATGTGACCTGATGACCATGTACTCAGATGCTGTGTGTGTGTGTGTGTACACTGTGTGTGTACACTGTGTGTGTGTGTGTGTGTGTGTGTGTGTGTGTGTGTGTGTACACTGTGTGTGTGTGTGTGTGTGTGGGACTCATACATTTTTGGCTCACACAAAGAAAAGATTCCCACACTCCCTCTGTGCTCCCTGACCAGGACACTGTGGGAAGAGAAGGAAGTGTGTGTGTGTGTGTGTGTTACCCGTCTTTTTAGGTTTAAATGTTTTTCAGGCTCTTTAAAGACCTCAGTAACTACGGAGGCCCGGAGGTGACATGGAGAGCTTTTGTTTCTCTTGCATTAATTGGACCGTTTTCAGAACGTCTTACAGATCGTGATAAACACCAGGAAGAGGATGAATGCTAACATTAGCCGTAGCTAGCAGGTTGTTGAATATGTTTTTTAACTCATAATGTGGCCTGCAGGTTTTCAGTGTTTGAGTGCTTTCTCACCTTTCCTTCCTCTCAGATTTCATTCGCTGACATGCAACCGTCCGACACGACGACAGCGTTTGGTTTTCCCACCCTGAACACGACGTCACGGCTACATGGCTGCCGTGGAAACATGCTCTTTAATAGTTTGATATATTCACATGAAGATGCACTCAAATAAAGACGTCATCACATCCTCTGACGATGAAGCAAGTTTGCTCGTTTCCTGTTTCCTCTAAAGACTCATTGCCTCGCCCCTCCTACAGTAGATTCATTCTGTTTTCTGTTCCTATAAAATATGTATTTCAGCATTTTCAAATATTTGAAGGTTTCAACGACTTCTAAAGAGTTTTTGCAAAGGAGTCAAAACATCCAGAAGTTTCCGAACGTCTTCGTTGACCTTGTCAGATGCATGAACAGTCCGCTCAGGTAATCAGACACGATGCATTTGTGTGTTTGACCTGTGGCGTGTTTGTGTGTGTGTGTGTGTGTGTGTGTGTTTTTGCACTTTGACCTTCACTTCCTGTTGAAGCAGCGGGCAGTCTGTTACCCAGAGTCCTCAGCGGGGCCAGCTGTCAGGGCCTCCGTCCAGAGTCTTCTAGCTCAGACTGTGGGAAAGTTGGAGCCCCGGCTCGTCCCACAAGGCTCGCTAATATCCAACAACTGACCCCCCCCCCCCCCCCCCCCCCCCCTCATCCTGCTTCCTGGACCAAACTGCTAAATATAATACACAGAGGGCCTGGATTTCCCGCCCTGTCCTGAAGTACTGAGTCACAATGCTGCACTGACATCAAACATGTTCTTTTACAGACTTCACTTCCTTCTGACTTCTTTGATGCTCGTTGGATTCCTGTGCGACGAGTCCTGCTCCTGTTTGGTCCTTTAATAACAAATAACGTGAGACTTCCAGAAAGTCTGGGAACGTTCTGGTAGGTAGACCTGATCTGAGCAGCTCCGACATCCCGGTCTAAGATTTTAGACCATACCTGGGACACTGTTAGACCCAAAGTGAACCGTCCTATCAGCAGATCCACAGACTGTACAGAGGAAGTGAATGTTACTGACTTGGTTTGTGAAGCCGTCTGGTTTGAAGCTTCGGCTAAAGTAGTTCGGCTCCTCGCCATCTTTATTTTCTTTTTCCTAATAAAGATTTTGGACGATATCGCAGGAACTTATAAATCACAGTGTGTGCTGATCGCAGGTCCCATCGATGGCGTCGCTTGATTCAATATTCTTTAAAAAAAGTCTCACTTCTGTTTTCATGTTTGAAGAGGCTGCAAATAAAGTGAAGCCGACCCCGGCCTATAGTGATGGATGCACGGCTGGCTGAGCACACACAGCACTTAACCCCATCACTGAATACCACACCTCCACCTCCAGCAGCTGCAGCAGGCCATTACTGTTCAGGAAATATGCTGAATTATTCAATCACTTCCTCTTTGCATTCTCGACAGGATGCAGGCAGTCTATTGAAAATCACAGAAAGTGTGTGTGTGTGTGTGTGTGTGCAGATGAAGAGTGTTCATGTGAGAGTCTGTCTGTTGGAAATGGTCATGACCTACATACTGTAAGGTCCCAGAGTTTGTCTCAAAATGAAGAGATGAAATTAAGTATTTGAAACGATGAAAAAGTCAAAGTGAAGAACATTTCTGTCTCCGGCCTGTGAAGACGCACGATGTGTTTCATGGTGCGGTGTGTGTTCACGGCTACCTGCAGGGGATTCTGTCACGATTGGAACTATAGACGCAAATTCAACCGATCATTGAGAATTCTGCTCGGCCTTATTTTTTCTGCTTCTTTTCGTCACTATCCTTCCCATCGCATCCTGGGACCAACCTTCAGTCTCACCCTGAGCTCTGAGACGATTCACCTTGAGTGACCCAGAGTTTCCTTTTCAGGGTCGACTTTAAGGTTGTATGAGTGAACGTTTCCCAAAGTAAATCCGTGTTTGTAAAGAGCCACATTACGGGATGAGATGCAGGAAGGGTTTCTCCTTTGCTGTCCTCGTGTTCCTGCCGTCCGAACTTGGAGGCTGCTTGAAGCTGGTGGAGGGACGACGCAGCCCGAGCTTCTTCTTCTTCTTCTTCTTCAGCTGCAACAAGCTCAGACAAACGTGTGGTCGGTCACTTTATAGATTTATAGTTAACAACATGCAGTAATAGGAGGTGAAAACTCTTTTTGACCACTTTTCACTGTGGTCACATCTTCTTCACTCGTCCTCATCTCAACCGAAGTTTCCGGAGTTCTTCTGAATGATTCTGTTGCTGATGATGTTTGTGATCTGCTCCTGTTGGGATCTTTGTTTTTTCTTCTGCTTGATGCTCTTTGTAAAGTGCCAGAAAATAAACTTGTTATTATCATCATATACTTTTGTGTTTTCCTGGAATTTACAATTTTCCTTTTTCCATGTTTGCTTTCCAGGAATTATGATTTTATGATGTGTTTTTGGTCAACATGTGTCGCCTCCCACCAATAAACACCAATAAAGTGTGTTTGGGGGGTTGTTAACAAACAGCAACACATTGAAGTATTTGTGTGAACCAGCCAAACAAAACGGACCAGATGAGTCTCCAATGGGCTTTTTTTTTTCTTTGGAGGAAGGTGGTGGGAGAAGTTTGAGTCCTCGGACACAGCTGCACCTCCGACTGGATTCGAAACTTCTCAGTTTGACCTCCTGCAGCAAACATCTGCAGAAACAGTTTAGATGAGTTCTGATTTGATCATATGAGAGGAATGTGACAGAGAAGAAACCGATAACAGACATAATGACATGAACCAACTGCAGAGTGTACCGAGCAAGTTCGAAAATCTGGGTGATTTTAGCTCTTTAAAAAAACATGTTTTAAGGGGACGAAAGAATGAGAGTGGGAGGGAAGGAAGGAGGGAGTGAGGGAGGGAAGGAGAGAGGGAGGGAAGGAGAGAGGGAGGGAAGGAGGGAAGGAGAGAGGGAGGGAAGGAGAGAGGGAGGGAAGGAGAGAGGGAGGGAAGGAGGGAAGGAGGGAAGGAGAGTGGGAGGGAAGGAAGGAGGGAGTGAGGGAGGGAAGGAGAGAGGGAGGGAAGGAGAGAGGGAGGGAAGGAAGGAGGGAGTGAGGGAGGGAAGGAGAGAGGGAGGGAAGGAGAGAGGGAGGGAAGGAGAGAGGGAGGGAAGGAGGGAAGGAGAGAGGGAGGGAAGGAGAGAGGGAGGGAAGGAGAGAGGGAGGGAAGGAGAGAGGGAGGGAAGGAAGGAGGGAGTGAGGGAGGGAAGGAGAGAGGGAGGGAAGGAGGGAAGGAGAGTGGGAGGGAAGGAAGGAGGGAGTGAGGGAGGGAAGGAGAGAGGGAGGGAAGGAGGGAAGGAGAGAGGGAGGGAAGGAGAGAGGGAGGGAAGGAGAGAGGGAGGGAAGGAAGGAGGGAGTGAGGGAGGGAAGGAGAGAGGGAGGGAAGGAGGGAAGGAGAGTGGGAGGGAAGGAAGGAGGGAGTGAGGGAGGGAAGGAGAGAGGGAGGGAAGGAGGGAAGGAGGGAGGGAGGGAAGGAGGGAGGGAGGGAAGGAGGGAAGGAGGGAGTGAGGGAGGGAGGGAAGGAGAGAGGGAGGGAAGGAGGGAAGGAGAGAGGGAGGGAAGGAGGGAAGGAGAGTGGGAGGGAAGGAAGGAGGGAGTGAGGGAGGGAAGGAGAGAGGGAGGGAAGGAGGGAAGGAGGGAGGGAGGGAGTGAGGGAGGGAAGGAGGGAAGGAGAGAGTGAGGGAGGGAGGGATGTGAATTCCAGAGGCAGGGAGAGGAGTTTTGTCATCCCAGCAGCAGAAACAGGAAGTGAGTTAAAACCTCTGTCCTGACCTTTTGACCCTTGCAGATAACATTCCCAAACTCCCCCATCCCTGCAGCTGTGTGAAGTCCTCCCCTCGCTCGCTCCACGGATCCCTCGCTCTCTGTCCTGCTTGTTTCCTGTACGCAAATCCAACGCCATGAATCACCGCCGCTCAGCGTCTCTCTTTCCGCTCCTCTGTTCTCTTAACTGATTTTAAGAAACGACCTGAAAATCACTTCAATGAACCGTTTGTTTGTTTGTTTGTTTGTTTGTTTGTTTGTTTGTTTGAGCAGTTTAAGTTGCTGCACTGAGAATATTTCATGTGGGCAAGTTCTTTTTTGTACGCTACCTTTAAACCAAGTCCTTCTGTTTTTACATTATGGCGTCATCACCGACGCCGTTTCTTCAGCGGGGTGTACTGGGGTCCCAGTGTGGCACGCGCGCACACACACACACACACACACACACACACACACACACACACACGTTTTTTTCCTGTTTAAAATGTATTGACTTCATAAAAAGAAAACATCCGGTTTAATGTTTGATGGAGAACTTCACATTCATGTTGATAACTTGTCTCATCGGGCCTCGATCATCATCAGGAGAATGATCGTGGTCATATTTACTCCACGCCCTTCAGCCCTGTTTGAAAGTGTCAGTAAGTATTCTCCCTGCTGAAGTGTCATTGAGCAGAACACAGAATCCCGCCCCTCTCCCTGATCCCCGACCTCCTTTCATTTCTGTTTTCTTCGCTCTGCGATTGACGGCTCTATACTAAAGTGACGAGTGCGTGTGAGGCCGCTCGCCGCTCCTCACCGGCAGCAGAGCGGCGGTATCGTCTGTGTAAACACTGAAGAATGGTCTCCGGGCTGATTGACAGCTGTATGGCCGTTTGACGGACAGGAGGTTTTGTTCCTAAGAGGCTGGGAGGCCGACTCCCAGGGCGCACCAGGACAGCGCCTGTGCAGAAACAACAAGGGACACAGTGAAGATGCACACGTTGGTGGGGAGTACGGGGTCAGGCAGGGAGGGGGGGTGGGGGGGCCGGGGGGGGGGGGGGGCTCCTCACCTCTGGACACCCACTGCTTCAACAGCGGGTCAGAGAGCACAGAGAGACGTGGCATCACTCGTCAGCCTGTCTCATTAATGAGGGGAGGAAGAGAGCGCTCCTCAGTATGTCACTAAAGCGCACAATGACCACGGGAGACGGGGAGGACAGTAGTGGCGAATGGCGGCGGGATGCGACCTGCACAGATGTGACCTCCAGCTCTCACTGAATGCAATCCATCACATCACCCAGAACCTGTGTGATTTGTTTTTCCACGATACCGGCGGAGAAAGAACTACACTACCCACCACCATCATAGAGAGTCTGATGGGTGGAGCTCACTGTTACCACGGCAACGCTTCTCACCTCTCCGTTGCAGGAACAGCTACAGGCCTGCAGCCGTCGCCACGAGGTCACACCTGCAGCAGGTGAATCATGAGCTCGGGTGGGAGTCATGGACTCTGACACACAGCGAGGTGCAGAGGAATCAAACCAGCAACCTTCTGGGTCAGCACTCACCCACCGCTGGTGAGCGGGTTTATTTGTAAAAGCTTGTGGAGAAAAAATGCATGCATTATTAATTTTCTCTATCGCACTTTTAACATACACACACACACACACACACACACACACACACACACACACACACACACACACTCACTCAGAGCATTTGTGTGTCACAAATGACAGAAAAAAGTACATGTGCACACTTCTAATTGAGTGCAGTGTTTCTAAAGTGTTTGTGTGTGTGTGTGTGTGTGTGTGTGTGTGTGTGTGTGTGTGTGTGTGTGTGTGTGTGTGTGTGTGTGTGGAAGGGTGGAAGATGGAAGACGCTAAGAGCTCTGCTTAAACGCACTTTGATTTGAGATGATGAACAGAAAGGTTTTTTTTTTCTCCAAGGCTGCACATGGACATAAACACACACACACACACACACACACACACACACACACAAACACACACACACACACACACACACACACACACACTCATACCAACAAAAACACACACACACACACTCTTGCATCTATGTCTCCTTCTCTAATAATCCCTCCTCCTCTCTTCTCATCTGTTGTTGTTGTGTGTCTTTGGTATGCGCACACACACACACACACACACACACACACACACACACACACACACACACACACACACACATCTGTATCCACTGCTCTGGGAAGCCATTAGTGTGACCCAGCCTTGATTACTTATTTATGGGCTGTACAGAGTAAAGTGAGGGAGTGGAGTACCGGGGGCCTCGTTCATAAAACTCGTGTTTTACTTCAACACACTTGATTTCATCGTTTCTAACAAAGTCAGCAAGAAGCTCCAATCCAGCATCATCCACACAACTCAAATCAGCCTCGTCCATTTTATCAACCT
Source organism: Symphodus melops (assembly GCF_947650265.1). Classification (NCBI taxonomy): domain Eukaryota; kingdom Metazoa; phylum Chordata; class Actinopteri; order Labriformes; family Labridae; genus Symphodus; species Symphodus melops. Next base: position 25,257,129 of record NC_136701.1, on the reverse strand, counting down.
GTCCACCGCGTGTCGTGATTCTTATTGAAAGTGTGTGTGAGGTATTCAGGTAAATGACGGGACGTGGACATTCCTTCAGTTTGGAAACTCTTTTTTATTGGTTCATCTTTAGCCAGGAGGGTAGCAGCAGCCGCACCACACCAAGAGGAACAAATCAACAAACTCAAAAAAGACAAACAACAACAACAACAACATCAGTTCTCTTCATTCCCCCTGAAAATAAATACCTCACTCATCACCATCCTCGTGATTACTGTCACCGCCACTGTTGCAACCATTGAAATAAACATCCATGAAGCAATGTCAGCAGTGAAACAGAAAGTGTGAAATGCATATTGTTCCATATATAATATATTCATTTTAGATAGATTTCTATATATATTTGTTCCATATACTCTCCTTAAATTCTTTTACGACAGACAAGATGCCAATTTGTACCAGAAGCGGTGCTTGCCAGGAACACGAGAGGAGGAGAAGTCGACGGGTTATAAGTGGCAGCCTGCGTACGTACAGCGTCCGACAGGCTCCCGTCCCGAGGGAGGGAATCTGTCGTCTGGAGCGGTTTGTATTCCTGCCACGAGGTACCAATCTGACGAACCAATCACGAGGGAATACTTCCTTTCTAAGTCAAGCTCGTTTCCAAATATTCGAAAATTACCAACCCGGCTTTTTAATGATGCCAAATGTCCAGCTTCACCTTCGTACGAGTGTTTCTTAACATTTAAAAAGAATCATAATAAATCAGAGGTTTTTAATCAGATCAAGAAGTTTTTTCAAACTGACAAAATATCATTTTTTTTTTGTGATGAAAACCCAATTTAAGTTGATGCACGAGAATCACCCGACGTTCAGTGTGTGTCTGTAGTGCTTTTAAAGAATTATAAGCTTACAAGGTCACGACTGGACAAAGTTCATCGGAGTATTGTGACGCAAAAAAAAATAAAATCAAAAATAAATAAAAGGAATACACAACCGTCGTTTGGCTCGGATAGAAAACACTCAGGGTCCAAATAAAAGTTCCTCAAGTTTCTCCTCCAAGCACCAAGAAGTGACTGAAGTCACCGTGTGTGTGTGTGTGTGTGTGTGTGTGTGTGTGTGTGTGTGTGATGACCACACTAATGCAGGTTAATCTGAAGTTTTGAGTTCTTCTCATGGTGCTTCTGCAGCCTTGTTTGTCATTCCCAGAGCATGCATGCAGGAATCCCGGGACGAGCACACATCGGCATATTTGCAGGAAAACATTTTCAAATTCATCTGCGTTCATGTGGTGGTGATTGATGATTTCATTTTAAGGTGTCGGTAACAAAACTCGTGATTTTTGGTCTCCCAAGAAAAAGTTATAACGTCGTAGGTTGCTCAAAAATCGTGAAAGTTGCAACAATGTGTATTAAAAAAAAAAAAGCAAAAAGCTAAATGGAACGTGTCCTCCTCCACATGTCAAACCTGTCTATGGAAGTGAAACCTGTGACGCGCTGGGGGAACCTTCGGGGCAACGTGACCTGTGAAACGGCGTTTAATGGATTGTTACTTTGACGTCATTCGACTTCAAGCCGACATTATGCGACTTAACAAACAGCTCCAAACCATTTGCATTGCACGCTGACTCGTTGTGGGCGGGTCCTCTCTGCAGCGACGAATACGTGTAAGACCTCGTGGAAGATGTTTTGCATAGAAGCATTTATGCTCTTAAAGCCCTGCGTCATCAGTTCGCTCCACGCCTGCTCGTTAAAACAGGAAGTGCTTTACCAAAAGTTTCATCGTGTGCAACAGTTTGGATTGCAGTGACTCATGAATAAGCGTAAGGCGTTGAGGTTGCCATTATTGATTGATAAAAAGCAAAGCCCTGTAGAGAGGTTCAAACATTGCCTGCTTTCTTAACGATTGCTTGATTGTCACCACGTTTTATGAAACGCTTTAAACCGCGTGTTCAAACTACGGCGGATTTAGCTTTCCAATGATTGGCTGTCAGCGTTGCCCCAAAAGTTCCTGATTTGATCACAGGTGGACGACAAATAAGTAAATATTCACTCTAATGGAAAACAGCTGTATTTATATCCATTTCACCCAAAATAAAAACAGAGCAGAGTAAAAATAGTTACGCAGTTAACAGCCCGTGTTTACATATAAAAATATAGCAAATGAACTTTGAACACTCATATGCATCCTGACATTACCACACACACTCAAAAACATGTACGCACACACACACACACACACACACACACACACACACACACACCTGACACTGTGTGTGTTGTTTTGTGTCAGATTCTGTTGTTGCATTTAGATGCTACATTAACGTTCAGCGGCTCCATCACGCTTCCTGATGACATCAACCTTTACTGTATCCAAGCCCTCTCCTCCCAGCATCCTTCACTCTCCTCCCATCATCCGTCCATCTGCCAAACACCACAACCCCACTCATCCTGTCCCCTCACCTCCCCCTCCCACGCTCCATTCTTCTCCGGCCCATTAAGAGCTATCATGAAGCTAATTGCCTGTTTGATCAACTCTCTGCGGACCAGGAACTGGAGGCTTTTAGCCCTCTGAGCGTAAGAGGAGAGGCGTACGAGGCGGGAGGGGATAGATGGGTGTCTGGGAAAGATACGCCTTGTGTCAGCTCGCTTTTGCTTGTTGGGTCTGGTTGAAGTTGTTTTTCCTTTTCTTTGTGGTGTGGTAATTTTTAAAACGGAATAAGACGGAGGAAATCATAAATTTCATCTCTCTGGGTCATAAACAGGAAGATTTTCTTTCCTGTATTGGCAACAGCACCAAGAACATGATGTGACAACATCTCGCCTGGCTCTGGCACATTAAAGTCCTAAGCCCCATTAAAGCTCCAGGTGGTCGTTAGCCCAGCGTCAAAATACTCCGACGACTGAGCCGATGCCGAAGCCGAACATCAACAGCAAATTAAGTTTTAGTAGAAAAAATGGAAACCAAACTCAACTGTACTGGTTCTACTGGTATTAGCAGGCGACTATGGTTTTGGTTTTTAGACATGCTGCTTTAGTTGCACGCAGGAAATGATGGTGATGCTACATTGGAAGCCACTGATTTTCATCAAACAACATTTGACCTTTTGAATGATCTACCTGTAAGGAACTATCTAACACAATGTGGGTTGGCAGTATTTTGATAGGTTGCATGTTGACTGGTTATACTGGCGTAGGATGTGCTGAAGGCTGGGGATGCTAGCACTGCTAATGTGAGCCACAGTTTGACATTGTTTACCCGTAGACCCCGATGCAGTGTTGAGCCCTGTTTAAAAACGTTGGACTAGTCGACCAGTCTGAATTTAAATTTGAATTTTTGTTCGTTGGAACATCCCTACTTTTGTCTTAGCTTCACCTCCTTGGTCGCATTATTACTCCTTGATTTGTGTTCCAAAATACGAAAGCTATTTGCATCACAAGAGGAGCTGACTGCCTTAATAAGAGTGGGACTAAATGAGGTTTTTAGGGAGGAGAGTCGGGTTTGAGGCTGGAGGAGAGGAGGATGGAGGTTGGGCAGCAGTGAAGGAGGTCGGTCAGAGGAGGGAGGATGGCGACAGACTGACTTCAAGAGGAAACCTGACCAGACCCTCAGAGCTGCACTGTAGCACGCGGCTAAAAATAAGACAGGGGAAGGCTTCTTCTGCTGGCAAAACAGCAAACACACAGGCTCTACATACACAGGTTGTCGTACAGTAGGAGGACACACACGGACAAACCCACGCACTCGCACACGCACTCGCTGCCTTGTCACAACGGATGCACCCTCCCTTCGGTTAAATAATCTCCCATTCAGAACATTGTCCATCTACCTCACAGTGCTTTTCCTTTACAAATGAGCTTAAGAGTGTTTGAATTCACTCAGTTCGTACAGTGCATGGTCCTTTTTTTGGTTGCAAACTGTTGTTAAGTGTCTGTGTTCGCACTCTATGCCTTGGTTCTTTGTCCCAGTCTGATATTCACCAAAGCTCAATGTCGTTTTTTTTCTTCATTCATCTTCGACTGTTTTGAGGAATTTTCTGAATGTCATTGTGATCGAAGTCCTCGTCTGCCATTCTCTCTTTCAAGAGGACAGAAACTCTGTTGGCAGGGACCACACAAACACACACACACACACACACACACACACACACACACACACACACACACACACACACACACATATCGCCACAGGCATCTTTCCTTCATGATTTGGTCCAGCGCCTGTCTCTGTGCTCTGTGAGTTTTCGTTGCAAACGGTTGGGAAGAAAGAAGAAGGTTCAACAATAAATAAATCGGGTAACATGACCGGATGACACCACAGAATGCAGAGAGAGGTGGGTTGTTTTTTTTTTCCCTGGAAGCTTAAGGTTGAAGGGCAGTCCAGCAAAGCACGACAGCTTCTTCTCCTTCAGGATTTGTTTTAGGCATGAAGACTCCGACATGAACAGGCACAATAAAGCTTTGGTCCCTCCTGAGCTGGAGAAGAAGTCAATTCAAGGTACATAAGGTGAACAACACTTCACGGTCGGTTGATTGGTTGGCTTGTTGTATGTAGGTAGGTAGGTAGGTAGGTACGTAGGTAGGTGGGTCACAATGGCATTGTCGTCACATTGTCAGCTGTGGCACCGATGGCGATGACAGCGTTGCTTTGGCGACGGCTTAGGGGAGATAGATTTACCTGGCTCCCATCTAGGTCTGTCATAAAGGCTTCTCGAGGGCCTTGCTGCGGAGTGCGGGATGACCGGGGTTCGGGTTTGAGGCGGAAATCTTGCGGCACACGGTGTTGGTGTTGCTACATCTGCAGCCGGGGCGTGTGGCCCGGTCATGGGCACACTGGCACAGGGCAAGGCACAGCCTGGCAGGGGGATAGCAGCAGAGGCAGGGCAGACAGAGCGCCAGCAGACCCATGGTGCCCCAGCGGGCGCAAGCGTGGGCCGGCGTGCAGGAGCACGGACGATCAGCACAGTTATCCTCGTCATCCTGGGCAGAGCAGTGGTAGAACAAGCCTTTCACACAGCACAAGCAGGTGCCGTACTCCACTGCACTCTCAGCCGAGCACAGACAGCGCTGTCCACACGCCCAGCAGGAAGGCAGGCGGCGGGGTGCGCAGCACTCATGGCACTTACAGCGACCGCACCGCTCACAGATAAACGAATGAAGGCCGAGGTCGGCCTCGTCATCTGTCAGGCCTTTACCAAAGGAAACATCAGGCTTTAGTTCTCCTTTAGGTTGAGAACGGACCACCGAACCCAGGCCAGGGTGAGATCCGAGCAGCCGCTGGTCTGAGTTGGCACTTGTCCGGGACATGGAAGAGCTTATGGTGCTGGATCGGCTCAGGTGGGCCAGGTGAGCATGCTGCTGCTGACTTTGGCTGCGGGGCAGGGCTGAGTGGAAGGATGACGGGGGATGGTGTGAGTATACTCCTTGAGGATAACCTTCATCGTGGTCATAGAAAAATCCAGACTGGGATGCCGGTTCCAGCGCCACGGGCCTGTCCACATAGTCATTGTTGGCCCGGACGGCACGTATCTGGTCGAGCGACAGGTCCATCCCGGTTAGCCAGGCTGGGTGGCACCAGGGCTGAAGGCCGGTGCTCCCGCTGCTCACGGCACATCAGACAAACCTGCGAACACACAGAGACAGGAAACAACAGGCGTTAGGGATGTCGGAGGAAACGAACATCAAACTGTGTTATTATACAGACAGTTTATCCAAACGGACTCTGGCTGTTCTCTCACATGTTGATTCTGTTTTTAATTTTATTGTCAATCGAGGCTTACTGGAAAAAAAATAAATAAACATCTCGCTCCACCAAAGCTTAAAAGAAAGTACGATTTCTGCCTCGGTTGTTGGCACTGTCATGACACAACAGAAAGCAAACAGTAGTCTACAATTTGCTTTCCAGATATTTAAGCAGAATCAAAGATGGATTTTGGCAGCACCGCGTCCACACGACCGCCAGCCATGTCATCATGACCACGGAGGTTCTCCGCTGCTCGAGCTAATGCTATTATTAGGCTGCCAGAGCCAGAGAGAAACAACCATGAGGTTCACACTGTAATTTAGCATCTGTCAAACACAGCTGCTGCTGTCCTGGAGAAACCTGCACACAGCGGCTGGCTGTGTCACCACGCTGTACAAAACGCTAAAGAGGGACTGGACACATCTGATTTAGTTCATCAACATATGGTTACTCGGGAATATCAGCAAATGTTGTGGAAAAGATGTCCTATGTTAGTCAACCACATAAGACTTTTAGTTGTAATTTGTAGATTTGTACACTTTTGGTTGAAACCAAGCAGCAGCTACGTCTAAATCCAGATGCTGATTCAGCTGCTTTTTTAGTGGTTATCGATCTTCCCTTAGAAAAATCTGCACCAACTTCTTGTCAAACTTGTTTTTCATTGGAATATAATGCCAGTATAAAAAGATCTCAGCATGTGAAACATGTCAGTGGTCAGGAAGTGGTCTGGCACCTCTCCAGCTACCAGACAAGTTTCCAGATTTGGTCCGCATCGGGACTTAAACCGACGATCCTCCAGTTCCCACCCCAAGTCCCGACGGACCTGCGACCTCTGTAGACGGAATGATCCTGATTAAAAGGAGACTTCAACACAAGGGAAGCTCGCGACTTTATTCTGACTTTGGAGAAAGCACTCAGAGTACTCAGAGGACGAGAAAAGTGCTACGAAGCGCTGAGAGTCCATTGACCAATGTGGAGCAAAAGAAGACCAAATTAAATCAAAGGTCCAAGTCGAGCTGCATATCCAGCTGATTTGATTCTGTGCACAGACATCAGATAAGCCCTGAATGAAAAGAACTCCAGAAAAAAAAGTAGTCCCAGTTTGTATGGATGTGTGTGACAGAGACTTCGACTCTATGCAGCCATACTCTACGATACACACACTCAGATATACATACACAAAGAAAACTGCAGTCCTGCCAAGTGGCCAAGGGGGAGAGATATCTGGCTCTCTCCTCTCGTGGTGCCAGTCCTCTCAGAGAGTAATGAGGCCAAATGGAAATGCATTTAAAGCAGCCCAGATCATGAGATTAGATGGACCAGGGAGTTAAGAGGGAGCGGCAGCAAATCTTAGACCACATCCACGTGAATACGAGAACGCTGCTAATGAATCAACGATCTTCTGTCCAGATACGTGCATCCAAAACCCGGTTTCCTGAAAGTCCAGCTCTGAAAATGGGCTTCTATGTCAAAAAGAAAGTCATTCATGTTCAACTGGTTAGAGGCAACTGAAGAGGCCGTGATCTGTCATGGCGTCCCGCTGAGCACTGTACGGGAACAAAGCACCGCAAAAAAAACCGCAGTTCCCCTGGTGTCCACTAGAGGCTGCCTGCAAAAGACCTGGAAGTCCCACACACACCCAATGTTATAAAGCCCACTTATACAAAACAGTTGTCTTGGTCTGAATAGGTCATGTCTTTATCCGTGCACACTGTGGGGGGGCGGACTTCTTGTTGTTGTCAGGCAGGCAGTGAGACGATGTCCATGTTTCTAGAATCTAAGCAAGTGACAAGTCATGAAGCTGAAATACGGTCCCACTTAAAAATCAGCCGGACAATTTAAGAATTGGGTCGGAAGCTCCTCCGACCTCAGCGGCGAGGAGGTGTGGACGACAGGAAGGAGAGGAATACTTCCTGCTTCTTATCAACGCGTAAGGTCTTTAACCTGCTTGAATGAATTGGTGCTTTACAAATAAAGATTGATTGATTGACATGAATTTCATCATCTTTGAACTTTTTGATTAACTGTAAACTGTAAACATCACTACTTTAAGATAAAACACAAAACTAAAGCTCCAGCTCGCCACGTGGTATTAAAGAAGATCATCCCAATAAATCCTCTTCCTGTCGTGCTGTTAAAAACAAAAACATTAAAAGACAAAGTAACAACAGAGAAATGCAGAAAGCAATAAGAGAGGAGATGTGGATGAAACCCAAGAACAACAATCCATCACTGAGGCGGAAGAAGAGTCGATTAGAAAGCCAGATTGTAAAAACTACAATAAAACCCACTTCCTGTCCTGCAGGCTTTCTGGAAAAAAAAAAAAAGAACAAATTGTAGCTTCCTGAGAATAAAGGTGCCCTACCCTGCAGCGTCGCTCTGCATCTATCTCTGCAAAGGAGCAGATAAGAAAGGCCCAGGTCGGTCCGGTGAGGATGCATTTTCAAATTAGTCCGAGGAGAGAAAAGTCCTGGTGACTAATCTCATCAAGCAGAGCTGTGGCTGCGGCTCGCTCGTACTCTGCTCGCCTATCAGACCATCTAATTGTTCGAAAGAAGAGGCCTGCCTTCCATTTCCATGACCTCATATTTACTTTACTGGTTGAGCAAACCATCGCCAACTCCTCCATCAAGACACAAATACTGCAAGTCATGTCAAACGCTCGGAGGCCGAACGTGTCTAAACCTGAGCACAAACTGGCTGATTCTGATGAACCAATCAAAATGTGAACAAACACAAACAGGTCAGTTGGTGCACATTTGGTTTCATCTACCTATCAGGTTGTCCAATAGTTCCTTACTTTGATCCTTTTAGATTCCAGGACCAATCAAAGCAGCAAAGCTTTAAAAACAACATATCTGAAATCCAGTCGTATGTTTTCACCTGCAGCTGCTGTGAGTGAGCGACAGAGCAGCAGAGGATCTTACATTCATAGATCAACAAGATGCCGACATTGCTCAAGTCCCTCTGTTTCAAACTGACAGCGAGCAGAAGAGGATCTTACGTTAACAGGATGCAGACATTTCTCAAGTCCTTGTGGCGTCTCTTTCAAACCGAAGAAGACGCTCTAAATTGTGTCTCTTTGGTAACACTTTGTGTGTTCGTCCAGTCTAGACAATGTGCAGGAGTTTGCTTTCACTTGAAGTCTTTAATATTATTATCCAATATGGGTGTGTTCGGGTGTCTCACGATCATCGATTCAAAACAATTCTGTGTTTCAAAGTCTGTTTCTGAATTCTCCTCCAGTCATCTGACAGACGGGCTGAATTTGGCGTTCTGCCGAGTCAAAGAGCTAGTGTTAGCACTTAGCAGGAAGTGACTGATTAGCTCCAGAATTAATCAATGTTTGGAAGTTATGAATCAATTTGAAATCTCAGAAGATAAGAATCTTATTTGGTTTTTCTCACAACTAAAACAGGTATTGAAATCGATTGATTTGTATTTGCATGATGTCTTAGTTTTAAACTCTGGTATCCTCACGACCTTTGTCCAGATTAGACAGGTATATGTACCTCTATATGCAATTACTGTTGTGCTTTGCTCCGTTGTTATCAGACCTCTGCATTTGTTTTAACCAGTGGTGACAATTATTAATCCAAAAAACGAATCTTTTGCAGATAAAAAACAAAAACGGCCTCCGGAATATCCGCTCGATTTAACACGTGAGAGTCGTGACCTGAGACCTGTTTGTTACCAAAGACCTGCAAACTGAAACATGTCCACTCTTTCATGTGTTTTGATTTTGAACGCTCCCGTTAATAAAAAAAAGCATCGATCTTCCTGTTGTCCCTGCAGATATCGACATCGTTACATGACCTGAACCAGCGTCACTGATTGGCCAGAATGAGGCCACAGTGTGTTTTGAGAAGTGGTGCTCCCGTCTGGCTCCGCTGGGGAGTGTTTGTTATCAATCCTGCAGCAGCAGCAGCAGCTGGGATAAGAGCGTGCATGTGCGTGAGAATGTGTGTGGATGACGGAGGTCAGCGGCGCCCTGCTCTCTCACATTACCGGTGGAGCTGAGGGCAGTGTGTTCCTGTTGGTTTTACTTTACATCACGTGTGTTCAAATCATTTCTGGATAATCCTGTAAACATTTCTACCAAGCTGCAACACCTGGAGGTAAACATATGAATACTGCAGTTCCTCAAGTGTCCACTTGAGGCAGGCTGTAAAAGCCTAAAACACTCTAACTGAGCCTCCGCTGCAGGAGGAGCTGGCGTCCTTCTTAAATCTAAATTAAAAGACTTGGGAGCAGATTCTACAGGACGTCCATGTTTTTAGCTCGACTCTTTGAACGACTGATTCCCAGATTTGACTCCTAGATGTTTTTTCTCTGTTTGTCTGCAACGATGTGTTTGTGCTGCTGCCTGTCTCGGCCGGGGCTCCGTTAAAAAATAAGTTCTTAATCTCATTGTAGCCAAGCTGGTTAAATAAATAAATAATTACAGATATTAATCTGTTGACCTCTTGTTTTGCATAAAATTCACATTTAAGAGTCAAGATGTTATAAACATGCACCGACCGGCTGGAACCATGTGGAGACGAGGACATGACAGAATGGTTTGGGACACTTTGTGTTCTCCATCTTTGTTTTAATTTTTCCTGCGTCAAATGTGAACACTGTGGTTGTCAAACTGAGAAAACAGTCACATAAAGAGAGAGAGAGAGAGAGAGAGAGAGAGAGAGAGAGGTGGTGTGTTTGTGGAGGCAGTGGGTGGTAACCTGAGGACAGACCTGTGTGCTCGGGGAGTATCAGTAAAGACCGAGCCTCTGCCCTGGGACGGACACACACTCGTGCTCCATCACTCTGTTCCTCCAAAATACCCGCTGAATACCCTCTGTCTATATCAGGCCTCGTTTACACAGTCTGCAGTGAAACGTCTGTTCACAACATCTCAGTCACGAGTCATTAAGGATAATCAGAAAAGTAGTTTTATCAGAAAGAAGGTGTGAGTGGAGCTAATTTTTTTATCCTGGACAGTAAATGTATTTTTTCTGAAAGTAGAATAAGTTATTCAGAGTTTTTACTCTCTTGTGACTCCTGAAAAATGCCTGAAATTTCCAAGGTGAGCTACAAGTGGAAACTTCGAAGCCTGATCCAAAGGAAGCCGGACTGGTTGAAGATCTTGAAAAAGTAAAGTAAATCCTGCGTGGGTCGGTTTCCTCACAGTCCAGAGAGGCCAAGCTGTTTCCTTTCAGGTCCTCTCAGGTAAACCTGATGTTGTTGTCTCATCTGTTGAGGGTGACAGTGAAGGCTTCAACTTCATCCAGACCGATTCTGACCATCCACATCCCAGTAAAAGATCCAAAACCAGTAAAAGACTGACAATTCATTTGACCAATCAGGAGCTTCCGGTCGCTGTTCCTGGGCTACTGCATCCCATGAGAGCCTGAGGTCGACGTCACTCGTGATACAGATGTGTAGTCTCCTCTGAGAGCTGGGAACGAGTGGGGTCAGCTGGCAAAACATCTTTACAGGATATCAAATTCACCAGAACTTAAAAACATTCAGATGATACTTTTTTAAACGAACGTCTATGTTAAAAAATGATTTTTTTAAAAAGTGCTGATAATGAACAGATTCAGGGGTCAGTATGAAACAAACATGCAGTCTGTCCTGGTCTCTTGTTCGTCTGTGGTTACCTAACTTCCTCAGCGTTTTTTGCCCCGCTGACGGTCGATTAAATTTAACGGACGGATCTTCTCAGCATCCCTCACGGATGACATCATGGTTTCAGGCTATTTAAAACCGACTGCAGCGACCTTTCGGCCTGAGAATGACGAGGGGTTGCCCTCTCCTTTCCTGTCTCCCTCCTTCCTTCCATTTATTTCTCTCCCTTTTTCTGTCACTTCCTCTCCTCCCCTTGAGTCACCTTCAACACCTCGCCTCCTCTTCTCTGTCCTGTTCCCTTTAAAAGAATAAAAGAGTAGCTCATTAAATTGTTAACCCATCAGATTGTGTTTTCCAGCTTGGAGATTCGTCTCAATTTGATCGCTGTGCAATCAGTGGCTGAAAAAGTTTAGGAGGAAATCCTTCACACAGGCTTTCAAACAGATATTAGAGAGTGCCCAGCTGCCCAACATCACACCTTTCAACTTACTCTCATTTTAACCGCTTAGCTGCAAACACACAATAATCGAGTAATCTGGGCAATCAGGTCAATTTCAAAATAAAACACATTATTCAAACTCGCATTTAAAGTCCAAGTTTTATCAGAAAAACGTCAAAACTGGCATCAAATGAATAATGAATCGACCTTACAAAGACAAAGACTCGCATGAGTCAAAACCCAGACACAGTTTGAGATAGGAAGGGGCTAACGCTAGCTCATGCTAGCTAGGAAAGGGCAAACGCTAGCTTATGCTCGCTAGGAAGGGGCTAACGCTAGCTTATGCTCGCTAGGAAGGGGCTAACGCTAGCTTATGCTAGGTGACGTCCATCTACAGTTTTTTTTTTCTTTGTGAATTTCCGGTAAATAGTGAAACAAAAACTATGATCATCAATTGATCACGCCTTTCGTCAGCCATCTTTGTTTCCTGTAACGTCATGTTTGACCAAAGACATGAAGTTAGATGAGCTGTTTATAGAGTCGGGACTCTTCTCGTTAATCTGTGAGTGCGAGCTGGTTTGGTCACATTGTTGGAGTCAATCTGTTTAGTCAGTCTTTATTTTTCATCATCTTTGGAGTCTCTTGCATGTTCAACATTTGCTAAGATTGTATAAATCTTTTCACGTGGCTCAGGCTTTAAACTATAAGACTACCAGAACAAATGCAGGTGCAGCTTCCGGCTCGCCACCGACGTTAAGCTTCAGAGGCACCGTCAAGTGCACAACGTCGTTTGGCTACGTACTATTCCTTTTCAAAATCCCACTCATAACAAAAAGCACCATATATAGAAACGTGTACATCCCCAAAGACACCCGAGCCAAATGACTAGAGGAACCGACCAGACCAACAAGACTCACCAAAGACCCAGAATGCATTAGAAAGAGAAGCTTTCTGTGCAACAGTTCCTGAAAAAAGTCTGACAGATTAAAAGACGAGTTTTCCAGGAACAAGTCCAATCAGGTTAAGGACAAAAAAGTTAAATGTAGCAACGGGATAATTTAAACCAGAAGATTCAAGACGTCGAGGCTGGTCTGAGTGCATGTGAGGCCCGTCAGGCACTAAGACCCAGGGGCCTCCCTCCCAACGCCCTCCGGGAGCACAGCGGGATTGAATGACAATAAACTGGATGAGATACCGGATGTGCCGAATCTGACCCCAACGGAAAGACTGAAATAGACACTGCAGACCAGCAAGACCAGGCGGGGGTGGGGGGGGTGGGGGCGAGGACGGGACGAGGGAGCGAGGAGAAGAGATAGTGAATGAGTGATGACACTAATAATGGTTAAAAGAAAAAAAGAAAGTGATTGTGTGAGATGCAAAGAGAGCGACAAGAGTTGGAAAAAGTCACTTTTTTTTTTTTGGACTGGCAGTTGTCACTAGTCCCTCGTCAGCCAGGATCGTGACAGGGCGGGACTTCTGATGTTGATGTCGGCTAAAGTTTTGTTACCTTTAAACTGCAAAAATCACAATTCATAATGTGATATTTTTTCAATACTGTAATATTCTTGTCAGGATAGTGCGACCTGTCCGTACATCCATCCCAACCAACAGAGCCAGAGCTCAGAGTCTGTTGCTAGGCAGAAAAGGCATTATGAAAACTGTTGCTCACATTTGGGAAGTCGACATGATTTAAACTTTGAGATACAAAACCATTTGAGCTTCCCGCTCTGAGTGTGACGTCATGGCAACATGGCCGCCGTGGAAATATGGTTCCACATTATAACTGAAAGTGTCGCCAAGCGACCCAAACGTTCTCCTGCTTCACTGCTTCGTTAGCGTCTGTTTGTTTGTTGAACGTTTACCCGACAGTTTTAATTCATCACGTCTGTTTGTGAATCAGAGGAACCAGCGAGAGGATTCAGGATAAACTCCTGATGATGTTGTTCTGGAAAGATACGATGCTGTTACTCTCCACTTCATCACTCCCTTAACTAGCACAAGCTCCGCCTCCACCGTTGTTTGGCTGCACTTTCAAGTCTATTTTCTGGGCGGTAAAGCGCTGCATGTCCATCCTGTCTCCATGACAACGGTCGCTGAATGACCAACACTGCTCCGTTACTTTTTACTGAAAATCTTTTCTTTCGAGATCGTTTATTTCCCTGATCAGACACGGAGACGAGGACAGATGGAGAATATCGTACATCCGAAAGAGAGCGCGGTGACTCAACAGCACCGTGTTTTTCAATGTTCAACGATTTTCTGCTGCTGCAAACACTCTCGACTCATCGAAAAAAAAAAAAACTGAAAAAAGTCACTTCTTGTGTATCCTGTAAGAAAGAGTCCACTGTGTTTGTTTTCATCCAATCTTTGGGTAAAAGCAGCTGTAACATGTTTTTCATCTGATTTAAAAGAAAGACATTTACACAGCTGGATTAAAAAACAAAGTTTTCTTTTCCTTCTCCAAAAAAATCAAAGTCTCGGCTGTTTTTACTTCATGTTTTTACTGCAATCTTTCTCTCTCTTTCCACAACTTTGTGGTTCTACGGTGCATTAGTCGGTGCATTAGCCCCCCCCCCTCCCTTTCTCCATCCATTTCATCATTCATTCATCTATCCGCCATATTCCCCCACTCCACATGCACTGTCCCCTCCCTCTTATCCATCCATCCCGAGTCAATCCCTCCGCCCAACACCAACACTCCTCTCGTCCCATTCACTTTCTCTCCCCCCCCCCACATCATTTGCTCGTCCACCCACCCCTCCAGTCCCACCCCAGCGGAGATGGGTATTGACATTCTCCATCCGACCTTGAGGACAATCAATCCCAACCCCACATGTCCCCATCACAGTTACACACACACACACACACACACACTGAGAGCCATGTTAACACAGAGCCAACAATCGGTTAATAAGATTATTTCCCTTCGTTCCATTTGGGAGGATCGTTCAGCAGCACGCTCACTCACACGCAATAAACTTTTTATTAAAGTTGCAAAACTACAAAATTCCTGTAAAAAGAAAAGTCTGAAAAGAAAAAAAAAATACAATTAAATTTTTCTTCACAGACTTTAAAGCTGAAACCACGACTCAGAACAATCACGTCCCAGTCTTCAGGCCTGGACAGATGGAGTTACACATGAGACACTGATGGTCTTTACACGTCCAATAAGCTAAGAGGAGGGAGGGAGGTGTTTCCTGCACAGATGTGTTCAAACATTACACTCCAACGTATGAAGGAGGCTTCCTCCTCCTGCAGATGAAGGTTTGAAACTCTTCAGCACACTGGACCAACGACAGTCTGTTTGAGGGAAGAGTAAACCTCATGCTCCGTGCAGCTTTGAGCAGAGTTTGAACGTACACGTCCATCTTGGCTAAAGTTTTCCTCTGACTTGTAAGACGACTAGTTTTCTTCTGACATGATCAAAGAGAAAAACGTGAACGTGTTTGTTTGGGTGAAGAAGTTAAACCACGTGGAAATGTTCTGCATGAATTTGTGGCGTTGGTTCAAAGTTTTTGCAGATGTGAGAACATCTGGTCCCTCTGTTTCAGGGTTCTTATCATCCAGGTGAGTTTAAAGAGCTCGCTGTAATCACTAGATGAAGCACACAACATGTCCTTCATGACTTCTCTCACCCAATGTAAGATCTTTACATCCTCCACAATGACTCTTTAAAAGCTAAACACTTAAAACATGCAAACATGCTAAATGAAACACACAAACCGTGTTGGCAAAATAAAGCTACTCTTAAGTCATTTCTTATCTCTTAAGAAATTCCCAGTGGAACTTTTTCCCTTCCAAGGTCACGCAAATCATCAATAGTTCATCAGCAGATCGGATGGCGACAGGATGAATTTTTGCTTACCTCTGATTGGAGGGAGATCCATTCTGCAGCGGCGTGCTGGGCGTCCTGGATGTCCGTGTGTTTCTCTGAAGAATAAAGTCTACAAAATGTCTTTACAGTATTTCTTTAAGGACCTGTAGTGTCTCTGTGAGGACTCTGACTCGACCCTCGTCTATGTAGGTGGTTGTTAAAAGCTGTTTAAATCTTACTTCATGTTACTTTAAGGGTTTTTTTGTTGAGTAAAAACTTCTCTCTCTCTCCTTGTTTTATAGGATAAAAAGTCCCTGATTATGTTCAGGGTGTTTTCTTGTCGGCAGAGTGAAAGCTGGGAGGATGCTCTCTCTCTCAGTGTGGCGCGCCCTCCTCCTCCTCCTCCTCCTCCTCCTCTTCCCGGAGCACTCTGATCCCGTGTGTCCTCCTGAAGTCGCCTCCCAAACGAAGTCCCTTTATGCACGCCGAGAGGAAGGGCTCCTCTCTCGCTCTGCGTCTGTCCGAGGTTGCAGGGAGCGATGAAAGGATCCTGTCAGGGACGTGCACAGGTCGGCTCTGTCGTCAGATAGAAGAGCGTCCTCAGTCGCAGGAGCAGAGGTGGAAGTATCCCCACCCAGAGAAGAAGTTCAACTATCAGATACTTGCAGCGGTACAATAAAATGAAGTGATGATGGAGAGGAAAGCTGCAGGTGGAGTTCAAAGAAAGAAAGAGAGAGAGAGAGAGAGAGAGAGAGAGAGAGAGAGAGAGAGAGAGAGAGAGGGAGAGGCTTCTAAAGTCAGACACAAAAATCTTATTTTCTTTTCCAGCTCGAATTGAGTCTGTTCTTGTCTGGTGTAGTTTCCTCTTCTCTCCCAGAGACATGAATGACTGAGGGCTGGATGCACTTCCTCTCTCTCTCTCTCTCTCGCTCTCTTGCACACACACACACACACACACACACACACACACTAACCCCTCCTCCCTCCTCCTCTTCTGTCACTCCTCCCATTCTCATCACTGAATTGAATTCAGTTCAGCTCTGCTTCATGAAGATGACGAGGCAGAAGCCTGGTCGGGACGTTTCAGATGAAGGCTGACTAATGGATGATGCTGTTAACGCTCTGATTCTTTAAACTGGAAGCTCAAACTAGCTTGTTTTATCCGGAGTTTCAGGGTTAGCTTAAAGGGTGAAAACAAAGCAAACCGAATGTGTTTCACGTTTTAGTTGTTCTTAACGTGTAAGAACGTTGAATTTCTCAGAGTTTGACTAGCACACCTAGATTCTGTGGTTTGCTGTTGATTTAGTCTCTGAACTGGCCTTTGCTTTCTGAGCATGCTCCACACTCCCCAGACTGCAGACTCTCATCGGGAGGTCGAGCAGCATGACTGCTAAGAAGGCAGCCGTGAAGAACACAAGCTGAAGGTGTCCATGTGCTGAGCGCCAGAGCGAGAACCACACATTTAGCTTCACGAGTAAAGCGTGCAGGATGAACCAAACGTACGGATCTGTAACGTTTTCCACGCTCTCAACATTCAACGTGCGACCAGTTTGCTGCTTGCTAACTTGAAGTAAGAGGTCGACTGTCAGAATGTCCAACAGTAACTCGCTGAGCGGGAGAATATCGCCACCTGCTGTAGCGGGTTAACACACCTCTGTCAGTAAATCAGTTCTACCCCGGTGCTCGTATAGGTAGGTATTAGGTTAGTTAATTGTTAATTTGACAGAGTCAGAGCGACGTGGATTCATCTGTCGTTGGGTCGACTCAAAGTTCGGCTGAGACAGCATGTCCAGCACGGTGGCTGCTGCAGATGAGCCTCCAGCGCCCCCTGCAGGAACAGACGGGTGTGGTAACGAGTTTATTCTCACCTGGATCCGTTCTGATCTGGACTGTGGAAAAGGTGGAGGAAGTTCATCTTCATTCATTCGTTCGTTCCATAAGGACGAGTGACATCACTGACAATGTGCTGCATGACTGTAATATGAACCTCTGCCTGCGTCCGTGTGTGTGTCTGCGTGTTGTGAGAAGTGCGTGTGTGTGCTTCGTGCCCTTACTCAGCAACTTGCAACCACCCGGACTACAGCAGGACACACCAGTGTAGGCAACACACACACACACACACACACACACACACACACACACACACACACACACACATTAGAGTAACCGGACACTGCTTCCTAATGGGGATGGGGGGGTGGGGGAGACTCTGTTTCCTCTTGAGGAAAATATGTGAGATGAAACAAACTGCTGATAGAGACACACTGAGGGGGGGTTGGGGGGGGGGACATTATCTAACTGAAATCAAACCTATATTCATGTTTTATTTTTCAACAAAAGGAAATCGTCAACGATAAAGTCACTACAGGAGAGTGTAAGGACTCTTAGAGTTTCCTGTATGACACAGGTGTGGGCGTAATCCCCGCACACGGTTTCCTGCTGTCCTGAACGAGGCTTTACGAGAACCCCCCCCACCCCCCCCGGCAGCTCTTTCAACCAACAGGTTGAAGTCAGTCGCTCTGGTCTTAAGTCTCGTAGAGCATTTGGGGACGTCGTGACTTCAGGGCGGACTGTGGATCTGTGGTTGGAAAGGACGCCACGACGTGTTCGTCCCTTTCAGGAGGAATTCGTGCAACGTTAAAAAAACCTTCAGTTTCCAGCATCATCCTCCAAAGCAGCACAGGCTAATGTTATGATGCTAATACCCCAACGCAGAGCGCTAACATGTTAGAAACCTTTATGACAACTTTATGTTTAATTATTGATGATTGCATCCTGATATCATGGGGGGGGGGGGGGGGGTTCTGGGTCAGGCAGGGATCAATGTCAAATGGCCTGGTTAACAGCATACAGCTGACAAAGTCATTCATTTCTGCCGGCACTCCAAATCTGAACACACTCTTCCTGTGTGTGTGTGTGTGTGTGTGTGTGTGTGTGTGTGTGTGTGTGATGGTCGGCTGCTGGTCAGGAGGAGGCGTCGCACCCATGGAGCACATGAGTGTCAACTTACACAACACATTACAGTTTGTCTCGTGAGCAATATTGCACACACACACACACACACACACACACACACACACACACACACAGGATTCATGGCGTCATGGTGCTATGACTTTACACCTAAAGGGGAAGAAATACTTTGCCGTTGTAGTTCCTCTTTCTCCGTCAGAGAAAGATTCTGGATCAGCCCGGCGCTCCGTTTCCAAGATGTCAGCTGCTGCTGCAACTCCAAGGAAGGTCAACGACAAGATCCCAGAAATAATGCAAAGTTTTCAGAGAAAGAGCTGAATGAAATATCGTTGATGCAGACTAATGAGGAAAAAAAAAAAGGTCACAATTAACTTCCTGAAGAGGACTGACTCATCGCTTCCCTGAAGCACCGTGTCACGCTGCATGTCAGCATCATCACCATTTAAAGTAAAGTGAATGAAGGAGAGGAGGTGTGATTTGGACAGGAAACGGGAAGGCGTTACAGCAGATCCCTCGTACCGTGCTGGAAGCTAAGATGGTCAACGCTTGATATCAGCGTGTGAGCGATCGTGTTTGTGTGCTGGTGATTTAAAAAGAAGCCACGGGCCGAAGTGACCTCGTGTCGTACGCCAACGTTTCAGCAGCTTTTTGCTTCATGCAGAAAAACAGCGAGCGAAGGAGAGAGACAGACTCTTCTCTTGTGTGTCGGGTTAGCGTCCATCCAGCTGACTTGTTGGCTTCATCATTTCAGTTTGTGCTCACAAACGATTCACCTTCTAATCACCGGTGATATTTGGATGCAGAGAAGAAGAAGAACCACTGATCCATTAAGTGACCAGGCCCTGCTTGATTGGCTCCGGACGATCCCCTGAAATAGCCGGATTGGCTGCCGGCCAAGCGCCCATTTCCTGTGTGTCTGAAAGGAGCTTGAGCCACCGGGGCTCAAATGCATTTCCTGACTGTGTATAAAACTTTTATTAATGACCAGGAGTGCATCAGCGGCTATGCCCGCTCGCCCACACTCACTCACCCACTCATCAAGGAGAGAGAGAGAGAGAGAGGGAAGGGGCGAAGGGAGTGAGACATAACGTAAGACAAGCAGAGGGTGAGAGAGGAAGACGTGTGTGTGTGTGTGTGTGTGTGTGTGTGTGAGACATTGATGGATGGATCAGGAGATGAGGAGATAGAATTAAGTGAAACAAACCAGAGGCCAGACATTAAAAGAGAGAGAGAGGGAGAGTTAGGACGGAGGTTTCCTATAGGCTGACGACCTGCAGCATCTCTTACAGTGTGACTCCATTAAACACACACACACACACACACACACACCTCAGCTCGCTCTGCACCTTTCCTTCCTTTACTGCAAAAACACATGATCTAGATTGAAAGTTGACGAGAGAGTTTCCATCTGACGACAGATTTGACTCCTTCAGCTGTTCAGCTCGATTTGCAATCTGCAGGTTTTTGCAGAATGTTTAAAGTAAAGAACATTTTTCTTTCATTAACGCATCTTAAACAAAAAGAGGGTGTGGCTAAATCTGAAGGTGTTTGGGTTTACAGGTAAAAGCCAGTAAATTAGAATATTTTGAAAAACTTGATTTATTTCAGTAATTGCATTCAAAAGGTGTAACTTGTACATTATATTTATTCATTGCACACAGACTGATGCATTCAAATGTTTATTTCATTTAATTTTGATGATTTGAAGTGGCAACAAATGAAAATCCAAAATTCCATGTGTCACAAAATTAGAATATTACTTAAGGCCGATACAAAAAAGGGATTTTTAGAAATGTTGGCCAACTGAAAAGTATGAAAATGAAAAATGTGAGCATGTACAATACTCAATACTTGGTTGGAGCTCCTTTTGCCTCAATTACTGTGTTAATGCGGCGTGGCATGGAGTCCATGAGTTTCTGGCACTGCTCAGGTGTTATGAGAGCCCAGGTTGCTCTGATAGTGGCCTTCAACTCTTCTGCGTTTTTGGGTCTGGCATTCTGCATCTTCCTTTTCACAATACCCCACAGATTTTCTATGGGGCTAAGGTCAGGGGAGTTGGCTGGCCAATTTAGAACAGAAATACCATGGTCCGTAAACCAGGCACGGGTAGATTTTGCGGTGTGTGCAGGCGCCAAGTCCTGTTGGAACTTGAAATCTCCATCTCCATAGAGCAGGTCAGCAGCAGGAAGCATGAAGTGCTCTAAAACTTGCTGGTATACGGCTGCATTGACCCTGGATCTCAGGAAACAGAGTGGACCGACACCAGCAGATGACATGGCACCCCAAACCATCACTGATGGTGGAAACTTTACACTAGACTTCAGGCAACGTGGATCCTGTGCCTCTCCTGTCCTCCTCCAGACTCTGGGACCTCGATTTCCAAAGGAAATGCAAAATTTGCTTTCGTCAGAAAACATGACTTTGGACCACTCAGCAGCAGTCCAGCTCTTTTTTTCCTTAGCCCAGGTGAGACGCTTTTCGCGCTGTTTCTTGGTCAACAGTGGCTTGACACGAGGTATGCGGCAGTTGAAACCCATGTCTTTCAAGCGTCTCTTGGTGGTGGATCTTGAAGCACTGACTCCAGCAGCTGTCCACTCCTTGTGAATCTCCCCCACATTTTTGAATGGGTTTTTTTTCACAATCTTGACCAGGGCGCGGTGATCCCTATTGCTTGTACACTTTTTCTGACCACGGTTTTTCCTTCCCTTTGCCTCTCCATTAATGTGTTTGGACACAGAGCTCTGAGAACAGCCAGCCTCTTCAGCAATAACCTTTTGTGTCTTTCCCTCCTTGTGCAATGTGTCGATGGTCGCCTTTTGGACAGCTGTCAAATCTGAAGTCTTCCCCATGTTTGTGTAGGCTTCAGAACTGGACTGAGAGACCATTTAAAGCCCTTTGCAGGTGTTTTGAGTTAATCAGCTGATTAGTTTGTGGCACCAGGTATCTTCAAAATGTAACCCTAACACAATATTCTAATTTTGTGACACACGGAATTTTGGATTTTCATTTGTTGCCACTTCAAATCATCAAAATTAAATGAAATAAACATTTGAATGCATCAGTCTGTGTGCAATGAATAAATATAATGTACAAGTTACACCTTTTGAATGCAATTACTGAAATAAATCAAGTTTTTCAAAATATTCTAATTTACTGGCTTTTACCTGTATATCGACGCTGGAGAACTCGACTCACTGCTCGATGGGCGTGTACTGAAAAGGGGGCTGGTTCTGATTTTGACCCCTCCACCCACTCTTCATATCCAGGTTTTTTTCGCTGATGAATGTAAAGCTAGTCCTGGCGGTCCCTGGACTCGTTTCATAGAATCGAGCTCTGGTCCGGTCTGCTGGAGTCCCTCCCGATCTGCACGGCCTCTCCGACTCTTTATAGGAACTGAAAAGTGACGCCATCTGTCATCAGCGTAATATGCACGACTGAATCATCCCTCCAAATATTCACGCCAAGAATCTGTTCGGGGACGTGGTCCATCGATTTTCTGGTTCTGACGGTGTCAACAAATTCAGGTTTCAACTGCTTGCAGATTAATTCGGGTCATCTCATTAAAATCAATCCTGGTCCAAATCATGGATTTTTATAGTCTATGTGTTTTTGTCAGAACTTTCTGAGGGGGGAAGTTGTGTTTGTTTTGATGTATGACATATTTATTGATCTCATCCACTCGCCTTTAATAACACAATGGGTTACAGCTACATCGGCAGGTTCCTGTCCTGACGTATTTCTGCACGTTTTATTGGAGGGATTTTGTGCGTCACGACTCGCTGCCTTCTCCTCTGAATAAGTGAATGTTTTCTGAAAATACATTTCCTCCATCCTCTCCCTGCACGCCTCAGAGGAAGCACGTAAGCAGATTGGAAAACACCCTCGTGTCATCTTAAATCAGAGCGCAGACTCCGAGGTGCAGCGTTCCTCTTTGGAAAAAAAAAAGGTTTGTGCTCCGGGTCATGACGGTGTTCAGAACACTTCACAGGGTTTGAAGTTTGAGCAGGAGAATCTGTCACAACAACAAGATGAGACGTCAACACTTTCCTGGCAGGATGGAGAGACGCAGACAGAGAGATGGGAGAGAACGAGAGTGACATGATGGAAAACTGGAAGCGTGCAGACGCCTCCACATAGCGTGCCGAGCGTGATAGAAAAATGAAAAGCGTCGGTGGTCATTTTGAAAGTCAGTCGACCACCTGTCAGTTTCTTCTGCATGGCTTTGTGCACAGCAATGCAGTTTGATAAAAGTCAGCATGGCCCCTTTAAGAGAGACCAGCAACAACCCCACAAATAAAAAAAACACTGAACTATCCCTTTAAGAACTTTATTCTGAATGAGTCTCTGCTGGGGAGCGTTTGGACGAGCATCTGTGTGAGCTGCATGCAGCCTTTTTTTTTGCACAGCAAATTCCTGGCTGTGCCCCTCTGTGCAGCACGCACACACACACACACACACACACACACACACGCTGGCCCCACAGCCTTGCAGGGGGCTTCGCAGGGTGGCTGACCCCGGCCATGGGGCCTAGTTACCGGGAAAGAGGGGTCGATACGCCCTGCTGTGTCGGGCAGAGGTCGTCAATAAAGATGAGCTGAAGCATTCCAAACTTTGTTTTTATACTTCTCACTGCTGATGTTTATTTTCCATGTCAATTAAATAAATACTGATAAATAAATACTTTCACTGCTAAAGAGAAACTTCAGATTCAGGAAGGTGGAAAAGTGGGAAAGACTTTTATGGGCACGAGTATTTAAACGTGAGCTAACATGGAGTCAGACTTCCTTCGAACATTTTTGGCTTTATTTTTAAATTATTTGTTCACTTCATTGATAACCAGAATGACAAAGTCAAGAGTCAAGAGTTAAAGCCTTTCGATTAAAGTGCAAACAGACGACACCTTTGACGAAGTTTCATTTTGTGTACTTGTAAAGCTCGAACACACCTTTGAAATACATCAACACCAGATTATGGACTTAAGAAAGTTTAACGTTAAACTGCAGAACTACAAGGTCCCCCACTAGGGGGCAGTGTAGAGTCCTCTCTCACACAAAGCCATGAAAGAACTATATCAACAATGAACTAAAAGTACAGACTGTTTTCACAACACTTCCAGAAATGGATTATAAATAACCAATCGTGTTTCATTTATTAGTAGTGTTTACTCTTTAGCTTTAATATGCAAACATTATTTTAAATGTAGCCTTTGTGTGAGTGTTAGCATGTGTGTATTGTGATATGATATGAATGTACATGTTTTATTGTTCTGTGTTGACCTGCCCAGGGATGAAGCATCTTTTCTCTGTGAGATAAATATGATTAATATGATAAATATTGATTTTTTTTGTACATGGTCCCTGACAACTAAGCTAATGAACTAAGCTAATCGAGCTAACGTAAGCTAGCATCGGGCTCTCTGAAGGCAAGTTTAGCTCGGTGCTTTGATCTCCAGTGACGATCCTGCTGGTTCCTCGTTTTTCTGTTTCACCTGTTTTGTGGTTTGACACTTGTGAGAGAAGTTTTCTTTCCGTCACACAGACGACGACCTGCTGCTACATCCTTGTTGATTAACTTTAGAATAATGTTGGTATCTCTGAGACAGAAAGCTCACCTTCCTTTTTGTTGACAGCACGCGGCGTTCTGTCTGTGCTGACGCTAACGTAACCTCGCCTGTGAATCGATGTAAAAAAATTAATTTAGTGTTGTCCGCTGTTGTTTTACATAAAGTAACAAGTAACGCAAGCTTTTAAATGTCAGTGATAGTCGGCTAAAGTACCGAGATAATTCATTACCAGTTAGCACCAACAGTCGCGGCGTTAGCTCGTCCCATCGTTGTCTTAAATTACTCGATACTTCTTCTAACTTTTAGCTGCTGCAAACCCGTTTCTCTGCTCGTTGCTAGTTGTTGATGAATACCCCCTTTTTTGTGAATATTAATGTCATACTTCCATTCATGCCAATAAAGCGTATTGATCTGGTTAGAGAGAGAGAGAGAGAGGGCGAGAGAGAGAGAGAGAGGGGCTGACAGGAGCGCGTAATGGGGAAGCATTGATTATGGCTGTTAACTCTGGCTCTTTGATGCGGATAATGCAGTCTCTCTCTTCCTGCCTCTGCACTGCCTTTACACTCTAAAACCCCCGGGCCCCGGAGGATATTGGGTTTACAGAGAACGAGAGAGTGAGCGAGAGAGAGAGAAAGAGAGAGAGAATACATCTGAATTGGTGCACGAGTCTGATTGTAAAAGAAACAAATTGAATGTGGAGGATAAATGGAAAAAACTTGTCTGCAATTAAAAATAAAATATTTTAAGTATTTGAGACAAAGTTTTAGAACGTAGTTATGAGAAAAACAAAATGCATCAATCAAGGGAAGGAATTCTTAGGGAGAGTGAGAGGAAATAGTGTGACGTGATTATGAAGCACTAAAATCTGCTGTGTGTGAGAGAGAGCGAGAGAGAGAGCGAGAGAGAGAGAGAGAGAGAGAGAGAGAGAGAGCGAGAGAGAACGTCAGAGTGGAGGCATGTCCACGAAATACTGGACTTAAGCGTTTCCTGTTTTCAAAGTAGCAATCAGAGAGCTGCTCTCTCCCTCTCTGATCATGAAGGAAACCTGCTGTGTTGAAGCTTCTCTGACAACAATGCAGCAGCCAGTATGTCCTCCTTCTAACTTTAGATTCTGCTCCTGAATGCTCTGGATTTGATTGGACCAGAGAAGGTAGGCGGGGCTTTGAAGGCCGTTTTGGACGCCCCTGGGTTTGTCAGATATGAGAGCAGTTATCAGGTGAACAGGTGTTGCAGCGATGGAAGCGGGCAGTGGAACTGCTTCAGATAGAAGTGATTGTACCCGAGCTAAAAAGCCTCTGCATGTTTCTAATAAGCTCCAGCAGCAGAAAGCTGCTCAAACTAGGATCAATGTTGGAGATGAAACATGGAGAGAGGTTAGAACGCAGAAAGCTTTACAGACCCATGCAGAGCTGGCTAAACACTGAAGCTACAGTGTCCACCACATGCAGAGCTGGCTAAACACTGAAGCTACAGTGTCCACCACATGCAGAGCTGGCTAAACACTGAAGCTACAGTGTCCACCACATGCAGAGCTGGCTAAACACTGAAGCTACAGTGTGCACCACTGTGAGTGTCGCATGTGAACACACTAGCTGGTGGATATTTCAGGGGCAGCCTGCCTGAATAAAAAGTGAATATTGTCGTATACAGATTAAAAACAACGACAGTTTAACCATCGCAGCTAGTTTACATCTCATGTTCCTCTTCATAGGCCCACAGCACGAGGGGGTAAGATGCGTGTCAAGAGAGGAGAAAGAAGCATGTAAAATAATCTCCACCATGTCACAACAAAGCTCCTGTGACATTATGACAAAAACGCTTTATTCTCTTTAGTTTTTGACGAAAACAAACGATGTGTAGAAAAGTCTGTGAAGCTTTTTTAACATGTTTCTTTTGTTCCTGCTTCGCTCAAACTGAAAGATATTTACTGTAAATAAATCTGATTGGTAGACGCACCAGAAGTTCGGTTCCAACGGAGGAGGCTGAGACTGGACGAGTTTTAACCACACCCACCTGTTGTCGTTTGTTACACCTGAGCCTATAAGATGATACTGAAGTTGATCTGTACACATAATTAATTATTGTATCTAATAACAGGCCGTCTGTCCGCTCCGACCACGCTGCATGTAATCCATCACTGCTCAGGCCTTTGTAGTCGTGACGGTTTGTGAAGCTCGTGACGGTTTGTGCGTCCTCCTCCGCGGCCGTGTGCGCTCTGAGAACAGTGACTGAAGAGTCAAAATGGTTGATAGGCAGCCAGCGGAGCCAAGCCCTACAGAACTGCGATGACCTCATTCTGTGTCTCTCTGCTCCATCAGCTCCACTCATTGACCCCGAGCTGTCAGCGAGCTGCAGAGGGGAGCTGGCGCCCCCTGCTGGAGACATTTAGCTGAGGCTGAAGAACCGTCTCAAACAATCCTCACTGACACGTGAGTGCTTGAGTAGATTAATAAATATTAACAGCAGACAAATTCGATGGTTTTTTTGGGGCTTTTTGTGGCTTTATTGGAGAGATAAGACAATAGAGTCAGAAACCAGAGAGGAAGAGAGTGAAGAATGACATGCATGAAAGTGACACCGGATTCAAACCTACAGTCTCTGTCCATGGGCTGTCGAGCCAAACATAACTTACCCACTCTGTATATTTTGGCTTCACTCAAACAAACAACAAGCAGGCGTTTGCAAAGATGCATTTCTGATTTTAATCACAATCTATCACAGCAGAAAACATTTCTGTCTGGAGCAGACTGAAGCAGCTGAGCGATGCATGCTACAGCTGCCACATTTCACTTACACTGGAAAAATAAAAAAAACAGTTTGCACATTAAAAAAAATATATTAAAACACGTCTATTTGCAGATTAGCTGCAAACCAGTTAATGTAGCTCAGCATACAGTTTATTCTCTGCTGGAACCTGGAGGCAGATCATCCACACGGCGAGCTAATGAAGCCTGATCTCATGGCAGCATGTTGCCAACGCCGTTTGGTCAGCTGGTCAAACTCTGATTATCTGCAGATCATAATCAAATACTTTGAACCAAACAGCGATGCAGGCCTTTCGTTAGCTTGCCAACAAGACGACAAACACATGAAAGCACACGAGGTGCCATGACAGCAGAAGTATTTCCACCAGGTCGCTCTTATTTTCTTTTTTTAAATCAGTAGTGTTAATGAGATTTAAGAAGCGATGTGGCTACTTTAAGAACTCCAGCATGCAAACAAAAAAATGGCGCTGCAGCTTGTTTCACTAGTTACAGTTCGTGGATTTGTTGTTGCACAGATTGAAATGTTGATTCACGGGGTGATTTAAACTCATCATGTGTACTCGATTATAGTTTGTTTTTTTCTTACTTTGAAAGACCGTGGATCAGTGAAACAGGCTGCTGCACCTTACAGTCGAGCGCCCAGTGGACTCAAAGCCGTCAACACGCCGTCTTATCTAAAAAGCTTGAAAGAAAGACAACCAGAAATAGTCCACAAACAGTTTACATGAACCCTAACCCTGATCTGAAAACCCCCGCACAATCATGCTCCAGTCGTAAACATCCAGCCCTTAACCCCGCCCTCCTGCGGCGATGCATCACACCCACCGCCGTCTGACGGGTGTGAGGCATCGCACAGCAGTGACATAGATCCATCTATGAACACTGCACATGCACCTCTGAGTCTACCAACACAAACACATCATAAAATAAAAACGCATCAAAACAGAAGACGGATACAAACTTCCGTTTAGCAGGAAAAACAGGAAGCAAAGCGAACTACCCAATCAGAACATTTTACAAATGTTCCTCTCATGTAGGACGGAGCTGCTCGACAGTCACACTGAGCAGGCCCATCCTACAATCATCTATATATTACAGAAATATTTACATGCAGAGTGGCAATCATAGCATCGCGTCTTCCTCGTCCCCTGGGCTAGCACGGCTGTGGTGGCTTTGAGAACATGCTACATGCTACGTGCTACGTGCTACGTGGCAACAAGCTTGAACGTATGAACGAGCATCAGTGACAACGAGAAGCTGAAATGGCAGCTTTGAAAGTGTTTGGTTAAACAGCTGCACGTCATCTTCCTGTGACGGCGCTCTCCAAGCAGGACGTGTGACGGCGCTCTCCAAGCAGGACGTGTGACGGCGCTCTCCAAGCAGGACGTGTGACGGCGCTCTCTAAGCAGGACGTGTGACGTGAAGGATGTCAGCTCTTCAAAGGAGCTTTGTGACGACGCTGTTGTTTAATCACACTCTGAAAAGAGCTGCTGTCAGTTACTTACTTGGAAGAGCTAAATGCTAATATTAGCTTTTCTAATGGTAGATAAATGAAGTGTTTACGTTTCCAGTTTTAGTCCGAACATCGGAGAACATCAGGAGTGAAGGCGAGGAAGTGTCCGTCCGTCGTCACGCCTCCTCAGATTTCTGCCCAGCTTCAAGTTGTCCTGATCGTATTTTTACTGCCACCGTAACCCGCTACATACTCATACTTTGATTGTTGGATTATTATTTGTTTTTGTTTTTTTTTTTTAAATCAAAGTCGCCCCAGACAAGCTCAATTTGGTGAAACCCAAAATTTGATCAAATAGTCCAAAATTTAGGAGAGAAAAGGGGATTTAAATAACCACCACCAACCCTGGGAGCCCTGAGGAGGGAGGGGGGGGGGCATGCAGAGGGAGAGGGGAGGTGTCGTCTGGGTCTTCTCGACGTTCAATCATTCCTGTCGGAGAGAAGAAGTGTGGCTTTAAGGGCTTATTATGATTTCCAGTTTGAAGAGACACAGGTACAGCTGTTACAGACTGGAGACATTTTCCTTAAACCTTCAATGACCCTTAAAAAAAAAAAAAAAAATCATGCTTCAATATTAAGTACAGATTTCTGTTTGTCTGCAGTAGCAACATCCATCCACAAGGTGGCAGCACTTCCCTCATTACCAAATGTTCACGCCTCACATTCATCCTGCTGTATTTACCTGCTTCTAGTGCAGTTCATGTTTCTTCTCCTTCATACGAACATTTAAAGACATTTTGTTAAAAACCCGTCTTCATGCTGCGTCGCCTGTTTTTCAGCAGAGCTGCGTGTCCTCTTGGTTTTAGTTTGCGTTTCATTTCTGGAGGTCGTAGCTCCTTCAATGTGTTCTCTTAAAGAGCGTTAGATGTGATGTTTCTCTGAGTGAAGGCCTCTGGGTCTCACCCTTCATTTTGTTGGTGTTAAATGTGGAGCCGCTCCGTGAGGCTCGTCTGCGGTTCAGATCGGCCCGAGGAAGAGAATTTAACACAAAGACTCGGAGCCAGAAGAACTAATCTGCCCTCCGTCAAACAGAAACTGTCTCACAGCTACGAAACGTCTGCGCTCGATCAGACCAGACGTGAAGAATGAGGACGACCCAGCCGACGGCTCACGCAGCTGTTTGTCATTTAAACTGATTTAAACCTTTTTTACCTGCTTGATGATCTCTCCAGTTCTCTCGATGAAGATGGTCTTATCTTCTTTCATTGCAGAGGTGACCTTGTAGTCATCGCTCAGCAGACCCAGCAACGGGTACTGGTTCCTGTACCTACACACACACACACACACACACACACACACACACACACACACACACACACACACACACACACACACACACACACACACACACACACACACACACACACACACACACACACACACACACACACACACACACACACACACACACACACACACACACACACACACACACACACACACACACGGTCACATATTATTTAAATCCTCTCCTCCATCTTCCTCTAACTCCAACATGTGTCTCCAGTCTGTCTGCAAACTCCCCAATGATGAGAAAAGTCCATCCTCTCCGTCTTCTGTCTGCTCCACTTTACAGAAAATGTGAGCTCAAACAGGCCGTTTGGAGCTTTTCCCTTCATGACATCACAAAGGGCAGTAGCCCCTCCCCCAGGTGGGTGACACTCCCACAGCTAGGTGTTTGTTCTGCCCTCTGAGTCTGCCTTCTCACCGTAAACAATAGGACATGGAGCCAGAATGCAGCGAGTACACCCGAGCCCTTCCAGAGAGGGGGCGTGGTCAGACACAGCTCATTTACATATTTAAAGCTACAGACACAGAAACAGCCTGTTCTGAGCAGGGCTGAAATAGAGGGGTTTATAGACATGATCAAATACAGGATCAGAGTGGATTTCCAACAACACACTTCACACACATGATGAAGAGGAGCGAGGACACATACTGAAGAGGAGGAGATCATGTGACCTTTAAAAGGATCAAACAGCTACAATCTGCCATTTAAATACTGTGATCTGGTCTGTTGTCTGAGACGTGTCGGTGTGATGACGCACCTCTTGGTGATGACGGTCTTGGTGACATTCTTGGAGCTTTCACTCCTTTCCTGCATCAGCCTCCTGATCTCCTGTAGGACACAAACAGCAAACAGTGCAGGTGTGTTTAAAATAAACTGCAGTCCCTCCAGTGTCCACTTGGGGGCGGGCTGAAAAAGCCAAGGAAACTCCGCCTCCAAAGATTACTAGAATGCCTGAGGCAGAAAAAAAACAACTCCATGACAGCCTGGTACTAAAACCAGATCTGAGCGGCTGATTTCTTTTTTAATAAAAACATGAGCCCACAGTCAGAAACATTCCTGAGCTTAATGACAACACACTAAAAAAAAACTGAAGATATGAGAATGCGATCCAGCCTGAAAGGTGAAAACTGATCAATGTTATGAAGAAACGTATCAGACACACACCCTCCAAAAATGTGTGTGTGTGTGTGTGTGTGTGTGTGTGTGCATGAACATTTGCGTGTGTGTGTGCAGGTTTTATGTCATCATATCCGTGTTTCTGTTTTGGCGAGCAGCTGGTTGGATTTCCTGATTTGTTCGCTTGATTCAGGGTGAGTTACGGACATCGTCTCTTCGCCTCTAATTAAGTTAACTGAAATTTATTTTGGTTTCAAAAGTCAACTTTTATATCCGTCTGTGATTTTCATCCAAACAAAGTTAAACTTCTTCTGTACTCTCATAATTTAAAGGTCTTTGGGATGAGATGCGGCGGGCGCTGTCGAACCCGTTCTTGGTCGGGTTTTGGAGTGTGAGCATATCTTAACGCTGCACCAGGTCTCATCAGACCAAAACATTTACTGCAAAGTCAACATGCAAACAATTCCCTGGTAAATATATAAGTAAGTACTAAGATATAAATAAAACAGGAAACAGTATTCTGCGTGTCCCACCTCTTCCTGTCGGGTGATGGTGGTCTGTCGCTGCTGCAACATGGCGAGCAGCTCCGAGATTTTCAGCTGCAGACTGTTGTCCGACGAGGACGTTGTGGTGGTGGTCTCAGTCTGGATCTTTGTTATCTGGGTCTGGAGGGAGGACGGAGAGAGACAAGGGACAATAAGGCGCTTTTTACAGCTTTGCTAATGTTCGGTAAGAATGTCGCTCAGCCGCCTGATTCGGCCGCTCTGGTGTTTACGTTGGCTGACACACGATGGGAACGTTCTGACAGCTGCAGGTGTTTGGCAGGAAAATGAAAAGGTTGCAGTCGTGACCATTCAAGCTCGGGGTGAACATTTTAAACAAAGCACACGGTGAACTGAGAGGTGACAGCGTGTCGTCCTCACCCGCAGTCTCTGGATCTCCAGGTCCTTCTCTTTCCTCATGCTCTCCAGCTGCTCGTCGTACTGACGGGACAGCTCCTCCGTCTTGATGTGCAGGGTCGTGCTGCTGCCCTGACCTGCGAGCTGAACAACAGAGGGACGAAGAAGGAGGTCATCCTTTCTGCTGAACTATCTCAAGCAACAACTACTTCCTGCAAAACTCTGTGTGCTGAGAATCCTCCTCAGTGACCAGAACGCTGGGAAAGGTTTCCTGCACCATGTGATCTGAATGGAAGGTGAGACAGGTGAGACAGCGGCTGCGTTACCTTCTGTCGCAGCATCTCGTTCTCCTTCTCCAGCGCTCTCAGCCTCCCGTCCTGCTCTTTGATTTTGAAGTCGCGGCTCGAGTCGGTGCTTTTAGTGCTCATGAGCTGACTCTCCAGAGAGCGCTGAGCGGTGCTGCTTTCCTTTAGAGACATCTGGAGAGAAACCACACACACACACACACACTCAGTTTACAGACTACCCGACCTTCGCTCTTACACACACACACACACTCAGTTTACAGACTTGGACTGTGACTACCCGACCTTCGCTCTTACACACACACACACACACACCGGCGTACTGTACCTGCAGCTGTCTGTTGTTTTCTCGCACGGCCTCCAGGAGAGAGTCATACTGGCGAGCCTGGTCAGCCTTGAAGCTCAGGTCTCGCTCCAGAGCCTCCTTCTCGCTCTCCAGACGCTGCAACCACACACACACGTTTACATCCTCGCTCTAATCACATCGAGACTTCAGCTTCTGTACGTTTCATGTCTGTGGAGCAGCTGTTAAGTTTCTGCACCAAACCGCACGGACTCTTGCAATAATAATAAGTGGTGATTATGTGGCACAAAGCCTGCAGATGTCTGCTGTAATTTAAAGCCTTTCATTGGCTCTCACGCTGGGAGTCGTTCAGGCTGCAGGGGACAAACTGTTCTCACCTGACATCAACTTCTGCAGCGACCTGGATCTGTATGTACACAATGAGTCCTCAGCTTAACCCTACACACTCCCCTGCAGGCGTGCAGGCAGCGTGGGAATGTCTACTATGTTTATTCAGCACACGTCTCCTCAGAAGACTTCAGCTCGTTGTGCAGCTGTTTGACTTTCAGAAACTCATCTGACTGTTTCTGTAACATTCAAACAGAGACAGCAGGAGGCATCTCTGTAGGAACAGAGGATACAGCAGTGACATGGATCTGATCCATGTTTCATCCTAAACTCTAGAAGATCCTGTGAGCGTGATGGAGTCACAGGAGTTAAAGGAGTGTGGACAGGATGCAGCCTGCGTGACGTCTTACCCGCAGGTCCTCGGACATGTGCAGCAGCTCCTCTCTCAGGCTGCTGAAGGTGGACAGCAGCAGACGCATGCTCTTATCTGCAGTCAGACGAGTCTGAGCACACACACACACACACACACACACACACACACACACACACACACACACACACA
>NC_136701.1:25126642-25223731 GCF_947650265.1 Symphodus melops | reverse complement strand
TCGTCCTTAAAGAGTTTCTCTTCACACTGAAACAAAAACAAGTTTAGTTCAGGTCTTCTGCTGTCTGTCCGAGGAGCTTTGCACTGAGCTGCATTCTTCCTGTATTAAAGATCGACACTTGTTCTCCCCTACAGTCCAAACACATGCTCGTTAGGTTACCTGCTGGCCTGGTTGTCTGTTTCTACATGTCAGGCCTGTGATTGGCTGCAGGGTGTAACCCCCCGCCTCCGCTTCATGACAGCTGATACGTTGTTTAGGCCTGTTTGTAGAGCAGAGAAGAACAACAGGGAGGCAGCGTGAACCTGTGACTCGGGTCAACACCTTCGGCGTGGCGTCTCTACACAAGCTGGCAGGGATCACATGACCTATCAAGCTTTTCTACAGAAGTGATTAAAGGAAACACGCCGTGCTGGGAACTCGTGTGTGGACGCTGCGACACCCATGAACGCTCCACGCTGGTTTCAACATGCAGTGAAGTGTTGTTTTAATGTTTTACGCAGAGACAACAAAACTCTTTCATCACCAGCTGGAGATGATCCAGGGTGTTACCATGGAAACAATTCATGGCTGAATTAGAATAACTGCTTTCAGGTTGTATGTCTAGATCCAGACAGCAGCCAGTATGTCCTCCTTCTAACTTTAGATTCTGCTCTTGAATGCTCTGGATCTGATTGGACCAGAGAAGGTAGGCGGGGCTTTGAAGGCCGTTTAGGACGCCCCTGGGTTTGCCAGATATGAGAGCAGTTATCAGGTGAACAGGTGTTGCAGCGATGGAAGCAGGCAGTGGAACTGCTTCAGATAGAAGTGATTGTACCCGAGCTAAAAAGCCTAAATGTGTGATTCAACTATGTGACGATAAAAAAGCTGAAGGTTAAACATCTGCCAGATGTTCCCATAAAGAATGAGCTGCAGACGGGGAACAGATGTGATACAGGAAGGATCAAATACAGGATCAGAGTGGGCTTAGAAAACATTTAAACGTGTTAGGCTGCTTCTCAGAGAGTTTGGTGCCTGGCTCAAGGGCACCTCTGCCCTGTCAACTCTCCATCTACCAGACAAACTTCTGTATTTGTACATGTTGGTTCCCAGGTCCCTCCAGACCCCTGACTTTCAGTGTTGAATTCCTTCAGTTGTTTGTTTCCCTCTCGAACAAAAGAAATCAATTTTTTCTTCACCAGCAGCTCAAATGAAACGCCGCAGAGGGAAGTGGGCTAACAACCCTGCTGGTTTCCTTTTTCTGCTTTATGTCGAATCCAAACCTCGTAAAAGTCCAAAGATTAACTGGATGTACATGTTTGTGTAATCCCTTTAAAAGTTTTATAACCCGGCCAAAATATGGCAGTTTGTGCTCTTTTAATTGACGCAGTGTCATGACATGTTGAGGGAGTGGTTTCGTCACGGTAAACATAGTAAATATGACGCCTGTTTAGCATTCCTGCCTCCCCACACAGTCTCCCCCCTCCAGCTCTGCTCTGTAATTAGAAGATGCTTCACATACCCTCACAGCGGTGACACTAAAGAAGCAGCTGAGCAGAGACTGGGAACGTTCGTCTGTCAGAAACAGTTCGTCACGTTCACTTAATCCTCGAGTCTGTCTCGAACGCTGCAGAGGTGTTTGAACTGCGGCGTGGAGGACGACTTAAGGGTGACGGACTCCGTCCTCACAGAAGCAAACATGTCCGTCAACAACCTCTCCGCCGAGGAACACTTGAACCTCAACCTCGTCAGGAAAACACTGCAACACCTTTCACTCAGCTCCTCCATGAACGATTTGACCTCCTGTGAACGGATTATTTACACGCTGTCAAACGGCGAGCGCTTTGTTCGTGCTACTGCAGCTCCCGATGAAGAGAAAATAAATGACTTAAATATGACGAGGACTGATGGCTTCCTAATGTGTGTGTGCTTGTCACACAAACTGAAAATGTAATCCGCCCTCCTCACTGCTGTTAAAGTTCAGGCAGCTGCTGAAAACTAGAACGGAGAAACCACCCAAATCAACTGGAACCAGCAAAATCCAACCAGAGCAAGAGAGCTCTACTGTGTTGAAAGTAGCGTAATACTCCTTTTTAACCAGTTTAAATCAGTGTCAGAGCTCCTCTTCATCATGTGTGTGAAGTGTGTTGTTGTAAATCCACTCTGATCCTGTATTTGATCATGTCTATAAACCCCTCTATTTCAGCCCTGCTCAGAACAGGCTGTTTCTGTGTCTGTAGCTTTAAATATGTAAATGAGCTGTGTCTGACCACGCCCCCTCTCTGGAAGGGCTCGGGTGTACTCGCTGCTTTCTGATCTTTAATGCGGCTGCTTCTGATCATGTCGTTTACAAATCGTTCATATCTTCCAACGTGTGTCTCCGGCCTGTACAGACGTGTAAACCTTCAGCTCTGAGCCGCAGGCAAAGCTGAAAACTGAACTTGAATGTTTCAACCAATCACTGAAGGGGGCCCGACTGAGTAATTGTGATGGCGTGTCACGGATCAGTTAAGTTTACCTGTTTAGGAGGAAAGACGGTTCACAGAGTTTCATATCTAAAATCAAAGTTTGGCTTTAAGGTAACTTTATCTTTAACAACATTCATTTCTGATCGATACAGGATATCTGATACTAACCCTAACCACAAAAAAGAATTGATCAATAAGGAGTTAGCATAGCATGACAAAGACACAATGCTACATCAAATGAAGAACGTGGAACTTTAGGATCTAGCAGACGTCGCCCTTTGAGCTCCAGCAGGAAACC
Organism: Symphodus melops; assembly: GCF_947650265.1. Taxonomy (NCBI): domain Eukaryota; kingdom Metazoa; phylum Chordata; class Actinopteri; order Labriformes; family Labridae; genus Symphodus; species Symphodus melops. The sequence continues at coordinate 25,220,989 of NC_136701.1, read as the reverse complement.
AAAACGGACTGCTGTTAGGCCACGCCTCCTCCACACTGAAGCGCCCGCTCTCCTCCATAGACACACCTCCAACCCCTGCATACTCGAGTTCACACGGAGGAGTTATGACTCGAACGCACCATAACATTCATGTGCCTTGTGCCTAACATTTAGGCACAAGCGGTGGACAAACTTGTCCTGTGCTCGAGCTGCATTGCTCCGTTAGCATGCTAACGTAAGCGCTCTTTAATTAGCTCGTAGCTTCACGTAATCAACACGAAAACTCTTGTGCAAAGGAAGTGACTGTAGGTTACTTTAAACAGTGAATCTATTTCATATTCCACCTCACAATTTATCAGAGGAAGGAAATAACACAAACAGGATCTGACAGCGTAGCTCGTAGGCTAACGAGAAAACCCCAGGAGATCAAAGTGATAGTTTTCAGTTTCCAGGTTCGACATCAGAACACGTGTTTGTCTTCTCCGTCTGCACGACTCTGATGAAACTCCAGACCAAGTTGAAGCTTGAGGAGAATCTGTAAACCCCCGCTGGTTTGTTGTTTTAAACACGCCACACTTCTCATCGACCGTTAATAAATCATGTTGTGCTGGTTTGGCAACATGTGACGAACATATTTTCCACAACTCCTCGCACACAGTCAGACGGTTTTACCACACTGCTGTGACTGACTGTTGCTTTTAATAATTCGGGGTTTTTTTTATGAGCATCTTAAATCTTTAGAGAGTTATAATCTGAAGTGTCCGTGACAGGAGTTTATTTCACTTTAATATGTCAGTCTGGGCGTACTGAATAGTAAAATATGGAAGTTGGCCTGGTAGCTGGGGAGGTGCCAGACCACTTATTGAGCACTGCCGAGGTGCCCTTGAGCAAGGCACCGAAGCCCCACCAGCTCAAGGGGCGCTTCCAGTGGGGGCAGCCGTCGCACTCTGACATCTCCCCATTAATGCGTGTCCACAGGTCCTGCTTGTGTGTGTGTGTGTGTGTGTGTGTGTGTGTGTGTGAGAAGCATGTGAGCGGCCTAGCAGACAATAGACAGCACTTTAGCCTTTGGTTTCACACGAACAAAAGTACACACACACACACACACACACACACACACACACACACACACACACACACACACACACACACACACATTTTTCACATATTAACGCTGCAACAAAGACGACCTGTGAGACGAACAACCACTCCAAATTCTTTTGAAGAAGCCTAATTTTCCGAACCCTTCAAATGTTTCTAAAGTCCAACACGAGATGTTCTTCTTAGTAATAAAACAAGTCGAATCCCGAGCACACAGGGGAACACCTCTTCTATAGGGAAACATACAGGGGTGTGGTGCAAATCTCTTCCTGTCAAGCCGTTTCATTCAACGAGAAAAAAAGAGCCCAAACAGAAGCGGCTAACGCCAGACGACTTTGAGCAACAGCAGATCAGACGCAGCGGCGAGGTGATGTCAGAGGATGTCAGAGGAATGAGTGTGATTACAGGACTGAACTTTCCCGTGTAACTTAAAGTCAGACTGCAGCCGGACTCGTCGAGGGGGAGGAGCGGCTAAAAGGGGCCTCTCTTCTGCTCAGAGATACAAACCCCAGAAGATTTAAATATGAAATTAAATCACTTTTGTTGGTGGCCCGACAGACCTCAGAGTCGCCACTGGCTGCAGGAGCTGGGGATTGAACCCTTGACCTTCCTGTTGAGACCGACTCTACCATCTGTTGGAAGTTTGGCTTCAGCCTGGTTTTTTCTGTTTTCCTGTTACGTTTCTTTTTTTCTGTGTTCACAGCAGAAACCTGTTTTCTTCCTTCCTGCGTTCAGAGCGACAGAGAACCTGACGCGGTGCAGCCAGCTGATAGGTCAAATGAAAGAATAAGCGCAGGTGGCCTAGCGGACGGGCCAGGGCGCAAGTCCAACCTGCTTCTGCGTCCCGCGTGTCACTCCTCACTCTACAGCTGGTGTCTTCCTCGTCTTTCACTGTGTGAAGCTGAAAGTTTAACTGAGATTTGAAGGGTCCTGATTCTCCTTTAAGATCAAAAAGAAACGACCTTGTCACCTGACCTTGACGCATGATGACGCATCGTACATGAACGCCTCGTGCTGTGTGCTGGACTGAGTGCATCATGGTGCTCGGAGAAGCATCACAAACTGTGGATCACCTTCATATTCTGACCGCTTTAAGTACACGCCTGTTATATCTGTTATTTACAAAGCTCTTCTTCAGGACGCGTTCCTGACCTTCAACCCGTTGGACTTTACGGACCGAGACGAGGAAGAAAGCTTTTCGGGTTTCCTGCAGTCTTGATTTGAATCTAAAACTCAAGCTGCCCTGAACGTTTTTAAATCCTTGGTGAAAAGTTTTGAACCCAAACTTTCTCTATGCAGTTTGTTTTAGCTAATGATCTAATCTCTCTGAGAAAGATCTGACTCGATCCACTGTCCCGTCAAAATAAAGCCACACACATCTTCAGATCCTGCATAAAGAGAACAGACATGAAGGTTTGAAGCTGCACAGATGTAAACGTGCGACTTTAAAAAAAGGTAATGTTAAGTTTCATTCTTTTTTCCCCAGCAGAGAGGACGGCTTGAACCGACTGCAGATGAGTCTGTTACTTCTGAAAATGATTCACAGAAAGTAATCATCATAATTACACGTAAATGCACAGATGCCAAAATGCGTGACATCAAAGCACCGTCAGTCAGAGAACCAACCTGTTTCAACAGCAGTGCTAAATACATTAAAAACATGACGCTGCACGTTCACATCAGAGGAATGCAGCCGCCGTCAGCGTTCGCCTGAGAGTGGACACGCCTTTTCTGAACACCCACCCCGAGTGTCTCATCGGGGCTGAGACAGATACAGGCGCTGTGTTTATGAACAGTGCGAGCGTGGAGGCAGCAGGGTGCAGCCGCTCAAACAGACGAGTCGAGAGGACGCGTCCAGGCTTCGAGGGGACGGGTGTGTCTGCACAACCAACAGACTTCACGCCCCCGTTTGTTTCTCCTTCTTTTGTGCGTGTGTCACGCTGAAGACACAGATCCAACTTCTACCTTCATGTTTAACCACGCTCGACGAGGTGGAGGTGAAAGTGAGGTGTGTGTGTGTGTGTGTGTGTGTGTGAGTGTGTGTGTCTTTACCTGCTCGGGCTCAGGGCTCTTGGACGACTGGCTGAACACTGACGACTGTCCACTGATGCTCTGAAGTAACGATGAGGCCGAGAAGAAGAAGAAGAGACGGTCACATTCAACAATTAATGAAACATCCTTGTTTACAAGCAGAGAGGAAAATCTCCCCTTCAGTTTAGGAAAATGTTTAAACATCATGTTGAATAGTTAGTTTTTAGTCTTCTTACAGATTCAAACTCCGCGGGGTCAACTTGGGGCGAAGTGTCTTTTCTAAGGAAACCGACTACACAGAATATAAACATGTGGCACCAGCTCCTGCAGCCACATGTTGCTCCCACTGCTTCATCCGTGGGGTGTAAATGTATCTGATCAGCAAATTAAAATATAGAATATGTGAGTGAAATAATGTGATTTATTTGATCTGATCGGGAGGTGAAATCTGAAAATGAGAATAAACCCTGCAGGCGAACCTCGGATCAACACGCAGCCCGACAGAAGTGATCCAACCAGGTGGAAGAATGTGTTTGTCTTCAAATGTTAGGGTGTGCCGCGTCAGCACAGTGCAAGCGGGCGTGGCGGCGCATTTTTCTAACAAACTCGCCACGATGATTAGACTCCGAGTGCTGAGACTCAAAGCAGCAGAATGAGCTGAAGTTGCAAATCACTGGGAATCACATGAACACAGGAGCTACAGTGCGAGCCTTCAGAGGAGGTCAGCTGATATCACCCGAGGTGTTCAAGCCTCCACAGAATCACTGTAAACCGTCCCGAGGGCGAAGATCGCGGCGAACAATAATTAATCAGAAGCAGGGAGCGTCTTCGACTGAACCATAAAAACGCCGGTGACTCGTGAAAAGTCACCAATGAGGTGAAAGAGCGAGCGAGCCGTGTGTGCGTGCTGTGACACAAAGCGCACTGATGAACAGGAAGAAACTATTAATAACGCCACATTACGTCGTAACTGTGTCCATGTTAGTCGACAAACAAACGGTAGAAGCTCCTTCAGTGAACGTCATGCTAAATCAATCAATCAGTATTTGTTGAGCGTTATGGGATAAGATGCAGGAACACTTCCATACGTCCTCGCCGCTGAGGTCGGAGCACGCCGTGCATGAATGAGGGCGGCAGTCGTTGTGGGGACGACACAGACCTGTACATACTTCACTCATCCCCGAGGGAAGTCCTGGTTTACACTCCACACAGAGGCGTCGTGCTCGCTCAGGAACACGCTTACACTGCTGATGCTCACGTTGACCTCTGACCTCTGACCTGCGAGCCTGATTGTGACCGACACAATAATTAACTGCCAGCCAGATGTGATCGGTCACTGATTTATGTGCGAACTTTCTCTCAAAACACGAGGCGCGGTTCAAGATTGATGATGACATTCAACACGGACACGACAAGAAGCGTGACCTGAAGATCCCTCGAGGAGAGAACGCGTCTCGTGCCGCCATGTTGCACTTTTACAAACCACTAAGACTCTGCTCATCAAACCATGACGATGTCGGGTAGATCGAGTTTCAGACGCAAACACCATGTCCCGAATATGATCCAAACCTGGATAAACCAGAAACCTCAACTTCCTGTTCATGCATTAGTGCTTTCATGCTTCTAGAGATCACCTGAACACTCCAGGAGGAGCTGCACGTGTGGACACAGAGGAGTGTTTCACTCAGACCTCTTCCAGAGTTTCTGCGGTCAGACCGCAGCGAGTCCGAGCAGGCGATATGAGAACACAGCAGGTTATTCTCCGGAGAATTCAGCTCAAGCCAATGTGGGGGGGGGACATTTGTTTTAGAGTGAGTCCTGCATGTTGCATGGAGTGTTCTCTGTTCATCTGTGTGTTGCAGTGTTGATTTTGATTTGACTATTTTCAATCATTGAATTTCCCTCGGGATCAATAAAGTATCAATCTATTGAAGTTGAAGGTGTGCAGTTTCGAAAAAATGCTTTGAAGGAAGTTGTTTTGTTGTGCATGGAGTTAAACTTTAGCTGCAGATTTGATGGTGACTGAAAGCAGCTTGAGTGCTTGTTGCTCTGTCAATCAAACGTTTAACCACTGGAACTCTATGCATGTATGTAATTATAACGCCTATGTAAACGAAACATGTTTGTGTTCATTATGAAGTACGTTTGCAACATTTAGAAAGTCTTGCTCCTCTCTCACGTTTTACCACCTATAACTGATCATTTGAGTGAAGAGTGAACTTTTTGGGGGCCTCACCTCCAGCGTGCTCCTCTGCTGGTACATGTCGGAGTTCTGGCTGCTGACGCTCATGTGCGTCATCCCCTGCAGGTACACCGGAGACACCATCTGCTGCATCATGGGCTGCTGGATCATGGGCTGCTGGATTATATGCTGCTGCATCATGGGCTGCTGCATGAGCACGAAGGACTGCTGCTGCTGCTGCACGGCCTGCTGCACCGGGACCAGGTATCTCACCGTCTCGTAGTTGCCGTTCAGCGTGTACGGCAACGGGGACACCGAGCCGGCTGAGATCACCGTGCTGGACACTGGCTCCGGAGAGGCCACTTTGACCGTGCGGTAGGTCGTAGACGAGGACGACCTCGTCTGGTTCGTTTGAACAGACATCTTAATGGACTGAACTGGATCAGTTTAGATCCCGCACAAAAAAAGAAAGTAGGAAAAAGTTTGTCAAAGGAGTTGAAGTGGCTCCGGGAGAAAGGCGCGCAGGTTCCTCCCCAGGTTGTTTCCTTGTAATCAGCTGTGGAGGAGCGCAGAAGAGATCCACCCCCTGGTTGTTCACTTCCTCCTCTGCTGGGCGAACTGGAGAGGAAAAGTCCGGATGGAGGAGTAGCTGCACAGAGAGGAGGACCGAGGGAGGCGCTCTGCTCACCGTCATGCAAATGATAATATGAGACGCATCAGGAGGAGGGAGGGACCAGAGCAGAACCCTGGAAGTTTACCTGTGACTCTGACACAGGTAGTCCGGTGTATATTTGGGAAACTTTACATTCCCTCAAACGAGCAGATTTGACTCTATAAAATCAACCTTTAAATGACGTAATTGTTCTGTAGGGTTGACAGGTTGGGATTGTAGGCCTAATCTGAATACACTGCAAACAGAGGCGGCTGTGTCCGAGGCAGCCACCAGGGGGAGACAAACTGGAGCTCATGTAGCTGGTTGATAAACTACGTATACCTGAGTTTCAGGTGAGGGGGTTGCGCTCCAGAGCAGCAGAGAGAACACCTGCTGAAGGGTTTTCAGTGTGTGAACTGGGAGGTCGAGGGACATGCAGGTAAAGATACAACATCCCTTCAACAACTCCGATCTTCAACCGGGGCTCCCGCCCTAAAAGGGAAGTTCCCATACCGGGAGTCGAACCCGGGCCGCCTGGGTGAAAACCAGGAATCCTAACCGCTAGACCATATGGGACTCATGCTCAGGCGAATATTCCTCTGAAGTTGACCCGAAGATAAATATAGAGGTCTGGTTATGCGGGCAATTTCATTAAGATTTATAGGTTTTACATTTTTGTGCAACCAACAAATTATTTTCTGCATCTTGATTATGTTTTTTTATTTGGTGATAGTTGAATATTATCCCCCCCATTTTGTTTAAATAAATAAAATATCTCAAATGAATCAATTAAAGTATCAATTTTGGGGGGAATTTCGCTTGATGACACTTACTACAAAGACTCTAAAGAAATAAAAGTTTAACATTTTTTAGCAACTTTTTCCAGGATTTTTCATTTCATTTCATTTTTTAATATTTTTTTGTGCTATATCTGAGTTTGTCCCGCTATAACAAAGGAAACTAATCTTTTGAAGTTGTTAAACATCATTTTTAAGGTTTTTAGGCGAATATTTGACCAGTTCCCGTGCAATGACTATAGTCTCGCGATACGCCACGAGAGCTGTAAACGCACCATGATATCCGCTGAGGAAGAGGTTTTTTATTCATCGGACACAATAATGGCTGCTATCCAACAGCGCTGTTGTTTTCTCCGCGGCCGTGTCGCCTCCAGAAGGTCATCAATGCTCAGCTCGTCGTCCTGAAGTCTCATCTTTATCCGGTGAGAAAAAAGAAAGTGACTTACGTGAACGACACGTCAACCATCTTTTGTCATCAGCTGTTTGTCCTTCATCATCACGCGCGAGCCGTTAGAACGCTACCGCGAAACCTCAAGCGAATAACCTTTAATTGAGTGATTAATCGCTTTTTTATAAACTTACAATCATTATAATGTTCAAATAACAGCTCATCTAAAACTTAAACACCCACTATTTAATTCGGCGTGATTAAAATGGACATACGAGGTCTTATTTTTGTATAATTGTGCCTTTTAATGTGGCTGTTTCCTCTTTTTAGAAACATTTATTGAAGAAAAAACAACCTGACAGTGATTTAAAATAAATGTTCTAACGTTATTCCCATAATTTTATGGGTTTTTTTATGTTTATCTTAAGGGTAGGCTGTCTCAAGATGAATGTGCCTGTTTGGATGACCTCACATGATCTGTAAATGTAAAATGTCTCAATCATTATGTCTCAATAACTCATCTTCGCCATAAATGTTTTTTTTTTAATTGTTTTAATATTTTGGTTTATTTCCTTGTTTTTGTATTTCTGCAAAAATCCTGTAATCGTTTAATTGAACAGTGTGCGTGACACTTGTTTTGTCTACCCTTGTTTACTGCAGTCATATCCAACATTTAAGGACCATTAAAGGTCCACTTGGACATTAACCTGCTCGATGGGTCCTGTAAGACACATTTTGAATGTTTTATTTGGATGCAAAGTGTTGTGGTGATGTCAGTGTCTGTGTTGCTGCAGCATCAGGTGTTATGTAATCGTCTGAGCTGGAATAATCCTGCAGGCCGAGGAACGGCTCCTTGGAGTATTCACTACATCATCTTCTCACTTTATTGTGAAGATAGGAATCTTGATTTTTACACAAATCAGATGTTTTTTTTCTACCTCTCTTCGTTTATATAAGATTAAGAATTATTTAACTCTGCTTAATGTCGTTTTTAAGCTGGTTGCACAATACTAAGAGATTTTATTCAACGTGTACTTCCCAAATGTCTGATTTATTGGCCAATGATAGAACAAATATTAAATGCAAACAAGGCTTTTATTTCTCACTCTGCACATGAACATTTTGAACGGCGTTTACGTGCAGTCAGGGGAAAAACTGGACTCGCCATAAGCTCCCCTCAGAGTCACCGCTCGAATATAAACTCGTTTTTGTACCACGCGCAGACAAACTGCTGCGTCCAGAACGTAATTATTTGCATCCTCGCAGTTCAATGAAATGTGAGTCAATTGACTGTAGTTGACCTTTGACCTGTGCTTGTCTCGTTATAGCTGCTCCGCTGTCTCCCGATGTGACATTTGCCACCGCTCCTTCACCAGCCAATCAGCGTCGCAGCAGCAGCACAGCACGCAGGTAACTCTTCACCTGCAGTGTTAACATTTTGTACGTTTGCATGTCCTTGATATTTTCTGTGAACGTGTTCGGCAGTTTCTCTTTCGAACCGTCATCAAGATGTTCTGACATGAAGCCTCTCTCTGTTTTCAGAATCATCGTGTTCATCGTCTGACTGAAGTCATGTCTGGTCCAGGAGACTTACCAGGTGAGGAAGACTCCCGTCTCTTTACGTGGTTGAAGCTGGGGTCACTTTAGGTCAAGTGAAGGGAAATTATAAGGTCACAGAAAACAATATGTTTGCTTCAGGCCACGGTTTACTTCCTGGTTTGATTTGGCGCCGCCCACTTTGCTCCGTAAAGACAAGGCTCTTCTCTTCAGTCAGCAACTCTGGGACGAATCACAGGAGCTGATGGTGGGTGGCGTTAATGCTGCGTTCAGGTTCTCCTTGGGAGTTGGGAAGTCTTCCTTTCAGTTCAGCAATTCTCCACCAATAAGAAATCCCTAAAAAGCAGCTTTAAACGGCCTCGATGAGTCACATTTAAAGGAAACCGCTCGTTTAGTCACCGTTGTCGTTTTGTGCGTCTGCAGCCATCGAGGGTTCTGGGATGGGCGGGATGAAGCTTCCCATCGGGATGACCCGTCGAGCCCTCAGCTACGACGATAACCTGGAGGCCCCCATGTCCACGCCGCCGCATGACATCAGCATCAACAACCTGTGGAGACGACCCGTCATACCGGACAGGAGGTTCACACGCCTGGCTGAGGTGAGACGCAGGACACACACACACACACACACACACACACACACACACACACACACACATAATGACCACCATGGAGCCAATAGGTGGTGACGATGTCGGTGGTCTTATTTTCCACCAGGAGGACGAGAGCGGTGCTGTGAGTCAACCTTCAGCATCAGAGAGCGCCATCTCCAGGTCGCCAACTGTAGTGAAAGCCAAGGCGTCCTCCATCATCATGAGTTCTCTCATCACCAGTAAGTTACATCTAAAATCATTTCTTACTTCCTGTGTGATCAGACATGAAGGAAACATGCCTCGCTGTAATGATTAGACTGCAGTACTCATTGTAAACACTAGGGGTCAGAGTTTAATCGTTACTTTGAACTGTGGAGGTCATGAACTGGCTCTTTCAGCTTTTTTAACATCCAAAGAGATAGAAAGAATAGAAGCTGAATGATGAGAAACACTTTGAAAAGATTTTGTTGGATTGCGTTTTTTTGTCTGAGATTCAGGATGAATGTAAACTTTCTCTTCTTGTGTGTGACCTTTTCATATTTAAACAACAATGTCCCTTTTAAACTGGATCGACCCATAGTGCATGTCTGATAATCTTCTCTCTCTCTCTCAGAGCAGACGCAGGATAGCATGTACAACTTTGAGCAGAGGGCGGGGCTTACCGACGCCAGCTACACCCCCCATAAAGGCCTCACCGCCGAGGAGACGAGACATCACCACCGCATCCCCGAATCCCTCCAGGTGAGGACACTAACTTTACAGCGTGAGCGCTCAGTTCATCAACGCAGTGAGTCCTGACTGTCTCCAGTGAGGGAGAAGCTGGAGTCCTGCTGGCTGTGTTGTTGTCAGAGCTGTGTTTACATCTGATCCAACACTTGTACTAAACTTCCTCCTATGTGGGTTTTATACCAATGTTTGTTTAACTAAACAGATTGTAACATGTTTTATGTCCAAGATTTTTCCACGTCGTTTGTCTCCAGAGATTTGTCACCTTTCAGACCACGACATGTCCACGTTTGATATTCACTGTTTAAACTTTGAAAAATGAAGTAAGTAAGTAAGTAAAATTTATTTATATAGCACTTTTCGCAGGCAGGGGCCACAAAGTGCTTCACAAACAGGGTTTAAAAACATCACAAGCAATATACAGACAGTACAAAAAATCATAGCAGCCCTAAAAGAGACTCATTAAAAGCCTGGACAAATAAAAACGTCTTCAGTTGACTCTTGAAAGTGACAACTGAATCAATTGAGCGCAAGGATGATGGAAGTTCATTCCAGAGGCTCGGAGCAACGACCTGGAACGACCGGTCACCTCTAGTGTGATAATGAGCTGGAGGGACCTTCATCAGGTTCTGATCCATAGACCTCAGCGCTCGCATAGGGGCGTAAGGCTGGATCAGCTCACTAAGGTCAGAGGGAGCCTGACCATGTAGGGCTCTGAAGGCCAGAACCAGGATTTTAAACCTGAACCTAAAGGACACTGGCAGCCAGTGAAGGTCTCTGACTGTCAGAGACCTGACTGAAGACCGATGTTTGTTTGTTTGTTTGTTTCTGATCAGAAACTTCAGATCCAGAGCATGGAGGCCAAAGAAGAGCGACAGAGCTCGTCCACCCAGTCCACTCCCTCCAACACACCGCACACCTCCCCGAGGCAGCTACGCAGGTACACACACACACACACACACTGTCCGACTGATTTATTGGACAGACGTAAATGTGTAACTGGGTCAAGTTCACTGTGTGTTTTTGTAGGAGTTGGTTCAGCAGCACGGGATCAGAGATCAGCATGAGCTCCTCTAACAGCAGCATCGACATGGGAGGAGGGGGAGGAGACGCGGCAGGAGGCGCGGTCGAACGCTGGAGCATGTTTGGTCCGCGTCCTCACGTACACAAATCCACCTCCGACCTGGGAGCAGAGTCTACTGCTGCAGGTAAACAACCTCACCTGAGCCTCTCAGGATAAAATCGCTGCTTTCATAACATCATCACAGGAGAATTTATCTCCAAACGTCGAGATAAACAAAAGTCTGTTTATGGCAGACTGTAAAAATCTGTTTCTGGTTTTTGTTTGGAGATAAATCAGCTGAGAGCTCGAGAAAAACATGTTTTTCTTATTATCACAGAACAAAACATCAGTCTGTGAATCCCCTTAAAAAGACTTTTCTCAGATTATTTTTATATCTCACCTATTTTATTCATTTGGATCATTTCGGTAAACGGTATCGTACGATCTGATGTATAAGACGCACTTTGAATAGATAGATAGATAGATAGATAGATAGATAGATAGATAGATAGATAGATACTTTATTGATCCCGAGGGAAATTCAACCTGTTTTTTCCTCTAAATAGTTGTCTGTATCTGAAACACCAGAGTGAACAATATGTGTATAAAATGTTGACACGCCTTTATTATGGCGGGTGCAGCAGCCACATTCGCTGCACGCGAGCTGACACGGATAAAAAAAAAGAAAAAATCCTCCTCGTTGGTTTTGAATTGAAAGCTGATCAGACTGACTTTTATCTTCTCTCCCTGACGAGGTCATAAAAACGGCGTTATTGTTCTCGAAAGAAACCTCGTCGAGAGCTGTTTCCATTTTAAAGAATCCGATGTTAAAGTTAGAGAGTGACCACCGGCGTAGCGCCCCCTGCAGGCTGAGAGCTCGCACACTTGGACGTCTTCGCTGCACGGCGCCCCCTGCAGGCTGAGAGCTCGCCGTGCTGGACACAGAAACAGCACGCTGGACGCCGCACTGAACATGGGAGATATCGTCACGCAGGAAGTCTGTCCTCTAAGTTTATATCTTATTAATATTTCAGTCAATTTATTTCTAACAAAATAAAACAAACAGATCAGTGAACATACCACCACACATTTAATCCAAGATCCTTTCAAAATAAAACAGAGTAAAAACACATGAGTTAGTCACAGTCGCTGCAGACCTCGCCCCAGTATTTTATTCTGAAGGAACAGCGAAATTAAAAAAAAAAAAAAAAGAAGTTTGAAATGAGTCCAAGTAAAGTGTGACATAAGGACAGTGCTTCCTAACTGAGCGTCCGTTTACTCGCCTCCTTATATAACCTGTTATGTCTCTGATTTGGGTTACTAGGCGAGTAAACGACCTTCAGACTGACCCAGCACATTCAGCCGTCACAGTCCGGTTACTGATTGGCCAGTTATTAGTCAACAGTGAGACGGTTGTTTTTGTCCGGCTGTCCGTCGTATAAAAGTGCGAGGAGTGGATGCACGCCGCAACAGAGCTGCAGAGAAGCAACGTCTGGATTTTACCATGTGGAACTCTACAGTGAGTTACGACTACGAGCCCAATCTTTTCTCCGCCATGACGATCGGTAGGTGACTTTAACCGTCGATGCATTTGAACGGGCGTTATGAGCGAATCGACTTGAACTTGTTTGGCGTTTTCACACCGACCCCGTTCACACACACACACACACACACACACACACTGATGGTATCCGGGTTCACGTAGCTGCAGGAGCTGGGGATCGAACCCCTGAGCCTGCTCTGAACCGACTCTACCTCTGAGCCACAGCTGAGATCGATACTCGCGGCTGCAGCAGGGAAACAAACGGCGTGATCCGGAATAATTCAGTTTTTAAAGCGGGTGAAGGATGAGTGCGAGGTGCAGTTTACAGCGTTAACGGATCATTTAGCTCCTCTTGTAATCAGACGCATTTAAAAGGTGTTTATGCGTTCAGGTTATAAAACATGAATTCATTCTTCAGCTGTATCTGACTCTCAGCAGCCTGAAGGACTTAAATATAAAAACATTTCCTTCTGTAATCAGTAAATAATCCGCATGATTTATCGCTCTCGTTATCTTTATGATGAACAAACAGAACGACCCGTCTCTGTGACCAACGTCCTAACGTCGCCGAGCGGTCGAGATTTCAAACAGCTGTCAATCATTAAACCTGTGCGAGAGATAAAACCATTGAAAAAGAACACGATGAGCCAGGACGACGTTCAATCAATCAATCAATCAATCAATCTTTATTTATATAGCTTTACACTTTACAAAAGCAGGACCTGCTTCACCGCTCGATTACAGAATCTGTTCAAAACTAATCAAGTGGCTTCGTCTTTTCTCTCCCTCCATTGAACATTTAAATCTGACGCCCGCTCTTTTCCCTGCAGGCTTTGCGGTGCAGGCGTACAGAGGCGCCCAGAAGCCGACGCCCATGGAAGTAATGAAGGCACAGACCACGCGGCTGGGCGACACATCAGCGGCGCAGGTGGCGGCGGCCCCTCCCAAAATGGAGATCCCCTCGGTGGAGAGCCGGCGGCAGGGATCGCGGCCGCACAAGCTCAAACCCAGAGACATGAACGTCCTGACGCCCTCGGGCTTCTAGGAGGACGCGCCGCACCCCCCGTGGCTCCGCCTCCAAAAGGTCCCACGAGATGAAAACTGTTAAACATGTCACACGAGCCGTCGTGGTGTTAGCGGGCTCCTCGTCAGCATGACTCTCACTCTGAGACAACACAGATGTCATTCCATGGTTCTTCATATTGATACTCATCCCAACATCCGGAAAGACCAGACATGTGACCAAGAGCACACCACGGCGAGAACAAACTCACAGGTTGGACACTTTTATTTTGAGGAGAGAAAACTAAACGTAACCTTAAAAAGAAAAGAAAAAGAAAAAAATCCCAATCCGTGCGTCACCTCCTCAAAGGTGCTGAACCAGTGACCTGTTATTGAGCAAACATGGTGGACGATCTGACCATCTGTCTCTCACAGGCGTCTCACTCTCTCTCTCTGTTTTAGCGTTTAGCTGCAGCATGCTAACGTTGACGAAGCTCGGGGTCGAGGCCTCTGACTGATGTTGAGGATTTAGTCCAGTTTAAGGGGAACATGATGCTGATCCTGGTTTTTGACCCCCCTGTAGATGCACTTTATACCCCCCCCCCCCCCCCTTTAAACGAGCTCTACCTACACTTACGTTTTCCTCGTCTCCTTCGATGGGACATTTCACTCAGCAGGATGGAAACACTTTGAAATGTGGTTAATGAAAAACAAGCGAACAGAACAAAAACAAAAGGTTAAAAATTGTCTCAGGAAACGTTTGACCTGGAGCTCCTGCTCACTGAAATGTTCCACTTCTTGTTTTTTTGTGTTTTAATGTATAAATGAAGATGTGTTTTTGTTTTTGTTTTTTACTTCTGATGTAACAACAGAGTGTGTGTGTGTGTTAGGACTCACACAGGCTCTGCAGAGTTTGAGTGTTTTCACATTACCGGATTCAGCAGACGACTTAAATCTTCATTTCAGTTCATCAGTGAGTGAGCTCGCTTCGATGTTCGCCTCTGATGAAGGATTCGGTTTTTAGTTTGGCTCAGCAGCAGCTGTGTGTGGAGACAAAATGTCTGAAAATACTCAAAGAGAACATTTCCAACGTTTTCACGTCGTTTCTCGTGCGCTCGCGGTCTGAAGACACGGCTGGCGTGCACGCTCGCCGCATCCTGCAGAAATCATTTACTAAAAAAAAAAAAATCAACAATCTCACTTTGACTCTAAAAATAAAAAAAAATGCATTCTCATGTTTTTCTTTAAAATGATGAAATGTACCGTGCTGGCGTCATCGCTGTGAGTTTCTGTGACGTGAAGCGTGCGTGCGTGTGCGTCGACGCCTCAAGAAGAATCCCATCCATACTTTTTATCTACTGTCGTCTTTTTGATTGGTTGAATTATTGATCAGGGGGGAACCTCTTTTTTTCTCAAGATCTCCAAACATGAACTCGTAATCATTAGAAAATCAGTGTTTAAAAAAAAACACGGATGAATAAATCAAGATCTGGAGAGAAACGACCGAGGCGTTCTCGCCATCACAGGAAAACAGTATAAATAAGATGTATGGATGTGTGTCCGCTCGGGGCTTCCGTAGTTTTTGATAATGCTTCAGCACTTTTGTTTCCAGCATCGATTCCATTCGTCTCGTGACACAGTCTCGTTGACCGTCTGTAACTCCGCTGTGCGTTAGCTTAGCCGTGGTCGCGTCTCTGTACAACTCGTGTCGACACAGAAGAACAAAAAAACCCTCTGCTCCGAGTCTGAAACACTCAAATGACTCACATGACTGTTTAAAGTGAACGATGTTTGTTTTTGTGGTTTGTGTTCACAAGTGCTCCGTGTTTAAAGTGTGACACTGTCCCTTTAAATCTCCCCTGGACTGACGCTCTGAAGTCCAGTCTGTATAGTCATGTGATATCTTTGTTTTTTTATCTGTTCTCTGTGATGTTAAAGAGATGTTTTGTTTGTACAGTTTCTTTGTATTTTTGCCTAAAATAGTTTAAGAATAAATATTACATTCTCACCACACGAACAAGACTCTGTGCTTTCTTGTGTTCGAGGAGGTTGCTGGTTTGAATCCCCGTCTGACAGGAGCCTTTCTGTGTGGGGTCTGCATGTCCTCCCCGTGCATGGCGTGGCTTCTCTCCGGCTTCCTCCCACAGTCCAAACACATGCTGGTTAGGTTACCTGGTGTCTCTGCATGTCAGCTCTGTGATTGGCTGGAGAACATTCCAGGGTGTGACCCCGCCCTCTCGCCCAATGAGAGCTGGGATCAGTTGCAGCCCTACCGCCACCCTGAACAATCAGAATAGATGATTGCTGGATGAAGAGATTGGTATCATCTGTACCTATCAAAAGCCACCTCTAGAGGGCGCCAGGTAACCATTAGCAACAAGTCAGCCTTAATCTTGATTCTTTATCACATATGAAACCAGAAACAGATGAGATTTTGAAATCAACATGACTCATTGACTCATGTTTTAAGCTCACAGATCGTAAAAGCTGATCGGGTCCAGGCCGAGGAGGCTATCACTACTTGAATTTCCCTCGGGATCAATAAAGTATCTATCTATCTATCTATCTACTTCTCCAATAACATGCACGGATGTGGTTAAATGGCGCCTGCAGAGGGCCCGTTCACTCAGACATTCAGGGGCCGAGATATTTGTGAATGTTGCTGATTCAATACATTAAATTTGTATGTTTTGTTAATAAACCTTTTTTTCTGTATTGGTGCAAAACTTTAACTTCCTTTCTGAGGGTCAATAAAGTTTTATCTTAAAGGAGACGTATGACAATAAATCCACTTCTACAGTGTTTATGAACATTTATCTGGGTGACCTGAAAGTCTACTGACCCACATGTGAAATAAATCCATCCAGTTCTTTGTTTGTGATCTGCAGAAGTCTGACAGCTCAGAGAACAAACGCTCCGTTTCTAATGTGCTCTCCTTGTGATGTCACAGTGGGATTCTGGTAAAAGAAGCCCCTCCCCCTGGTATCTCCACCCATGGACCCCACGTCCAGACGAGAGATGAACTTTTGAGCAGGTCTGCCATTTTTATTCTCTCTAGTGAAGGAGTGATCTACGGGGAAAACTCAGGGGGGCGGGGCTTACTGCATTTAAAGAGACACACACACCAAAACAGAGCGTTCAGAGAGAGCTGGTTTCTACAGGGTCACAAACCTCCTCTGCTGCTTGATTCATGTTATATTTGGACCAAAGCTCAGAAACACAGATGTTTCATGTAGACCACAGGGGGCGCTGTTTGAAAAGGGGGAGAATATGTCCCCTTTAAGACCTGACGGAGGGGAAGGTGGGGACAGATGATGGGTAACATTGCACATTGGACTCCAGCTTCCTTCATTCGAGTTTTAATCGGTAACATTGATGCATTGCTCAGTTATACAATCATTTTAGCTGCAGAATTTATGATAAGCAACTTTTAAAATTCCCTTTTAATAAGCGTGTGAATGTGTGACAGAAGTAGACTCCTGAAATCGGGTCCAAACTTTGGTGTCTTCAAACAGTCTTCACCACGGACCGTCTTCACATCGTCATCTTTAAAACGTCTTTTTAAACGAACAGTGTCCATGGGAGTGTGCTCCACACTTTCCCCACACATGCATCGTCTTATCTTCATCTTTCCTCGACACATCTCGACCTCACGATGAGGCGTGGAAGCAGAGATGACACACCGGACACGTATGTCCGATGAACTGACGCACCAACCTCCGTCACTCCGCTCGTCGGTCTGTCGTTGTTGAATAATCCTTCTCGAGCAGCACCAGCGGAGTAATTCTCTGGATCTGCTTCTTTAAGGAGACCTGAGTTTGATTCTCTCACGTTCACTGGAAAGACACAGTGCGGTTACTGATTTTCATCAAAGCAGGATTGTTGTCTGGGGCTTCAACCAGTCGACCAATTCAACCGCCTCACTGTTGTGGAAGTTTAGTCCTTTCACACAGACGAAGAAGCGAGCGAGCATCCTTTCGTTCCTTTAACCAACTCAGAGAACCACTGTCAGAGTTTGACGCCTTTAAAGTCTCACAGAGAGCAAACATTTCCTTTCCAACATATCTGTTGTTCTTCTCTGATTACGTCCCGACCTCCCAAAGACACTTGAAGAACTTTTCCATCGATCTTTTTCGATCTGTCTTCAGAGACTCCCTCCGCCTCTCCCTCCCTCGAACCCTCCTCTTTTAAACTCTCCGTACATTTGGAAGAACAGCTCCATCTCCCTCTGCAGGGTGGTGTTTCGGAGGTCAGCGTCAGCTTTGGCTTGCTCCATGTTTCGGATCTTGATCTCGGCGACGCTTTGGCTGCGCTTCTGCTGCTCCAGACTGACCCGCAGAACTGCAACCTGCCGCTCCAGGACGTCGTTACAGCGCTCCAACCTGCAGGAAATACAAACACGACAGACCGTAGATCATACTCAGGCCTTCACAAAAAACACTTTACACTTGTGCAACCAAACATTTACCCAACACATCCTCAGCTGTTTGAAATTGGTTTAACCCATTCTGATGCTTGACCCGGTTTAAGATATTTGGCATATCTGAGGAAGCCGTTAAAAATAGCCGCCATGGAGATGTAAAAATATGGAAGAAAATATTGTTTCACACGTTTAGAAAAATCCACTTTCAGAACAGAGAAATGCATTTAACCATTTTCTCTTTCATAAAACACACGATTGAACCCAACACTCTTCATACGCACGTTCAACAGTACTCGATGTGGATTAGTAATATTTTTGAGGACTGAAGGTTAGCGTCTCTTGAGCTGCTGTCTCACCTCTGTATCCTCGCCTGGTATTCGGCCTTCTGTCGGGTCATCTGCTGCTGCAGCTCAGCCAGGAGGCTCTGAGCGTCTCTGGGCAGGGACTGAGGCTCGGGCGCCTGGGCGTCCGGAGGACAGGAGGGCAGGAACACCTCTGAGCTTCCTGTACTCAGAGGACTGAGTAACATACAAGAAGCTGGGGAGTTAGGATGGCTGACGTCGTCGTCGTCATCCTCATCGTCTTCCTCATCCTTATCATTGTCACTGTTCTTGTCTTCATGTTCTTCTTCCTCTTGATTGTTCTCTTCGTCTTGCAGCTGACCTGAAGGTACATTTTTAGGTCTCTTTGGTGAAATGTCGAGGCTAACCGTGTCCGGATCCTCCCTGCTCTCATCCAATGGAAGCACCTCGCAGGAAGACCACGAAGAGGAGGAGTCCTTTGTCTGCCACGCCTCCTCAAGCTCCACCTCGTCTCCACAAGTCTCTGGATTGTCTGTTTCAAAATGTCCTCTGGTGATCTCCGCCATCGCCTCACGTTGACACGAGCCGCCCAGGTTGTCGTAGGCGGATAGGTTGCTGTCATCCTGAGCCTCACTGCTGCCGCCGCTGGTTGTTTCTGGTACTGCAGTCCTTTCCTCTGCAGCATAGGCATCCTCCTCTCCTCGACCCAGCCAGGACGCTGTCAACACCGTGAGCATAGATCTGGGCTGTGGGTCTTGCACCTGGACACTGGTGGTGGAGGTTCGAGTATTTGCAGGGGATGCTCCTTTGCCAGCGTGGTCCTGGTCTGAGTGATGACTCGAGGAAGGCAGGGGGAAGAAGCAGTTCTCAGGGTGGGAGGAAGTGTAGCGATGGCCGAGAAGTCTCTTCTGCCTGAAGTGCACGTCTGATTTAGCAGCAGTCGAGTAGGCGCAGCTACAGAAATAAAGAAGAGGATGGTTCGACCTCTAAGACTCTTTCAAGGTCAATAATGTTTCCACACAGAAGAAAGAAAGAGTGATAAAAGGTGTGAGGATGGGATGAGCACCCAGGTTGATCGAGCGTCTCTGAGATTTGTTTTTACCTGCCGTTCTGTGCGTCTGCCGCCTGCTGTCCTGAGCGCTCTGTGATGAGAGGCAGGGACAGCTGGCGGTGGCAGGGTGACGGATGGAGGTGAGGCTGTCTCAGAGCACCCGGTGACGCACGTGAACCCGCAGGAGGACGGCGGGCGGACATGCACTGCGGGGCTCTTGCAAAGAGAGACTCGTGCTCTCGGATGAGCTCCAACATCAGCACCTGGACCAGAGCTGCACCTTCAACACAGAAAGAGAGAGTCCACGAGGCCGTCTTATTCCCCCATGCTATACGAAAACATTTACAACAAAAGGTCATAGATAATGCCGATTTAATCTCGATAAGAATGCAGTACTGTGCAGCAGTCTCTGTCTACCTCCCATGATGCTTTGTGGGTCTTCAGCTTTAGCTCGGAGGATGTTTGGCCCGAACACGGTGGCTAAGTTCTGGCTGCTCATCTTGTTGCTGCTTGAGTAACTCTGGACGTCATTCAGAAACCTGTTCACACACACACACACACACACACACACACACACAATCAAGAGTGTGTCAGATATGGGACACGGTCGGGAACCCCTGACCTCGGAGAACAACTACTTCCTGAATGACGACTGTGCTCGGAAAACAAGAGAGGCGGTTCTTACTGGCAGATGAAGTTGAGTAGGTTGAAGTTTGCGACTGGCAACTCGTGGAGGAGATTCCTCAACTCTGCCAAACCCTGAGATAGGAAGCAGGAAAGGTGGGAGGAAAGGAGACGAAAGAAGGAAAGGAGAAGGAAAGCAAGAGATTGTTTTAGCATTTTATTTAAAGGTCACATATTCTGCTAAATCCTCTTCCCCATGTCCCCATGTCCCCATGTCCCCCTGTCCCCCAGAGACATCAGCACAGTTTAGATGTCTTTGCCTACAGAGTTGTAGTTACCCGTGTGCGGTCGTTCAACATCTTCTGACCACAGAGCAGGAAGTCCTGGTAGCGCCTGTAAGGAACCAGCGGCTCCGGCAGCTGTCTGAGGTACAGCTTTAGCAGTGACGCCACCGTGTGGACATCTGTGTTACTGCAGGAGGGAAAAGAACACACTGACTGTGATGCACCTCAAACCTGTAGGTAAAGGAAGAGTGCGCGCTGAAAGCTGCGGTTTGTGTACCTGTCAAACGATGGTCTCTCCCCTGCATCAAACGCCTCCTGCAGCTCTTTGACCAGACTGGCCTGACCCGGCTGCCTGAACAAACCCACTTCATGCAGTCCGCGATCCCTGATGAAGGTCACACACTGCTCCACCACCAGAGGAACCAAACGTACCCCATAACGGCGCTCATACAGCACCGTCTCCTCCAGACGCTGACCGAAGACCCCTGAAGGATGAACAGTTTCACAAAGCATCAGATTAGAGGTCGTGATGTCAAAACAATCGCACCCTGAGGAGGACGCATCGACGATCAAGTGCCCACCTGTGAAAGGGATCCAGACTCCTTTGTTGAGGCTCTTCAGCCACTCGTCACCCTGACCGGCGCTGTTGGACAGGAAGAAGTACGAGCCTGGGCTGGCCAACACGTCTCTGTTACCTGCAGACACACAAACGTTGTCTTTAAAGTTTTATTTCGCATTTCTACTCACTCTTTTTTTTTTTACGTACTTTGCACGCCGTAACAACACGTAACGCATCGCAACATCTGGGCCTAAAGTTTGATCTGATTGTTCATGCATCTGTTGCGATCTATAATCCAACACCAGCGCTCTCTCTTTCCTCTTCGTGTCTGTGAGGGCTCAGTGGGTGCGATGCCGCACAAAGGATTGTGGGTCTGAAAAGCCAAGGTCAAGGGTCAAGGACAGGTGTGAATACTGCAGTGAGGAGAGAATGACGCTGCACTCAGACTGTGACAGACGCCATGACGGATTGTTGGGTAAAAAAAAACTCCCGTCGACTGGAGATAGACTTGATGGAGAGCAAACCTTACAGGCCGGTGTCTCCTTACCGTGTCACCTCAAACATGTGAGTGTGAGTGAGCAGCTAAAGCAGAACTCAGGAGTCCATCATTGTTGATGTGGTCCCCCCTTTTGACTGGAACTGTGATGCACGTGTGTGTTGTCTCTGTTTTCAGAGGGACTGCATGATAACATGAGTTCCAGAGTTTGCACCCTGGAACCTGTTTGTAAAAGTTTGTGTTTTCAGTCACTGAGACGTCGATTGTTGTGCGAGCGACCAGCGTAAGGTCGACGTTTTTCAGCGGTCACGTAAACACGGCCTGAAACACAAACTGTTCTTCTCCTCTGTCTTCTTCCCAAGATGGTGCACACACGCGTTTCTCTCTCGTGTCCCATCATGCTCCACTCTCTGTCCTGCCCAAAGTCATGTTCTAACACACACACACACACACACACACACACACACACACACACACACACACTACCACATGCATGCACACACATGCACACAATGTGACCTTGGACAGAAGCCTGAGTCAGCGTTAATCAGAAGTCAGAAGGGTAAAACATACAAACTCCACAGCGCACACTGAAGGGATTAAAAGATAATATGTTGATGGTGTGTGTGTGTGTGTGTGTGTGTGTGTGTGTGTGTGTGTGTGTTTCCTCACCTTTGTGCCCTGTGCTGTCATGTTTCCAGGACTTGAAGCAGCTGAGTCCCATGCTGCAGCGCTCCTGCTCCACTTGATACCGAAACGTTTGTAGATGCTCCGTAAAAAAAAAAAAAAAATGGTGTGAACTTTTTTTTTTTGCACACTTTTAAAAGTTTAGAAGGAAAAACAAAATCGGTGTCAAAAATTCCAGACTACGTTTCCCATCATGCTTCAGTCTGAATTCCCTTTCACCTTCCAGAATCTGGCTTTAGGCTAACTCAACATGTAGGAAACTCTTCTCTTTGTCCATCCTGGTCCATGAAGACTTGACATAAAGACCCTTAAAGTACTCGGATACTTCAGTGGATATTTTGATGTTGTGGCGGAAAGATTCGGCAGATTGTCTTCAAAGATTGTAACAGAGATTCTGGACGATGGATGGATTAGAAATGAAGGGTTTGTATTTAAAAGAATCCAGCGGTTAAAAAGCCCCTAAAGACAGGAAGGAGAGAGAGTCCCTCTGAGAGCATTCTTATGTTTATTTCTTGGGCGAAAAGCAGAGATACATCTGGATGTTAAACTTGAGAAGAACTTTATGCTAACCTTAAGTTAGCCTGTGGACTTCAGGAGACAGTTTAGGAGACTCCAAAAAAAACAATGTTGGAAGGTTTCCTGTTGGCCTCACAGTGATTGACGTCTTAAATCGATTTTTGGGGTCTCAGAGAAGTTTCAGCCTCGCATCGAGCGTCGTAGTAAACTGGCAGGGAGACTTTTTGAGTGTTTAGTGCGGGGTTGCACCTTCAGGCGTGGTTCCTCGTGGTTAAGCTCCTCATTAAGCTTCTTGGATTTTAAAAAAAAAAAGACAATCTCTGGAGACCGAAGCTTCTCGCTGACATTTTTTTGGACATTGCAGGAAGTTTCTCGGTGGATTACTTTGACGTAACAAAGAGTGAAAAGTCTTACGACGAGTCAACCTTTTCCATCTCGGCAAACTAGACCAGTCCTCTTAAATTACTCCTGAATATTTGAGCCTGCATTTTGTGTTTCCAGGGTCTCCGAGACAATAGCCATCTCTCCGGAGGGTCGTCTCGATGGTTTCTTGAATTGCTCCTGACCGAAGTTGCAAAAATGATTCCAATGGACGAGCAACGCAAACTACAAAATCTTCCACGTGCCTCATTCTTCAGGTTCGATGGAAACAACTTTGAAACATCAGCGTCTGACTCAAAGGATCTCATTCAGGGGCCGACACGCAGAGCTCCAGACATCCCGCCTCCTTCTGTCTGTTTGACGCTCTATCAGGACGATGGACATCCACGACTTCACATCTGTGTCCAGTCAAGAGCACCAACCAGGAGTGAGACGTCTGGCTTTGCTTCCTATCTCTGGAGTATTTCATGATGACTGTCTCATTGTGTGAGACACAGCATCAGCATTATTCCACATTTCTGCTTCTCTCTCGGTTCCTTTCTTTCTGTTTGATGCTTTTTTTTTTAGCCAAAAGTCTCCTAAAGGAGGATTTCACTATTCGTCCCGTCTTGTTTCTGTCCTGGGGTCAAACTTCTCCAATCGTCCATAAACAAAAAAGACAGTTTCAGTATTCCCTTCTTCATCCTCCCTCCTTCCTTGTCTCCCTCTCTGTCCTCTGCTTTATTGGCTCTTTAACTGGACGCCCTTCTCCATCGCCAGTCTACACATCTCCGCCATTCCTGTCCCCCTTCTCCTTCATTCCATCCCCTTCTTCCTCCCGATGTCCCTCTCTTTGTCCCCGTCCAGCTCGTCCTTCTGTCTTCCTCCCTCTATCCTCCTCACCCTCTCTCTCTCTCTCTCTCTCTCTCTCTCTCTCTCTCTCTCCCTCCCCATTTCCCAGCAGAGTGTGTGCCCCCTTGTTGCCCCCCTCCCCATTTACCTCATCAATAACCATGCTGTGTGTGTGCGTGAAGGCTGTGCATTAGCAAAATTGGTTCTCTGCGACGCAGCGCTGTTTTACCAAAGTAATCACAGCTGATGGTGAGAGAGAGAGAGAGAGAGAGAGAGAGAGAATGGGAGAGAGATGATCTGGCTCAAAATCTGCTGCTGCTGAAGTATGGTCTGCTGCAGAACACACACACACACACACACACACACACACACACGCAGAAAGAGTATTCTGTCACCATGATTCAAGTGGACATAAAAGCGAGAGAGAGGCTGCTCGGCCCAGTCAACTTTTGAACTCAATTAAACTATGAGGAATCTCTCTCTCTCTCTCTCTTAGTACAGTACAATTCAATAAGCCTCATTGGCCTCATGCACAATAGAGTAAACAGTATATTGCTTAAACTGTGTAATCAATACAAGCAATCAAATATTTTCAGTCGTCCGTCCTCCAGGCTGAGATGTACGGCCGACGTGAGTTTATCCTCAAACGTTTTAGCACATGAGAAAGCTGCATCATGGTGTATCAGATATGCAGGTGTTGCTCAGTGCACTCTGGTTCCCCCTGGAGGTCTGTGAGTGCAACTGCACGGTCGTTTAAACAAACGCGTAACGTGGCGTTACGTCTCCCGCTCGTTGACAACGTTCATCTGTCAAAACGCTGCGAGAAGCTCAGGAGCCACGGCGACTGTCAGGGTTCAGTTATATTACAGGATTTGTTTCGCTAACGACTCTGCTAGCATCTGTAGCCTGTTGTTAGCGTGTGTAGTACGTGTATTCAGCTGTTACCATGACGACGACAGGCCGTGGCTAAAATAGCCACATTGTAGAGAGTCATTAATGACGTGCTACTTCTTAGAGCTTTTACAGCACACGTTCACACACTGACGGTAGAGGCTGCAGCACACGTTCACACACTGATGGTAGAGGCTGCAGCACACCTTCACACACTGATGGTAGAGGCTGCAGCACACGTTCACACACTGATGGTAGAGGCTGCTGCACACGTTCACACACTGAAGGTAGAGGCTGCTGCACACGTTCACACACTGATGGCAGAGGCTGCAGCACACGTTCACACACTGATGGTAGAGGCTGCAGCACACATTCACACACTGATGGTAGAGGCTGCAGCACACATTCACACACTGATGGTAGAGGCTGCAGCACACATTCACACACTGATGGTAGAGGCTGCAGCACACGTTCACACACTGATGGTAGAGGCTGCAGCACACGTTCACACACTGATGGTAGAGGCTGCAGCACACGTTCACACACTGATGGTAGAGGCTGCAGCACACGTTCACACACTGATGGTAGAGGCTGCAGCACACATTCACACACTGATGGTAGAGGCTGCAGCACACATTCACACACTGATGGTAGAGGCTGCAGCACACATTCACACACTGATGGTAGAGGCTGCAGCACACGTTCACACACTGATGGTAGAGGCTGCTGCACACGTTCACACACTGATGGCAGAGGCTGCAGCACACGTTCACACACTGATGGTAGAGGCTGCAGCACACATTCACACACTGATGGTAGAGGCTGCAGCACACGTTCACACACTGATGGTAGAGGCTGCAGCACACGTTCACACACTGATGGTAGAGGCTGCTGCACACGTTCACACACTGATGGCAGAGGCTGCAGCACACGTTCACACACTGATGGTAGAGGCTGCAGCACACATTCACACACTGATGGTAGAGGCTGCAGCACACGTTCACACACTGATGGTAGAGGCTGCAGCACACGTTCACACACTGATGGTAGAGGCTGCTGCACACGTTCACACACTGATGGTAGAGGCTGCTGCACACGTTCACACACTGATGGTAGAGGCTGCAGCACACATTCACACACTGATGGTAGAGGCTGCAGCACACGTTCACACACTGATGGTAGAGGCTGCAGCACACGTTCACACACTGATGGTAGAGGCTGCTGCACACGTTCACACACTGAAGGTAGAGGCTGCTGCACACGTTCACACACTGATGGTAGAGGCTGCAGCACACGTTCACACACTGATGGTAGAGGCTGCAGCACACGTTCACACACTGATGGTAGAGGCTGCAGCACACGTTCACACACTGATGGTAGAGGCTGCTGCACACGTTCACACACTGACGGTAGAGGCTGCAGCACACGTTCACACACAGATGGTAGAGGCTGCAGCACATGTTCACACACAGATGGTAGAGGCTGCAGCACATGTTCACACACTGATGGTAGAGGCTGCAGCACACGTTCACACACAGATGGTAGAGGCTGCAGCACACGTTCACACACTGATGGTAGAGGCTGCAGCACACGTTCACACACAGATGGTAGAGGCTGCAGCACACGTTCACACACAGATGGTAGAGGCTGCAGCACACGTTCACACACAGATGGTAGAGGCTGCAGCACACGTTCACACACAGATGGTAGAGGCTGCAGCACATGTTCACACACAGATGGTAGAGGCTGCAGCACATGTTCACACACTGATGGTAGAGGCTGCAGCACACACATAGACAAACTTATAAAACTAACTTGGAAAGAAAAAACGTTCAGGTGTAAGATGGATTTATTTATGTAGTCGTATCAAACCGGAGACAGGACTCGGGTTAGTCGACTTTCTGCAGCTAGTGAAGCTGCTTAAACCGAGACGACGATAACGATGCAGCCTAACAGGACGTCTGTTCTGAATCCTTTCTGCAGGGATGTACACTCGGCTTCATGCTCAGTCACTCTCTCTCTTTTTAACATCACTCAGGCTGCATCCATTAATATTTACAGTCTATGTTTGTGACCCACTTCTGGGTCCGGACCGACCCGTTGGAACCCGCTGATAGTAACACATCAGACTCCCGACCCGGAGAGTTCGATGCAGTTACTGTAAGTCTGCATGTTTTCAATGGACTGAATTCTAATCCAAGCTGAGAGCTTTCACATCTGTCTGTCAATACAACTGGCAAGGACGGCATACTCTTCATTACAAAGAGCTGTGTGTGTGTGTGTGTGTGTGTGTGTGTGCGTGTGTGTGTGTGTGTGTGCGTGTGTGCGTGTGTGTGTGTGTGTGTGTGTATGCTCTCCACTCAATGAAATAATGAAATGTGTCACCTGCTCTCCTCTCCAACTGTTCGTTGCATGTCTGTAATGAATCACGTGAAGGAAGGGAGCAATCTGTCTTTGTGACAAAAACTGACCTCACTGTTTGCATCCTCTGTGGAACGCCCAACCACAGCGCCCCCATGTGGTCACAAAGGGTATGTACCATTTGGGTCTGGTGGATTTGTCCAGTTGGAAAACAATAGCTAATAACTATGATCAGACTTCACAATCTGTTCTCTCTTTAACTAAACGCTGGAAGGTAAACCAGCCCGTGATGGTGTTCGAAGAAGCGCCTTGTTTTAGGAATGGAGCTATTTTAGTTTTCAAAGGCGAAGATATTTTTATTTTTTATGTTTGGGAGAGAAATACAAGCCTGTGGTATCGATGGTTGTGCGTCAAAGCCACAGTTCAAATGTCATCTGTTGCCTGTCACGTGTTTGCATCGTTTAAAAAGTCACTTTACGGATAATATGACATGAACATATTTCCCACCAACAGCACGCAGAGAACACAAGTGGAACTAAAGCTTACATTTACCATCATATTCCTAGAATATTGCCGCTTAATTCACTGGACAACAACCTTTCAAAATATGAAAGTACTCAGTGGCCAAAAAAAGAAATATATATATTCTGCATTTCATCTTGTCTTTAAAGGCAAGTGAACCCTTTTTCCTTCTGTTAATATGATATGAAACAAAAGTATGAAGACCTGTCAACATGTGGTACTTTTAAGGAGTCCGTTTGTAAGAATGTGTCTTCCTGTTCATGTTGCTTTTTTACGTTTTAACATTGATGACGACAGTCGGAGTAAATGAAGGATGAGTAGTTCTATCAGCTCCTGCAGCCATTTGTCCCATGTTTCCAAGTTCAATCAGTGAGAATAGTAAACACTGCTTTAGGCCTCGTGTCCATCCAGCATTGCGGCCTCTCCGAGTGCTCAAGTTGAAAATCTTTCAACAACATTTTTCTTTGCAAAGCTAAAATGCTTCATGAAAGCGCTTCCTTTAAAGGTCATGTATTATCTTTTTCAACAACCAGTGTAAATCAGTGTCCTCGCTCCTCTTCATCATGTGTGTGAAGTGTGTTGTTGTAAATCCACTCTGATCCTGTATTTGATCATGTCTATAAACCCCTCTATTTCAGCCCTGCTCAGAACAGGCTGTTTCTGTGTCTG
The DNA here is from genome assembly GCF_947650265.1 of Symphodus melops. Taxonomy (NCBI): domain Eukaryota; kingdom Metazoa; phylum Chordata; class Actinopteri; order Labriformes; family Labridae; genus Symphodus; species Symphodus melops. The sequence continues at coordinate 25,192,778 of NC_136701.1, read as the reverse complement.
TAGCTTTAAATATGTAAATGAGCTGTGTCTGACCACGCCCCCTCTCTGGAAGGGCTCGGGTGTACTCGCTACTTTCTGGCTCCATGTCCTATTGTTTACGGTGAGAAGGCAGACTCAGAGGGCAGAACAAACACATAGCTGTGGGAGTGTCACCCACCTGGGGGAGGGGCTACTGCCCTTTGTGATGTCATGAAGGGAAAATCTTCAAACGGTTTGAACACAGGCATAAGATGGAGAGGATGGACTTTTCTCATCGTTGGGGTTAGAGGAACATGGTGCATCATATTTGACCTTTAAATTTCTGAGAGCCCCCTGGTGGCGAACCTGGAGAATGGCAGAACAATCAGACACTGAATGTGATTAATGCCTTATCTTTAAGGATGATGTTTTTTGCTGTGTGACTTTAATGTTTGTACAAAATGACGTGCAGATTGTTTCAGTAAATATAGCGTGGACAGCTGGCGATCAGGCCTCTGAGGTTTAGGTTAGGCTCTTAATGTTTACAGCGTCGAGCCGGCTTCGCCTCATGTTTGATGTACATAAAGTCTTATAGCGTCATGAGATCAGATGTACGGTACATACTGTGACGGTCAGTCACTCATCAGCTGCAGCTGCTGCCATGTTTACTTCAAACCATTTTAAGGATTCGTCTCTGAATCACACGAGGTGCAGAACTGTTCCATGTGTAGCAAATAAACGATTAAAAACTTTCAAGGACTTATTCACACACAAAGCTTGAATATCAAACTGTGTTTCAGGAAGCAATTTAAAAGGCTGAGTCTGATTTTTAAAGTCATTTTAAGATCTTTAATCTTTTGCAGCTGATGGAAAACAAAACACATCATGTGGCGTGAGACATCTGCCCGCACGTCCTCCACCGACAGATTTCATTTCTCTCATGCTGTTGGGACGTTAAGTTTAGCTCAGATTGTAAAGCTAAAGATAACGTGTTGGAATGTCCTATTGTCAAAACGTGACCTTGAATGACTAGCATGTTTTTGCCATGTATTTTTCGGGGTGCTGCTGTAGCTCAGATGCTCAACAAATTCCTCGATGCACGGGGTCGCAGGTTTGATTCCCGATCTTCACGCTGTAAGATGCACATCTATAAACGACCTCTTAACTGCGTCACTGTGTGGTTTTAAACCTACCTGCTAATGAAGGAAGCCAGAAACAGATTTCAATGGTGTTGAATCAAAACAACTCACACAGCAGTGATTGGACCATTAAAACACACGACTCCTGAATCAATCTGCGGTTTTAGATCGGACACAGTACACAATGTTTTCTCCTCCACAACGAAATAAGAGCACCCCTGGGTGAGGCCAGGGGTCGGGGCAAGCGCAGCTCCCCGGGTCCCTTTTCATTGCAGCTGGCTGAGGCTTTTACTGCCTAGAACTACACAGGAATGTTCACGTCTTGGTTTTCCCGTAGGACATAATGTTTTATTGCGCCGCAGACACCGTTTCTCTCTCTCCTTGTTTGGCAGCTATGCGGCATGGCAACAAGTGTTTGCTTTCCCTCCTGGGGTGGATATTAGGTTTGAAGGAAGGTAAAGAGGAGGCAAACAAAACCCAAACAGCAGCGAGGAGGAAGGGTGACGAGGCAGACGAAATCAAAACAAAGACAGGTAGGTCCACTTTGACTGCATGCCTCAGATATGCTTTTATCAGGGGTTCACATGAATGCAGTTTTTTTAATATTGTGTTGAAAACTGAAGCTGATACTGAAGTGTAACATCCTGCAGTTCCTGGAGTGTCCACTAGAGGCTGGCTGCAGAAGCACAGGAAGTCACATACACACCCATTCAAAAATCAGATACGAAAATGTTTACTGTCAGATCCAAAAAAAATCTAACTAACGAGCTAACGTGATTAGCTCATGTCTTGAATGGCAAGCTAGCTCTCAGTGTTTGGTAAAACATAAAGTCAAACTAAGCAAAATTACTTCATGTGACCAATCTGAGAAAATCGTTTTTTAAAATGTAGTTTTTGTTTATAATCTTTCCTCTCATGCAAAACTGAATCTGAAACTATCAACATCTGAGAATCACTTCTGTTAATCCACAAAACGTGACAAAAATATCTGTTTAATTTGACAAAAACCTACAAAGGAGGTTGTAACTTAATCCTACAGCGTTTATCTGCAGCTTGTGTCCGATCGAGCGAACTCCATTATTGGATGGAGGAAATCATCTTTTTGCTCATATAAAATAAAAAGTTAAAAACAAAGTCATCAAACATCTCTGAGCGACCTTCTCTGTCCCGGAGAACAAACTCTCGTCGTCTTCACCTTTTAAAACGATCAAACTGCTGTATGTTTCCTGAGTCTGCTCGTACCTACACGTAAGATTTAAGTCATAAATAGACCTTTTGTTAAAAATGATCTCAGCTGATGCAGAACACACACACAGTCATAGGATCCAGTGCTGAACTCTACACAGTGAAAGGTAACAGGACTGATGTGAACTGTGTTCAACATGATCACTTCATATTATTTTGGACCATTTTTCACCCAGTTTTTTTAAAGCAGATAAACAAATCAGTTTTGTATTTTGTGAAGCTGCGTTTTACTTCATTACAAAGTTATGCTTTCAAAGTACACGACCAATTAATCTATTAAAAGAAATGTCTCTTTAGGACTCTGGCACACGCAGCTCATGCTGCGATACGAGACGGCGTGTTGACTTTATTAGTGTCCTGAAAGGCTGTTTTATATTTACTGTATACATTTGGTTGTTTAATTAATACTGATAATATGAAGCATAAAAAACAAGCATGCTAAGGTCTGTTTCATCTGCCAGCCAATCACAGAGGCTTGTTTTTCTTGGCTGTGACATCAAACCATTTCATTGAGTCTTAACTGGAGGCCACAGTGCAGCAACACAAACTGAAGATGTGACTCTGAGAGTCATTAGTGTGCTATGTGAGTAACAGCTGTGCTCTTAGGAGGCATAGTGCTCATTGTTCGAGCGGGAGCATGCGGGCAGGTTGGTTTACAGAGCTCACACTGTTGATGGATTTCATCTGAGTCATGTCAGATTGACTTCAACTAATAGGCTCCAATAATCCCCTTCAATTAAAGTCTCATTATGTCATCTGAAGAGGATTAGATCATGTTCCTTTCAAAGTGCAAACACCGAAGCTTCAGGAATACTCCAGGAGAGACAAAGTGAACTCGGACAGTTAGTTGGTAAGTTGGTCCCAAGAACGACATTTTGATTTAATGCATGTTTTATTACCACATGGAAAGTCTCCGCCCGTGTGACAGCGGTGATAATCAGGTGTATCTATCTGCAGTCAGATCTGTTCATTTAGCACCCCGACAGAAAGGTAGCAGTCGGACGGTGCGGATCGCGTACTTTGGTATCATTCCCAACTTTTACCAGTTGAAACACCAGAAAAAGAAAACTGGTGGAAAGGAGGCTTTATTAACCCTTTTGTTTGTTTTCACCAACTTGGACCAAACACTGATCCATAATCACCTCCAGTCTGGTCCGAATGTGTGATGCTCGAGGAAGATGTTCTCTGTCTGTCTGTCAAACAGACAACTACACATCGGTCATCGGTTTTTAAATTGTTTGCGTTTATCACTGAAGGCCAACGAGAAAAACTGCGAGTGCTTAAATACGTTTAGAACCTGTCGTTTTAGCACACCAGCGTCTTTTTGTCCCATCAAGTAACGGACGGACCGACCCACCAACAACCTTCACACTCTTGGAGCTTTAAAGCTTCAGCCTGACTTCAAATAATTCCACTTTTTACTGAAAGGTCTCAAAAGAGTCAGACGGCCACGCACTGATCCCTGGGGGACGCCTTCTCTTTCTGTCAGCTGGTAAACTACCATGACTCTGGATGTGTTGAGTCCTGGCCGCAGTGAAGATCTGGGACCCCCTCCTTGTGCACATTGAGCTGTATGCAGAGTGAAACCTTCCTCACTGCTGGCACCGGCTGCAGAGTAGTGAGTGGTGGATGATCTTAAGTGAGTGACAACGGTCCTGCATGTTGTCAGCAGGATTGAGTCGTCCTCTGCAGTGATTTACAGTCAATGAGACACCTGAGCCCTGCAGCCTGCACGGAGAGACTGATCCATATCTCCTTCACATTCGCTTCAAAAAGAAAATCCCTGCAGCATGTTACAGACCTGTCTGCTGAGGCATGAACACAAACACAGGAGATGCATTAAAAATGATCTTTTCTGTCAAGACACTTTATAGAAATAGTCGAAGCCACTTGTGCGGGTTTCTCGTTGCTCTGGTTAATAATATCCGTCTGCGGAGGTGAAAAAGAAACAGCTGGAGCGTACAGTAGAAACTCTGCAGGGGGGCCGGAGACGAGGTGGTGAAAAGATGAATAAGAAATAACACGCAGCGAAACAGAAGCCCCCACTGTGAATGGCATGTCTGCTATTTGTGGAAGAGGGACAGAGAAGGACGGGGACGGGGTTTGAATCGCATCGGATTCGTCACCCGCAAACTGTGAGCTTGTGGACAAACTGTTGTCGACGTATCAATCACCCGTGGAAACTTTGAGCAGACACACTTTATTATCACATGAGGCATTTCTTATTGTAAATTATACAACATCTGGTTCTGATCAAGACATCTGATTGGACAAGAGGCTTCCATGACGATCTGGGAGAACAGGTGTGATAGAGTCCAACGAAGATTTATCTTTACACGTTGGGGAATGGTTTGCAGATTTGCATCATCTAAAAACATGTTCCCTCTTCAGGTGCATATCTTACCTGCAACGATAAAAATTAAACACGTAATCCATCATTACCTTCGATGGCAACACAGTTCTATTCCCTGACTTCCTGTCCGACCTTGTGCTTGATGTTCTTGCTTCACTCAGCCCTCTCCGATGACTGCTCCAAAAACCTAATTTCCCCACAAGGACCATAAGTTTCATGTTAGCTGGTCGCCGTGTGGAAGCTGCGCTGCAGGCTGGGGGGTCGTAACTCAGTCTTTTTCAAAAGGCCAGGGAAAGCCCTGGAGAGAGAGGCACCGAGGATGTAACACTATGTTTAGCTCTGAAAACAGAGAGCAGGCTCTCAGGGGCTGAGGAGACCGGGAAGACTTTGACCCTGTGGATCTGCAGGGCTGCAGAGGACGGAGGGTTTGCATACCAGGCGGAGCACATAAGACGAGCTGAAAGGTTGCAGCACCTCGCTTTACAGCCAAACGTGACATCGCACTGGGATATATATTTCTTACTTTACCAAGTGAAGCAGCAGAAACGGAGCGCTGAACGGTTCATGAAACGGACTCTGAGGAGTTCTTTCTACCAAACCAACAACAGATCTGGTGAGTGAAGTTCTTCTTGACTGAACCGACCCGGACCGGACTTATTCTACTTAAAACAAACCTTCAGTCCTTGAGCATGTTGAAGATCCTCGATGGAGCCTTTTATGGAGCATGTTTGGAAACTCTGTTTTATTAAATTAACCCACTGAGGACATTTCTTTTGGACATATTTGTCACAGACGTTTGGAGTGTCGTCAGACTCTTCATTAAAATAAATATCTTTAAGATTCTGGAAAAATACTTAAAGTACGCGGACGGGCATCTTTGAAATCACTTCTTAAAACTCATTTTACAGACTTGTTTTGATGTGATCTTTCTACTAATCTCTCCTTTCCTCATTCATTGTTTTTTATCTCTTATTTGTTTTTTAGCTCCCTTCTTGTCGTCCCCCCCTTCAGTCTCATTATTAGATCTTTTATTTGGTCCATCCGTTTCCCTCTGATCCCTTTAAATGCTTCTTCCTCTCTGTATGCTGATTTTATATGTAAAGCACTTTGTAAAGGTGATATATAAATAAAGTTATTATTATTAGTTTGTCCTGGTCAGTCAGGACTGTCAGGAGCTTCCTGGGCTTCACGCAGTCTGTGGTTCAAATCCCTCTCTGTCTGAAGCAATAGAAACGCTCTATGACCAACTTTAACGTGCTGTTTTATAAACCTTCACACTGATTCTTCTTCTTTTCTTCAGACTGGAGCCGAGTGCTGCCCGGTGTTTGACAGTATTATGGGATGGAAGGACGACAGGTGTAGTTCTTGGGGAGGTACTTCTACTCTGATGTGTCTTTAAGTTCATGTCTCGGAGCGGATTGAAGCGGATTCCTCCGTGGTTACAGCTCGCTCACTTTACATCATCAATCTTATTCCACGGATGGAACCAGCTGATTGGTTAATGATGCAGTTCGAGCTGCGTCCATGGCAACAGTTTACTCTGTGGCTTTCATACAGCGGGCTGAAGAGGCTTTCATCATACTGGACATGTGATTTTCCTTTTTCTTCCTCGTTCAGTGAGAGTTGAGGTTTCCTCCCCCCGGTCTACACGCCGCCGATTCTACTGTCACACGTCGTCTTCACGTGGCCCCTTCTGAACATTGGCGTGTGGTTACGCATGTTTGGAACGCCATCCTCCTTTCTTCTTTTCAGTAAATTAAACCCTCTCACCTCTATCAGCAGACTGTTAAGTTTAGGGTGCGCTCCCACTCTGCAGTCCGTACCGTGCACGAGCATGTTTGACCACCGTGCACTCCCTCGGCGCCGGTACGACATCCTGGAGGGTTCTGGAGGGTTCTGGAGGGTTCTGGCTGTATCTGACTAAAATGACTCAAAGTAAAACACGCTGTCACGTTGTCCGGTGTGTGGACGTGGACTCTCTGTCACCTCTTTTTTTTTTTTCTTCTAGTAAACACAGAAGTGCACGATGACAGAATGACCGGAGGCTCGACCCGCTGCAAACCCTGCAAACCCTGCACCTCTCCAGAAGATGATCGCTTGGTAAGATTCTCCTCATTCAGATTTATTCCATCTCCCTTTTCTCTCCCTCTCTCTCTCTCCCTTTTCTCTCTCTCTCTCCCTTTTCTCTCTCTCTCTCCCTTTTCTCTCTCTCTCTCTCCCTTTTCTCTCTCTCTCTCTCTCTCTCTCCCTTTTCTCTCTCTCTCTCTCTCCCTTTTCTCTCTCTCTCTCTCTCTCTCTCTCGCTTTTCTCTCTCTCCCTTTTCTCTCTCTCTCTCTCTCCCTTTTCTCTCTCTCTCCCTTTTCTCTCTCTCTCTCTCTCTCTCCCTTTTCTCTCTCTCTCCCTTTTCTCTCTCTCTCTCCCTTTTCTCTCTCTCTCTCTCTCTCTCCCTTTTCTCTCTCTCTCCCTTTTCTCTCTCTCTCTCTCTCTCCCTTTTCTCTCTCTCTCTCTCTCTCTCTCTCGCTTTTCTCTCTCCCTTTTCTCTCTCTCTCTCTCTCTCCCTTTTCTCTCTCTCTCTCCCTTTTCTCTCTCTCTCTCTCTCTCTCCCTTTTCTCTCTCTCTCCCTTTTCTCTCTCTCTCTCTCTCTCTCTCGCTTTTCTCTCTCTCCCTTTTCTCTCTCTCTCTCTCTCTCCCTTTTCTCTCTCTCTCTCTCTCTCTCCCTTTTCTCTCTCTCCCTTTTCTCTCTCTCTCTCTCTCTCTCTCTGTCTCTCTCTCTCCCTCTCTCTCTCTCCCTTTTCTCTCTCTCTCTCTCTCTCTCTCTCTCTGTCTCTCTCTCTCCCTCTCTCTCTCTCCCTTTCTCTCTCTCTCTCTCTCTCTCTCTCTCTCTCTCTCTCTCTCTCTCTCTCTCGTCTATTTATGTTGTCGGTCTTTATGTCTCCTACAAAACCACCTTCAACCACACCTGTCTTTAATCTTACAGCCTTCGACTCGGCCTGACGACAACTCGTCGAAGCCTGAATGTGCGTTTCCTGTCGACACGGCCGGCGATGGAGCGGAGAGGAGTCACAAAGCGCAGAGCTGCGAGCTGGACGAAGAGGAGGGACACCTGGTGTATCACGTCGGCCTGCTGATGAAGGAGAGATGTGCGTGACTCTGACCTTTCATTAACACGTGTGTGCGTCATGTCTCACATGAATAGATCCGTGTGTGTCTGTCCCGTGCAGATGAGGTGGTGTTGACGCTGGGAGCAGGAGCCTTTGGAAAGGTGGTGGAGTGTATCGATAGAGAGAAGTAAGACAGACACATCTGTGTGCGGCTGCTTGTCTGGGCTCCGGTGTTGAAACGTTCTTTATCTGCGCCTCCTGTCAGAAACCAGCGTGTGGCCGTGAAGATCGTGAGGAGCATCGAGTGTTTCCGAGAAGTCGCCAAGTCTGAGATCGCAGTGCTGGAAGAGATCAACATCCTGGATGATGACAACAGATTGTGAGTTTATTCCTTGATCTGAGCGTGGAATCGTTTCTGGCTTTTCTTTGGATTCAAAATAATTCTTCAGCTGAGTTTAAATGCTCCTGCTTGTGTTTCTCCGACCCCCGCCCCCCCGACCCCCCCCCTCAGCGCCTGTGTCCGGATGCTGGACTGGTTCGAGTATGAAGGTCACATCTGCATCGTGTTCGAGCTGCTCGGCCTCAGCACCTTCGAGTTCCTGCGACAGAACGAATTCCTGCCGTTCAGCGTGGAGCAGATAAGACACATGTCCTTCCAGATCTTCAGAGCGGTCAGCTGTGAGTCAACTGTGTGTGTGTGTGTGTGTGAGTGTGTGTGTGTGTGTGTGAATGAACCAGCCGGCTTCTGTCTGTCTGGACTTTCTGATTGGTTTGCAAATCGTAGATGTGGAGAAGGAAAGAGCAAAAGAGTAACCATGGTAACCACTTGCAAACTTTGTCAGTACTGTCTGAACATGAAACGGGCCGGTGCTGCTCTGCACATGGACGTGCATGTAGACACAGTACCTCAGTGTTCACACTGATCACATGAAGCGGACTCAAGCGGACCCAGATCAGGGCCCGAGTCCCAAACCAGCCTGACATTTAGGCCTAACCCTACAGTGGTCTACAGTTCCTGCAGCATGCCACGGTGCCATGAGTACACGGGACGGACTTCCGTATCCGGGTTTGGGGTTTTTAAATCTTTTCCAAATGTCTGTGTGCAAAGCGGACTAATGTGGTGGCGTGATGAATCGTCGTGTTTCACACAAAATGTAAAATCATGTTTTTGTGTTTTTGTTTTTTTTTCAGTCCTCCATCGTAACCAGCTGACTCACACAGACCTGAAGCCGGAGAACATCCTGTTTGTGTGCTCAGACTACGACCTGGAGTACAACGCTCACACGGTAAAAGTTTCTGCTGACGAAGGTGATTCGAGCAGGTTGTGTGGTTTTAAGGGAGAAGGTGCTCAAAGGGTCGCCAGTTAAAAGTCTGACAGGTGCCAGCTGATCTCCTGGGCTCTGCAGAGGGCCCCTTGAGCAAGGCACTGAACCTCCAAATTCCTTGGGATTTGCCTCTTCATGTGAAGCGCCTCTCCGTACATTTAAACAGACTGGAGCAACGAATGGCTCTCTCAGATGTTAAAGTGTGTGTGTGTGTGTGTGTGTGTGTGTGTGTGTGTGTGTGTGTGTGTGTGTGTGTGTGTGTGTGTGTGTGTGTAGAGATGTGAGGTGAAGAAGTTGAGGAGTCTGGATGTGAAGGTGGTGGATTTTGGCACCGCTACATTTGACCACCAACACCACGAGTCGCTGGTCTCAACGCGTCACTACCGAGCTCCAGAGGTCATACTGGGTACACGCACGAATCTCCCACACACACACACACACACACACACACACACACACACACACACACACAGTAGCTCATAAACAGTGTTTTAAGAGTTAACCGTGTGTGTTGCTGCACAGATCTGGGCTGGAACCAGTCCTGTGACGTTTGGAGTCTGGGGTGTGTTCTGATGGAGTTTTACCTGGGACGGACACTTTTCCCGGTACACACACACACACACACACACACACACACACACACACACACACACACACACACACACACACACACACACACACACACACTTATCTCTCCGCCCTGACGATCTGATTTCTGTTTCAGACCCACAACAGTGTCGAACATCTGGCCATGATGGAGAAAGTCCTCGGACCGATTCCTCCCCACCTGCTGAAACAAACCGGGTCAGAACTTTATGAATGAAACAACCGTGGCGTTTAAAGGTCACATGTTATCCTCCTTTTCTGTCTCACTAAACATCATGTGTACTGTTGTTTGTAGGAAGCAGCACTACGTTCACAGTGAGCGTCTGAACTGGGACGAGCAGAGCTCCTCAGACGACTACATCAATAAGCACTGCCAGCCTCTCAAGGTAAGACCGAGCACACATCGGCCAATCAGCTGCGGCCGTCGGGCGACGCGGCAGTGACGTGTCAGTGTGTCTCTCAGCAGTGCATGTGGAGGAGGAACGAGGACGAGAGGCAGCTGTTCGACCTGCTGGGCTGCATGTTGGAGTACGACGTGTGCAGACGGATCACCCTGGAGGAGGCGCTGTGGCACCCGTTCTTCAGCGCCGTGAGGACGCAGCGGGCGCAGCGCAGCTAGCAGAGACACGCGGACACATTCGTTATCTACCTCCAGCTGTAATCTAAACATTATTATAACTGATCGTTTCATTCCTGTCTGTTTAAAAACAACCTCCCATCGTAAACTGTCTGCATGTAAAGTTTCATTTGTTTTCCTTCACTGATTTGTTTTTGTTCTCTTTGTCAATAAAAACGTTAAATTATTGTCTGTTGTCTGATTTGACTTCATGAGAGAGACGATGTGTCCCTCGTATAGTAACGCCTTTCTCAGGCTCATTAATCAGAGAGAATGGTTCTGATTGGACGAGGGGCTTTACATGAGTGACATCAAGGAGCGTCACTGAGGACTTTTCACCTTTTTGTATCCCTCCGCCTCAGCCAGAGGTTCTAAAATAACACGAGCAAATTAACCGAGACCTGAGTGCTCCGGGACAGAGACAAGACCAAGACCAAGACTAAGGCAGGGTGAGACTGAGACCATATCACTGATAAACCCTGTTCTGGCGTGCAGGGTGCGTGTAGATCATTTCACCTCAGTGTGTGATTTCTCTCATCTTTGTGTTTTAATGGAGGAAACCTCGATGGTTGTCGAAGTAAAGGTTGATTCTCTCGATGACTTCGATGACACTGACGTTGATTTAAAAGCGCTGCACCTTTTAGCAACCCACTGCTGTGTAAAACATGAAACATCACACAGAAAAAGGAAGGTTAATCCCCTTTATTATCCGTCTCCACTGATTAGACTTGAACATGGCTCCAGAGCTAACGTGGGCCGTTTCACCTCGCATGGAAACCTCTGACATCAGCAGACAGAGAGTGGGCGACGTCGATCAAGATTAAAGCGGCTCAGGAAGTTTCCATGACTGCATATTTATCCAGCTATGAAATGTTACGGCCACTTATCTGCTGTCTGAGCGCCTTCAGTTTTAAATCACACAGATGTAATAAAACAAAGAGGCACTCAGTTTATGATGTCATGTTGACAGTCTGATAGGAGAGTTACAGAGAGTCTTAAATGCCCGGTCTTAGTTTGAAGCTTTGCTGGAAAACTGGACACTTCATGAATCTGCTTGATTTAAATCTATAAGTGTGAATAACTGACGCACACATTTTACAAAAAGCACAAAAATACATTACATTTAAAACTTCTGTATATGCTGTCTTTGCACTATTTGACACCTAAAGATCCCAGAACCAGGTTTTAAAAGTACATCCATACACAAAGTTTTACCTCGAAGCGCTGTGCTTATTTATGAATTCACACACGTATAGTTAAGTGTCGTCAGCATATCTATGAAACTCAATTGCGTTTGTGTTTTTCTCCTGACATTTTCAGGTGGCAACATAACAAAATAAAGTAGATGACGGGCCTTGAATGAAGCGTTTTGGTTTTTAATTTCAACCATCCTTCAAACCTGCTCCGTCTTCTTCTTCTGTGTCTTTATGTGATTTAAACACCTGCAGGCGTCAACCGACGGGACTCAGACGTCTAACAACGTTAAAAACACAGAAGGAGGGGAAAGTCATCGTGTCCCAACATCTGAATGGGGATGTTTTGTGTGATGCGAGCTCCATGTTGCTGTCAGTATCTGCATCATTCTTACAGTTTCTTTGTCCGGGCGGATAGTTCAACCGTGGGGGCCTTCTCATCTGTAACGATTGGCTTTAACTTTGAAGGATCAGTGACGTCTGCAGCAGAAACAGCAGCTCCAGTCAGAGCAGGGGGCTGCGGGTTACATCTTTCTGTCACGTGTTGAGGTCCTGCTGCACGCCACCTTCCTTTGACGCAGGAAAACATGGCTGCTAGCTGTAGCCTCACCTCCTTCTGCCAGTAGGCGTAAACCAGCGGGTTGATCAGAGAGTTGGACAGTCCCAAGAGCCACAGGTAATTCTCCAGCACTCCGGTGACTTTGCAGCTTTTACACAGCAGGTGCACGAGGCACGTCACGAAGAACGGACACCAGAGCAAGAAGAAGCAGCCAACAAGCACCGCGACCGTCCTCAAGGCCTTGAAATGACCCATCATGCACATCCACATCTGCTGATGCTGGTGATGATGCTCTTGATATTTATGGCGATCGTCCTCAGCCGTCCTGAAACCGGCTTTCCTTATTTCTAAGATCTGCTTCTGGTGGCTGCACGAGATCTTCAGGATGTCCAGGTAGATGAAGACAAACGCAGAGAAGATGGGGAAGAAGCAGACGCTGATTAGCACCACCATGCCCACATGGTGAACCACTGAGAAGAAGGCACAGAAGCCGTTGTAGCTGTCTGTCTGCAGCTGCCGCACCATAACTAAAAAAAAAATAGAGGAAAGGGGTTGTTTATCATCTCAGACTAATTCTACTTACGTTCTGAGACTGTCGAGAAGAAATAATCCTGGAAAAACATTTCTGAGATCCAAGAGAGGAACCACCAAAGTGGGAGCCATCACACAGTATGACAACAACAACAACAACAACAACAACAACAACAATAACAACAATAAGGGGTATTCGTGGATGGATCACTTGAGTCAGTCGTCTTTTAACTGGAAGGTTGTGGGTTTGATCCCCAGCTCCTAGAGCAACTTGTGCATGGATGGAATAAGTTTCTTCTACAGGTCAGTTAATATTCATCTTAATTATTAAAATACTTCTCGAGTGTTTTAAGAACTCGTTTTTGGATGTGGATACAACACGTTATATAAAACATGGATGTTGCTTGGAGGCGTCACCCATTAGTTCCTGCAGCTCAGTTTGAATGATGGTCACCATGTTGGAAATATCCAAAAACACCCAGTAGGTCAGACGCTTGATGTTTGACACACTTTAAGTTTTTATAAGTTTATGTCTCACCTGGCAAAAATCCCAATGTGTAGGCGCTGATCCAGAGAGCCAGCAGGAACCCAGCGGCTGTCCCCTTCCCTGACAGCCGGGTGTAACGTAGTGGCGTCTTGATGGCTGCGTAACGGTCCAGTGAGATGAGGAACATGGACATGATGGACGCCGTGCAGGGCGACAACAGGAGGGCCATCCGCAGCAAACACCGCTGCTTGCCCTGAGCGTGGTGCGTGCCGTTTGTTGGAGGATCATGGCCCCACTGGTTCTGAGAAAGATCATTGCTGTTAAATTCTTCAGTGGCCAAACCTGTGATGGCCACGCCCACCAGAGTGTCCGCCAGGGCCAAGTTGAGGACAAAGCACCAGCTCTGGCTCCTCTTCTTGAGGAGAAGCCTGAGTAGAGCAGCTGCCACCAACATGTTGGTAGAGATGATGAAGCAAGCAGAGACGCTCAGAATGTGACCCATCACCTGAGGCTTCATCTCGCTCCGGGCCGTCGGCGGGTACGAGTCTGAAGTCATGCTGACTGGAGGCTCAGTGCTCACCTGTCCACACAAATACGACATGCTGATGATCAAGCAGCTGTCCAATGTAACACAAACGGTTGCAGGTGCAGATTTAATAAATAAAGATTTGCACTGATGCCTAAATATGAACTCGTTTAAAATAATAATAAAAAGTCTACTGGAATACAAAACATCAAACCTTGGCAGCTAGTAGCTAACAAACATTAATTAGCTTAAATAAACTAGTTCAAAACAATCCTGTTGGCACCAGATGAAGAATCTTTGAAGCCTATTTTATCTGTGTTGTTTTTGTTCCCGTCCATGTAAAGTTTGAATAAACTCCATCTGTTTCCTCAAACAGTCCGTCTCTTTGTTTTTCTTCTTTGTGCTGTTAAAAAATCCCTTCAGAAAAAGCAGAAGTACAGAACTAAAGCAGGTCTGGTTTATCTCCTCCCCTCAGTGCCACACTATCACTGAGTGTACACACACACACACACACACACACACACACATCCTTCTGATGCTCAGTAGTTACTGTTGTTGACCCTTGGCCCGACTGCCAGCCTGCTGTTTAAACTGAAGCTCTGAGAGGCTGTCAGATCTTTATTATATGGATTTAAATAAATGAACAAAAACAAATGTAATCAAAGCAATTTGAGTGTTTTCTTTGTTTGAGGTTTTTTTTTTATTACAAAAAAACAGTAGAAGAAGAAAAATAAACAAAGCTCAGCTGCATGTTGCACAAGGCAGCCGTAAGCTTAGTCAAGACCCATAAGACCCATAAGACCTAGACCAACACACACCCGAGACCTCAGAGACAAGACCCAGACCAAGACCACTTACAGAAGATATACTGTATGTGTGTGTGTGCACAAATGTATTAAGGCTTGAAATATATAGTTAATATTATTTGTAAGGGCGATGTGAACATGAACGCTGTTGTGTGTGAAAGTCTTTATTCACTTCCACTGTTTGTCCACTTTGGTGTGTAAAATCACACAAACACATCCTCACATCCCAACAGGTCGCTCGCCGTCCTGCAGCACATCACATCACAGACTTCAGTATGGGAGGGGAGCATCCTCATCCCCCCCCCCCCCCCCCCCGACCAGCCAAAACAGCTCCGACAGACACACAATGTAGGAATGTTATTCACCCCTGCTAGACCTTTCAGGAGCTTTCAAACCAAAGCCTGGGTCAGCAGTAACTGTGCCCAGTGCCCAGCAGTCTCCTGCGTCCTGTTTACATCTCTGCCAACGGCGTCCTCCACCGGCTGTCACGGATTCTTGTTTACCCATCTGTCCCTGGGATCTGTTTTCAAAGGAGCCCCCCCCCCAAGGATCTTCTTTTTTAACATCAAAGTTTGGATTTCTCGAGTTTTGGAAGATCGATTTCTCCAGGGAAGTAGTTTGTTTAGGTACTGATGTCGTGTGTGTGATGTTTTCATGTTGATGTGAGGCCACAACAGAAGAAGGGGTCTAGCTACTGTTACCCATTGTTGTTGAATCACAGGTGAAAGGGTTTGTGCTTGTTTAGATAATAAACTGATGAATGTTGACAGATTTCATTTTTAGGAATATATTCTGTGTCAGACATTACAACAGTAAGATCCAACCGAGCAATCTGATTGGACAAGAGGAATTACATTACTGGTACTTTTCTCAATATGCATCCCTCTGCCTGTTGTGCAGATTCTACAAGTTTTTTGCAGAAAACCTTCAGCTGAAAGAATCCAGAGAGTTTCAATAAGTTGTTTCCCAGATGTTAAAATATCAAATTCATCTTCCCAAAAGGAGCAGACTGCACTTTGTTCATGACTTTGGTCTGAAGAAAGACAGTTAAAGGTCCAATCAGAGAGCTGCTCTCCTCCTGTGTGATCATGAAGAAAACATGCTGTGTTGAAGCTTCTCTGACAACAATACAGCAGCCAGTATGTCCTCCTTCTAACTTTAGATTCTGCTCCTGAATGCTCTGGATCTGATTGGACCAGAGAAGGTAGGCGGGGCTTTGAAGGCCGTTTTGGACGCCCCTGGGTTTGCCAGATATGAGAGCAGTTATCAGGTGAACAGGTGTTGCAGCGATGGAAGCGGGCAGTGGAACTGCTTCAGATAGAAGTGATTGTACCCGAGCTAAAAAGCCTCTGCATGTTTCTAATAAGCTCCAGCAGCAGAAAGCTGCTCAAACTAGGATCAATGTTGGAGATGAAACATGGAGAGAGGTTAGAACGCAGAAAGCTTTACAGACCCATGCAGAGCTGGCTAAACACTGAAGCTACAGTGTCCACCACATGCAGAGCTGGCTAAACACTGAAGCTACAGTGTCTCTACATGCAGAGCTGGCTAAACACTGAAGCTACAGTGTCCACCACATGCAGAGCTGGCTAAACACTGAAGCTACAGTGTCCACCACATGCAGAGCTGGCTAAACACTGAAGCTACAGTGTCCACCACATGCAGAGCTGGCTAAACACTGAAGCTACAGTGTCCACCACATGCACAGCTGGCTAAACACTGAAGCTACAGTGTCCACCACATGCACAGCTGGCTAAACACTGAAGCTACAGTGTCCACCACATGCTGACCTGTGTGAGAGGAGGGGGCGGAGCCAGCTCTCTGTGATGATTAGAGATTAGACTGCAGTACTAATGTATAACACTAGGGGGCAGAGTTGCATACTGCTCCTTTAATGAACCTTACTCTATAGGAGCCTTTAATGCTTTCTGTTTCCGACAGACTGAAGATGTCTTTAAAAAGGCGGCTGCTGTCCATGTTGTTGTGCTGTGTTTACTGCGTGGCCTCGCTCTTCTGCCTCCACCCGAACCGCCTCAACTGCTTCTCTGCTGGATCTCGGTGAGTTCTACGTGTCGCTTCCTGTCCAGAAACGTCCTGGTTTTTATTTATTTATTTATTTATTTTTAGCCGAGTCAAATCGGCCAGCCTGTATCTCCTCTCTGTTTTTCAAATTCTGTTTACTGTCATATCGCTTGTGACACGCTCAGTGCTCTCTTTTTTTTTAATTCTGTAAAACACTCTGAATTGCTCCATTGATGACTGAACAAATGTTAGATTATTTTGTATGATAAACTTATTTTCCCTGTGCCTTGCTTTGAGACCGAGCAGGTGCAGCTAACAGACGTCATTTATCGTCTCATTCTTACTCCTCAAGGTGTCAGACTGTAAACGATGTACAAAAAGATTCCCACAAAGCTCCTTTCAGTTTTCAGATCAAATATTCCCTTAAACAACGTTTACTTTATTGTTCCTTGCTTTCCTTAATCCTCCGTCTCTATTAACTCGGTATTTTTTTATCCGTCTCATTTTGCCAGGAATCTTGGCTCAGTCTTCCAGCAGCTTTACCAGCGTGTCATTCGAATGCTTCGCTCTGCTCTCTGATCCACGGAGCTTCCTGTGTTTGGGTTCATCACTACTGGAGCCTTCCTGCCAGTGAGGCCTCTGTGGTGTTCATCAAGCATGTCCTCCTGTAGACCTTCACCCATAAAAAAACAAGAAGAAATCAAGTAGGGGGAAAGGTGCAGCCCCACTCTTGGACTCAAAAAAATGTTTTCCAGATTATTTTTTTTTTAATTGTTTATTTGATTGGGACAGTTACAGAAATCAAAGACAAACTGGAAACAACCATCCAATGAATCAAGAATCATAGTGTTCATAACAAATGCTAATATGCTACAAGCGTCTCTAGATTAAGGGAAAATAAGACACACATTCATCTGTGTGTGTGACACACATTATCTACAGAAAATTAAAGTCTGTTTCTGAACTAACTAGGACTTGTTGGCTCTCTTTAAAGTTTGCAGTCAGTTTCAAGTTCCAGGATGTTTCTCCTTTCACAGAATAAGCTGTTTGAGCAAACGGTTTCCCCTTCAAGCTGCTCTGAAAAGGCGCTTGAACCGCCCTGTTTGGTTCACTAATGACATTTTAGATCAAGTTATCTTTATTGTCATTTCAACCATGACAAAGTACACAGGGAGACTCTATGTGAGTCCTCCAGGAGGGTGATGCTACTTCAGACCATTAAGAATTAAAATCTAACCAGTGACCACATGAAGTAGATTTCTTTTTTAATGTTTATTTTTATACTGACATGGATTAACATTGTGATTGAATGTGGATGGTGATCAATAGATTTTGGGGGGGTCTGCTTGTTTGAGCCCTTAAAAGTGACAGGTAAGGGGGTCACAAAGCTGCTGGTCTGAGAACAATTTATATTTTTAGAACAACAAGAGAATAAGTGTAAACGGTGATGTGATGATGATGATGATGATGATGATGATGATGATACACTTTGAGCTTTGTGAGAAAGATGCCAAAGCTGCAGTAACTTTTAAACTCTACTTTTTGCACTTTTTATGAGCTGATTGAACGTCGATCTTTTTATTTTATTTTTTTTAACCAAGGTGTCTGCCCCCCCCCCTCCTGTGGCTGTTCAACAGACGTGATTAAAGCTCATGGTTTATTTTTTTTACTCAAACTGCAGTCAGGCTTTAACAGCATGTGGGTGTGTCTGATACTTTTTAATAAGCTCGCTAAATACAGTTATTTAAATAAAATGTGGAATGACCCACTCTGTGATGTACACCACAATAAAAACAGAATATAAAAGTCAATGTCTCATGCTTTTCCTCTTTTCTTATCTATATCTATTCTACATGGTGGGTGGTGGTGTGGGGGGGGGGGGGGGGGGGGGGTGCACCTTTACATTGTTTACAAGAGAACTTTTTTTTTTTTAATTACTCTATATCTTTGTATTTTTTATATATTACTATTTTACTGGACCATGGTCACTTTACAGCCTTTACACTGTTTACAGTACTCTTTTCTGTATTTTGTACATTCAAATAACTCCTTTTAGTTTTTTACATTATATTCTATTTTACTGTATATATGTGTATTAATAAATTGAGTGTCTTTATATTTCACTGCACGTCTGTATGAGCATGTGACAAATACAAGAGGAGGAAAAGGAAGAACCCCCCGGAGGGTGGCGGCTTGCAACGCTAAGTGGAAAAACCGACATTAATTTCTGGAGACGAAGAAGAAGAAGAAGCAGCTCGTCTTTTCAACTCAAATGGGTTAATGCTAACCGCACGCGAGAAGTTTTCTGCTTGTACTTTATTAAAGTCGAGCTGCTGTTTTGTCATGGGAAACCAGGTTAAATAACAAACTGCGGGAGTTACTGACGCCACAGGTACGTGACATTTTAATAACATGTAACGGAAACTTGTTGCTAACTGCTAACCTCTAACTAGCATCGTTAGCCGACTGGCCGTTAGCCTTCTGCTACAGTTTGAACGACCTTTTCTGAAATAATGACCCCGGAAAGACAAAAAAATTACACATTAAAATAAAAAAATAAAGTTGTTTATTTTATTTTTGATGCTTCGGGAGCATTACGTGTGTCATTAAAATAACGTTAACTGTGTTAAAATAACTCCTTTTTAATTCTCTTCTGAGTGTTTCTGTCACCTCGCTGTTACTCATGTTGTCCCCGCCCACTCCTTAATTGCAACCAATCGCATCGCTCAGAATTTTGAACGACAGAAATCGAAGCCTATAGCAGCGCCGCAACCAATATGACGGCTCAGTGCGCGGTGTTCGCCCCCGCGTCGGGCGTCTCTTTCCGGCGCAGTCTGCTGGATGCTGATGCTGAGGCTGAGGAGGCTCCCTGGACTCTAGCATCTTTACATGTCTCCATGTTTATCGATATGTTGCACCGCCTGAGGCTGCAGCACTGTGTTGACCTCTGTCTGGCCGTTCTTGTGTTGCTTCTAGCCGGGCTGCAGCAGGTGGAAGCAGCCGCCGCCGCAGCGGAGATGACCAACCTGAACTGGAAGCCGTTCATCTACGGCGGGATGGCCTCGATTGTCGCAGAATTCGGTAGGCTTCGTGATGCACCAAAAACATGCACACACCAACCTTTATGTGGACTGTTGAGTTAATTCTCCGTGAACACCGTAAATTATCACGTTTATTATGGTCTGATAGACGGGATGGATTTGCAATAAGACTTCAGGATCGGGGCTGCATGCAGCTGACAGGACATTTAAGCTCACTGCAGTAGGTTGTGTGAGTTAACCTGAGATCACAGCAGTCTGTTTGCCTCACTTTGAATACTTAAAGTTTGGGCTGTAGTGGTATTTACATTTCTGTATAATATAGGGGAGCAGTTATTATGAAGGAGCGAGATGAAGCAGGGTCCCAAAACAGCAGACGGAGGAAGTCTCCGACATTTTTTACAGAATTGAAGGTAGCTGAAGCTTCATCTGATCACATCGATGCCAAAACACCCAGGTCGCCATCAAACTCGAAGCTCTCTGACCGTCTGTAAATCATCACCTGTTTAAACGGGCCCACTCACTCTGATTTATTTTTTTTAAATTTGATATAAAACTGTAAATTAACTCCTTTTAAGTCTTTAATTTTCACGTTTGATATTGTTTGTTTTTAACTCTGCTAGTAAGGCGTCCATAAATGTATTGTTATTATTTATTGTGCAACCCTGATAAGATTCTCTGCCGCTACGTCATAAAAATAATACGTATTAAATATTCTCTGATTGACATTTCACTGCTTTGGTATATATTTATCGTGTTCTTATTTATTATTATAAATATAAGACATAAAAGTAACCTGGAGTTGTTTATGAATACGCCCAATAACCATCAAATAACCTGCTGTGAGAGAACGAGCTTAATCTGTATTGATCTCTTTCTGCCTTTGTGTTTTCTTCTTCTCTGTTTTTTTTTTTCAATCCTCAGGGACATTTCCTGTAGACCTGACTAAGACCCGGCTCCAGGTTCAGGGTCAGTCCCAGTACACGGAGGTGCGTTACAGAGGAATGTTTCACGCCCTCTTCAGGATCGGCAAAGAGGAGGGCGTCCGGGCGCTCTACTCCGGGTATGGTTTAAATGTTTATCTCTTTTCTCTGATGTTCATGCAGATCTTCAATATATGTCGTCCATGTGTTTTTATTTTGAATTTGTGTTTGTTGACTCGACTTTGGAGGCGGCTGAATGTTTGCAGGTGAATCGTATGGTTCGTTGTTGGTGGTTAGACCGTGATGTAACTGAATGAGGATCTACGAAACTCAGACACACTTTACATTCTTCGTTCCTTGTTTTCAATCAGCAAAGAACGTTTGTGTTTGTGTCGCTGTGCTCGTGAGACCTGCAGCGTGTGAAGATGTCAGAGGACAGTCTGGTTACCCAGCTGGTCGATCGATGCATCGCTGTTAATAAAACATCTTTGATTTCTCCCTTTCAGGATCTCTCCCGCTCTGCTCAGGCAAGCTTCATACGGGACAATCAAGATAGGAACCTACAACTCTCTGAAGAGGCTGTTTGTCACTCATCCAGAAGGCGAGTGTTTCCCGTCTGTGCCTGTCCTTCTAACCTCTCTCACACACTCAGTCACATATCAGCGACTCGTGCACGATGAAATTAGAGTCTCATTTAAATGTGCCCGTGTCTCGTGGAAGGCTGATGCAATGATTTGCAAACTGCTTAAAAACCTTTGTGAGCCCTTCTGCAACGCAACGAGAAAAACTCTGTCCGCACGATCAGTTTACTCAGAGAAGAAAAAACAGACGGCTGAGATCTGCCTGCAAAGAAGATAGATAGATAGATCTATCTATCTAAGAAGAGGTGGAGGTAGCAACAGCTGCATGAACGAATGAACGTACAAAGACGTGATGATGGTTGAGCTAAGTTACAGCAGTTTGAAAACGGCTTCTTTCTCTCTCTTGCCGTCATTAAGACACCTGGGCAGCTCGCCTGAGTATCGTATGAGTGGCGTCTGCTCCGTCTCTCACGCCTCCTCCTCCTCCTCCTCCTTCTGTTTAGACTCCAAACATCGTCTGGGCTCCACACGGCTCAAAGCCCTCGCGTGCTTTCTCTCCTTCTTTGTTTATGCTGGAACGCTTTGCATGCAGGGATGGTGTTTTGTCTTCTGTTTAAACTGCAAACATGGATGCAAAGTCGGTCCTTTTTAACTGACGCCACGCAGAGTTCAGTGTCGCTCGTCTCTGTACTAACAAGTTTCACCCTCAATAAATGTCTTTACACACACACACACACACACACACACACACACACACACACACACACACACACATATAGACATGAAACAGTTTTTGCCTTTGAGGCCGCACACAGAACAAACCTGCCAAAAACAAAAACAAAAGGTTGATTGCGTGGTGACTTAGGTCACCCGGCTGGCTGCAGAGTGAAGGACTTAACCTGCCGGCACTAATTTAAAAGCTAAACAGATTCAAAAAGCTTCCTGGAAGGAGAGAGAGAAGTCAGTGAGTCAGGCGTTCAAACCTCAGCGGCGTTCGTCTCCTCCTCTCTCGTGTTTCTCAGGTTAAATGAATACGTTCAGTGTGTTTTTTCTGGTCTGAAGTTTTCCTGAAGTCGTTGGCTTTTTGATGACGCGTCGAGGTGACCTCGTGGTCATCGAACAGCAACAACGATATTCTGTACTGAGAGAACAATCTGCTTCTGTAGTGAAATGAGATTTAAAGTACAGCAGCGAGTGTAAGATCATCTCCGTACTGTTGTTATTAAAAGACTCGATACTTGATTCTACTCCTGACCCGTCACTGACAACGTATTGATGAGTTCCTGGAATAATGCTGCTGCTAACAGCATTAATCAGTAACAACAGTTCTCAGAATAATATTGCACTGTTCGCTAACGCTTCCACAGGATTGATAGAGACGCGCCCAGCTGAGAGGAGACCCCTCGGTAGATCCAGACTTCCTGGAGGGATTATATCCTGACCCCCAAAGAGGAGCTGGAGAACGATGCTGGTTGATTTATTGGGCTTGAACCGACCTCGGATAAGCGGGATAGGATGGACGGATGGTCGATGGCGTGTTTTACAGTTTTGTTCACGTCAAGCTTCTGTGCGTTATATTTCTCTCTGAATCGGCTCCGTTTGTGGTGTCAGATTTCATTTTAACCATGACGTATGTATTTCCCACAATGACACAAACGGATATATCTTTTGCATGTCTTGTGTGTGTTTTTGAAGGGAAGTAACGACGGTGGTATCAGAACGTGTCAGCGGTGCGTTTCTGTATATCCCTACTAAGCTCTCACAGTCGCGTCCTCCTCCCTGCAGAGAACCACTTACTCAAACAAATAGGTTTCTGCTTTGTTTATCAGCGATTTGCAGGCGCCGTCATGTCGCCGAGACTCTCAGGAAGTTTGTTCCCACAGGCTCCGTCTCCTTTTTCTGTTTGTCTTTCCGGTTCCCCAGTCGACTGCTTCCATCTGAATTTAACAACAGCTTTCTCTGTCTCGATTCCTAATTCCCTGCTTTCCCTGTCCCCCCTCTTACTTCTGCTCCGCTCAATATTTCATGGCCAACTTCTGTACAAAAGACAGATAGCATGAATTATAGAGGAGGCTGAGACAGAAGCGCGTCTGTGAAGGTTCTCCGTCATCCAGGTCAGGGTCATTTAGAGGTTAAAGGTCGTCCCCTGATCTCCAACATGGCGCTGCATCTCTCTTTGGTTTGTTTGTGCAGAGTCTTAAGTGAAGTGAAGGCTCGGTCTTCTTCTTTGTTTCTAGTTGAATTTTCTCTGGATTGAGATCTTTGTCGTGCATTTTTTTATTCTTTGGAAGAGGGATGAACAACTTAGTGTTTGACCATCGTCACGTCGCACATCCCAATCGTGTTTTAAAAAAATCCAAAACTGCAACTTTTGTCATTTCCAGGACTCGTCTGGACTTAAAGTGTCTCTGAAATGTCCTGCAGAGAAGAGTCTCAGTATGCTCAAAGTGTTCTTGCTGATTGATTCATATCTCATCTCTCTCCTGACAGATGAGACGATGGTCATCAACGTGTTCTGCGGCGTCGTTTCTGGCGTTCTGTCCTCCTCTCTGGCCAACCCCACCGACGTCCTCAAGGTGACTCTTCGTCTTCAGCTGGCCAGCAGCAGAGCGCCGCTTCAGTGAGTCCTCTGACTCCTAACCACTCTTTTCTCCTCTCAGATCAGGATGCAGGCGCAGGGCAGTCTGCTCCAAGGCAGCATGATGTCCAACTTCATCAACATCTACCAGACGGAGGGAACCAGAGGGCTGTGGAGAGTGAGTGTCTGAGCATTAATGTAAACTATGGTGTCAAATCAGCGAAAACAAAAACCATTCAGCTCGTCTCCTTTAAAACAAAGCACACATCTCCCTGAAACCACATCTGAGACTTTATGACTCCTCCTCCTCCTCAGGGTGTCATACCCACAGCACAGCGAGCGGCCATTGTTGTCGGGGTGGAACTTCCTGTTTACGACATCACGAAGAAGCACCTTCTTCGCTCGGGCGTCATGGGAGACACCATCTTGACGCACTTCATGTAAGTTTGTCAGCTCATATCTTGAACATTCGACTCGCGGCGCCGTCGACACTCCTCGGACTGACGGACTCGCCTTTTTAACCCCGTTCGTTGTGTGTTAAAACAGCTCCAGTTTCACGTGCGGGTTGGCGGGAGCTCTGGCCTCCAACCCCGTGGACGTGGTGCGGACCAGAATGATGAACCAGCGAGTGTCGTCGGGAAGCCCCATGTACAAAGGAACGCTGGACGGACTGATGCAGACGTGGAAGAACGAGGGTTTCTTCGCTCTCTATAAGGGATTCTGGCCAAACTGGCTCAGACTGGGACCCTGGAACATCATCGTATCCTTCAAACAATAGAAAGTGTCTTATCTGAACAAACTGAGCAGGTAAAAAAAAGTTTTGTCTGGGAAGAACGAGTTTTATTACATTCATTTTGTATTTAAAGGATCAGTGATGTGGAAACATGAGGAAATTACGTTGACCCGACAATTGAACAACCACTCACAAATCCTGAGTGTGGGTCAAGGCGAGCCGTGTGGGTCAGAGTTGACCCTGAACAAGGTCGGCTGGGTCTCTCATGTTTCACAGCTGATCCAGCATGTTTCCTGTTGTCACGGTAATAGTGAAGATTTTTCCTGAACACCAGCCTTCAGTTCTTCATCACCTTCGAGCAGCTGAAGAAGCTCCCGTTTTAAAGCGTGCAGGATGTGGGACCGCAGCGGTCTGTCGAACTGTGTCGGGGGGGGGGTGTAAAAACGGGGTGCCAGCAGTATAATCGCACTCCCTTCAAATCCATACCAATGATCCAGCCGAGTCCCCGCCATCCGCTCATCCAAATCTTCTCTTATCTTGTTCTTTTGTGTTTTATTTATTGTGACTGGTTCGATGATCACTCCCACCCTCCTCCTCCTCCTCCGACTCCGACTCCGACTCTCCCCAGGCAGCTAGATTTGGTTGTAGCGAAAGATTTGAAACTTTGAGAGAGTAGAGGAAACACAAGAGGTCAGCTCTGTGGATCTTCACGTGACAGTAGAGATGTTTTTGATTGTTTGCTCAGGATTCCTACACAGATCTGGAGGAAAGAAAAACTCCGGAAATTAATTTATTCATAGTAAAGACACGTAGTCGTGTCACTCGAGGCATGCGTGGTGAGTTTGTACAGTTTTTATTTTAAAGGAGCAGAAAATGAACTTTGAGGATGTGTAGGAACCCTGCGTTTTTTATTTCATAGGCACGGCATGAAATGTGTTGTATGTTGAGGGATCGCATGGAGGACATGAATCTGTTACAGATTTAAGAGAAAGTTCACAGTGACTGAAAGGAGGAAACAACACTCCAGCGTTTAGCTCCACAAAGAAAGGACAGGCTCGATGCTACGCTAAAGGAAGAATGTGTGACTTTTTGATCCAGTAGATGTCGCCCTTGAGCTACAGCATGACACCAAAACAAACTGCTGTTAGGCCACGCCTCCTCCATACTGAAGCAAAAAAAAAAAGGTCAGAGTATTCGGTGCATTAAAATGTCAAAAATGGGTCAGAAAGCCTCTAAAAAATGTCACAGTGGGGTTTCAGATTTTGGGTCATTTAACGGGAAGTCTCTCAGATCCTCCGTCTGGTTTTAAAGCTGATAAAAACAGATTTTATTGTTTATTATTATTTGTGTTTAAACAAAGTTTTTTGTGATTTTTTTTTTGTGACCATAACGAGCGACTGAAGTTTGACTTGAATCAATCAGAAATCTCAACCAAAGTGTGAGACGACAGTGAGGCAAACATGACCAAAAATAAAAATTGTAACATTGCCTTTAAGGAAACACTCCAGGGGTCAAAAGACTCTCCGTCTGACTCGAGCTCTGACTAGTTTAACTCTCAGGTCACAAACTCTGAGTGTTAAAAACACCCAGGAAACTGAGATCATCCCAAAGTCTGACAATCGCCCCATTTCCACTGAGCGGTTCAGTTCTGGTCATCCCGGTACGGTCCACGTTTTGCTGCGTTTCCAGAGACTGAAGGCGGGAAAGATCCCCAAATTACCGACCCATACTTTTTGGGACCCTTCTGTTAGGGTACCAAGAATATTGATCTGACCCTAAAGGTGGATCTAAACACTACCGTCTGTTGATTGGTCGAAAGAATCATCACTTCCTGTGTGGAAGGGACAAACACATCCCCGCCGAGTTTAAACAGTCGACTTAATTGGTCAATTAAGGTTAATTGGTCTGTATTTGTCAGCACACAGCCTTCTCTGAAACCAAGCTGGACTGAGTTTAGTAATAAAGAGTCACATGTCAGTGACAGAGGAGATGAATGTCCTCATCGTTGGTTTTGTTTGTGTCGAGGTTGAATTTATTAGCGGGTTAGCTGTTAGCAAATAGCTGCTATCAGGTGACGCTATTACGTAGCTGACGCAGCTATCTGCAAACAAAACAGGATCCGGCTTTACTGAACTGTACTGATCCAGACCGGACCGCTGTGTGGAAACGGGGCTGATGTGAAACTTTTCATTTTCACTTTAGAGACGTTACAGAAGAAGGTACAGATAGTTTGTACACAAAGTGATCTTCCATCATTTCCTTATCGACGCATGTTCAGGCGCACAGGTGATGCGTCGCTCTGCTTTTTAAAGTGAAGTCATGGCGTGACGTTTAAAGTGTGCAGCTGCTGTGGATGGAAAGTGGAAAAACGTGCCAAAATATAGTTTCTACCAAACTGGGTCAAGTGTGCATGACTAAGGTCATTGCACACTTCAGTTTCTGCGTTCCTTCGTATCCATCCATGCGAGTGCGCGTTTGCTGCCGGCTTCCTTCGTCATGTTTGCTTCCAGTGTAGAGCGCAGCGTGTTTAAACATCCTGAAATCCACCTGGAGCTCAAAGGCAAGCCATCCTGATGTTTTTCATCGTCCTGTCCTTGGGTTGGATTCTCATTTACCAAATGAAGTTCCTCACTCCGTAAAAGTTAGAAAGGGAAGCTGGAGCCCAGATTATTATTGAAGACAAGTCGTAGCTTTGCTTGTTGTGTTGCACAGAACACCCGCTGTAAACTTCTGCAAATGTCCCGTTTAATTTATTTTAAGGTTTCATCTTCAAGCTGGTTGATGTTTGTTAATCACTCTTTAACCTCACAAGTAGTATCAAAGGGTGTTCAGACCAAAGAATTACACAATTTCTGTGCAGTGCAAGCTCATTCAAAATAAATGCAAAGAGCTTAAATTCCATTTTGCAAATTGAATGAGATCCTCCTGATGTCCCGAGGTCTTAGAACTCCTTTAACGAGCTCCTTCCTTCTTAGATAAAGACCTGAAAAAGTTCTTTAACGTATCCGCCGTTGTATGATTGTGAACAAAACATCAATATCACTTTTCCTAAAGACTGGAGCCCTCTTCTTCCAACCGTTATGTCTGATCCCTGAGCACTGCTCTTTGTCCAGTGAAAGCACTGTCCTCTATTCTAAGTTTATAAATGACGCTTGTATGAAATAGGAATTAATGTTCATGGTTTAAAAGTCACCGTAGAGCTCCGTCTGCTGACGAAACTTCACGTCGCTTCTTAAAGGTAACGTCTTCCTCTTCAGAGGCCACAATCTAAATATTCACTCCTCCTGATTTTAAAGTCATTTGAAGGTTAAACTTGTTCTTGACTGAAACGTGTGCGAGTCGGACAGAAGAGAAAATCGATCAGTATTTTTGTACGTGTTCCCTTCACTTCCTCTTTTCATTTGCACTTCGGTGTATCAACGCTGTCTTTAAACAGTCGTACTCTTTCTCTTGGCGATTTTTTTATGGTGGATTTTTTTTCCCTCTTTGACAGAATGGGTTTGGCTTTGTATAAATTAAGTGTTCACTGAAATAAAATAAACGCTGTTTGCTTCTGTATCTGGTTTTTTTTTTTTTCAATTAAGAATTCAATCACCCGGGGACAAAGATGAGTCACCAGTAAAAACAAGATAAAGGAAAGACGAGCTACAATTCACAGAGATCAATGTACTAAAAATGCTCCTGAAGTTTGTTCATGTCAGTGATGGCTGCTGGGACAGAACTGTTCTTGTTTCTCTTCAAGAATTTCAAACGCAAATATTGAACAATCTCTAGATCTAACTTGTCAAATTTCAGGACTTTAAATATTTCTTCTAACAGGAACTGTAAGAAGTAAAATTAGTTTCTTTTTGTCTCCACCTGGTGGCCGACTCAGAATCAGCAGCTTCTTTACGTCGATTGAAGGATCATTTTCCTCAGATGACCTTCCTCAGTGGTGGTTCTATAGAGTCTGTTCGGGACCGAGGCAAAAATTAATCGGGTGCCCTCCAACCGCCATTTTGTTCAACAGTGTTCCAACACTCTTCCTTTCTTTTTCCCACTACCAGGCAGATACTTCCTCGTCATTTTTCAGTGACGTTCATTGAGGAACCTTGGTTTTCACAGGAGTACTGCGTGAGAAGTGAAACGGGTCGGCCAGAGTAGGTGCCGTCCGACGGGGCCCCCTAAGGGAGGTATCCTACTGTCACTGCTTTGGTTTAAAGATGAGCAGCACCTCTGACTTCAGGGTTCACAGTGAATTGTGACAAAGTCAAGAAAAAGCTTGATTTTTAAGAGTTTAATTTGTAATAATAGATAATTAGGTTTGAATAGAAATCAATGCCAATTAAGTGATGAACTGGTAGTTGTACTTTTCAGGTCCAACTAGATGAGTTGATATGCATGGACTTCTAATCTTACTCAGTTAACATTTGCACTAGTGACAAAGTAAAGGTTAATTTAATTTTTTACTGTATGTTCAGTGAATCAAAGATGAAGTGTCCTCTTGCACCATTAACCACAAATTGTTAGAACAACTTACATGTGAACAATCACTAGTCTGTTTTCATCCGACCCTGTGGAATGAACAGCAGAACAAAAAGTGAATTTTAAGCAATATTAATTGGTAAAAGGTTGTTTATTAATATCTGCAGTTGATATTACTGCTGATTAAAAAAATAAAATAAAAGCGTGGCACACAGAAATGACTGGTAAATAAAATTACACACTCATTGTAATTGAGTGACATGAACAGGCATGCATGAGGGCTTGTTCAGAGTTGAAACTTTTTGTACGTTTTTAGATTGCAGGATGAAACTGTAAAACCCGGAGAAAACCCACGCCGACACGGTGACGACGTAAGCTCGCGCTGAGAAACCATGCATCTCAGCAGGAATACATCATCTGCAAAGTTAATAACCTTCACATATAATAATGCATTTTATCTATAGACTGGCAGAGGAACATAGGGGAGGTGACGAGGGTATTGATGAGGATGGATGTGCTGTTGGGTGTGAGAGACTGGCGAAGATGGTTGATGTTGAGAAGGGGGAAGTACGCTGAATGAGTTTTGATGTGTGCCTCAAAGGAGGGACTGTGGAGTTGTCGATGGTTATTGCAGGAACGTCGGACTTGGCCAAAGTGGATTTGGTACTGTGCTGTGTTTTGTTGCTGTTGAGTTGAGAAAGTTATGCGAGAACCAGGATTTAACTTCAAGGAGACAGACAGAGAGGGCTGAAGGTGGGAGAGCGGAGTTGGGCTTGGAACACAGGTAGAGCTGGGTGTCATCGACGTAGCAGTCAAAGTGAGTACCAAATGTCCTGAAAATGTGTCTGAGGGGTAGTAGGTAGATGGTGAAAAGGAGAGGACCCAAGAAAGAGCCCTAAAATGTTCTACTTTTGATTAGATACTTTCCTTTTTGACTGTCTAGTTATGGATGTATGCCACAACAAAAAACATTCTCAATCTTCCAAAAAAATATCCAGAGCTGGATCAACAACAGATGAAAGGCCTTGCAATGGTTTTTCCCAAAGATTTAAAGAACCTGAGCACTGGGTTCCTCTTTGGTTTTGGATTAGGCACCGTCATACAAGTCTTCAAGGCCTCGATAACTACATCAACAATGGTTGGATCCTCTGATTCCAAGGCTTGGAGGAGCTCTTTTGCGGTGCCAAAATGCTGAAGGAGGTCTCCGTGAAGAGTCTTGATTACCTTCCCGACTGTTTTACAGTCCGATCTGATCACAACATCCGAGGACTCTATATTTTCTGAAGCTTTACCTCTCAGATTTTTGAGAATCCTTTTGAACTTGGGTTTGCTCAGTGATCTCTTGGCCTTATCTGTGGCTTTGTTCAACAATCCTGTTAGCAGCAAGACCACCAGTTTCTGAGTTTCTGTGTCGTGTTTTGTAACTGTGGCTGTCTCAGAACTAGATTTGTCTCGGCTAAATGCTGCAGAATCATCTTCTGGTTCTGCATCTTCCACTTCTTCATCGAGAGACTCAGAAGTGGCTTCTGTATTTGACTGACTTCTGTCCACAGTTTCAGTGGAGTCCATGAGGATCAATCTCACGCGTTCATTCAAGGTATCTGAGTCATCTGAACTCAGCGTCACCTCATCCATCCAACTTTCATTATCAGCATATAAAGTGGACTGATTGTCATCCCAGTATGAAAAGGTCGCCCATTCGTTGTAATCAAACCTGTGCCAGCTAGTCTTGTCTACCACTGTGGACTGATTAATTGCATTAAATTCTGTCAGTATTTCAAAGACATTTTCGGCCAAAGTTGAATAGGTCACCCAACATGACCCTTGCTTTATATCCATACGTTTTGTTTTTTTCTCGTCTCCTTCTAACTGTAAATCCAGTGGGGGAGTTTCGTTTTTTGGGCTCGTCCTCAGATTACAAGGGCAGTTCTGAAAGTGAAGACACCGAATGGTTTGAGAAACCAGACCAATCATGTTATTTAGAGTAATGAAACTGATACAGTTACATTTTAAACACTCTGGTGGCTCACTCAAAAGTTCATTCTTCACTATCACTGCAACGTAAGAGTTGATTTGCCTTGTCACCTCTCTTGCAACTAAAACGATGAATCTGTCCAAACTCTTACAATCGAAGATTCTCCAGCGGTTTAGAGCTCGAGCGAAACTCTGCGGGAGGATGTAATTCAACTCACCCAGGACATCCTTCTCACACACACCGAAGAAACACTGCGACGGTTTTACATGAGAGTATATCCTTCTTGCTTTCCTTTGCCAGTCTGAAACGGCCGGTCGAATACCATCCAAGATCTTCCTATAGCTCAAATGGACAATGTACTGACACAAGTCAACCAGCACATTCAGACTTTGCCCGACATGCTTGCCAGATTCCACCTCACACCAATATGTGGTTGTCAGTGTCTTTGTGAACTCGCTAATCTCTATGTCACTAACCTTCATTTCAGGGCAGTGCACAAAAGCAGTCACTAAGAGTCCTGAGTTCTCCATGATCCTTTTTCGGCTTCCTTGTTTGGTTGTCCGTCTGTCGGCCGTCAGTGCAGAAAGAAATACAGTGTGATTCCTTTGGTGCTCTTAACAATGATAAACATTCCGTGCTCAGGTGACATCAAAGGCAATCTACTGTGATGTCATCAGGGGGCGTGGCCTTTGGTGTGTCTTCTTTAGTTCTATTGTGACATCATAAGTGGGCGGGGCCATAAACTGTGAACAGAATAATGGTGCCTTCAGGTTGTGTCGGACACATTGGCCGTTTCTCAATATGCATTCTTTTCTGTTCTTGCTTTCTGGCGTACCCGTGAAATGTCATCGTTAGCGGGCGAGTTGCTGTCCCAATACACAAGTTCGCATTTTGCCAAGAACGGTTAAAATTTCCGGAAGTGTTTTCGGCACACCCCTTTTTCCAAGGATGCAGCGGCTGGTGACTCGCGTGAAATTCTGAGTGGAGATATCCCATGATGCAGTTCGGTATCCATGATTCATTACTTCTGATTTACTCCTCTTGTGATCATGACTTCTACAGACTTCACAAATTAAAAATTACAGTCTGTTTCTTTGCAGACAAATCAGGCTTGTGAAGATTGTACACTGAGGGAAGAAACAAACTGTTATTATCATTATTTTAAAGTAGTAATTTCATTGTTGATGTACATCAGCGAACGGATGCACTAATCTTAAACGCAATACTCGTAAGAATGCATCATCCATGCCAAACAGTTAGCTGTGTTTTTGTGAACTTGTGAGTTTGCAAGAAAGCTCTTCCAAGAAGAACTCCACAAGAACGCAAGTCTGTCCTTTGGCGTTCTCGATGTTGAGAAACGGCCATATGAAGGTTTCCAAGTTGTAAAATGGAGCTCTTGCTCAAGTGGGAACTTGGAAACTTAAACAAATTGGAACGCCAACTTGACATCAAATTCGTCATCACAAAGGGGCAAAACATGTTTTGTAACTGTTCAGATACTTTTCACAAATTCATGTCTTGCTCATCAACACTTGCTAAAATATAACTTGAAGCAGATACATTCACCTATCGTCTCAGTAGCATCCATGCTTTTTTCCTGTGTGTAGTTGTTACAGCATTCCAACTTTACGAATTGAAATCACGTGAACGCACTGAAGTCCGAAGAACGACTTTCCAACTTGGCAACTGGGCACACAGGGGAGCACCTGAAGGCAGCATAAGTGACCAGTCAACATTGCTTCATGGCCTCCCTTATCAAAGCAGTCAAACGTCCATCTCTTTAAAACATCTTATGGTTCCCCTTTGTTATTCTTGCTGCAAGGGCCATAAGAAAAACAAATTATCAACCTTTTCCAATCATAATTATCCTGATTCTGGTTTTTAAGTCAATTTGCTTTGACCTTTGGTTTGTCTATTTATTTGATTGGGACACTTGTTCAGTCCCGTTGATTCAAAATCTCTCATGATGCCGTGTTTTATACATTTATTAACGAACTGTTAGATCACAAATTGTTCATCAAACACTTCCAAGCGTACTGTTGTAACAAGCCAGGATAGTAAAGGTGTGAATTTGAAGCTCTTCTACTTTATTAAAGAAGTTGAGCTTTTCTTTCTACTTTGTTTTCTACTTTCTTCACAGTCGGGACATTTCTATTGAGTTATTAAGAGAGGAGTTTGTTCATTATTTGATTCTCCAAGCCAGAAGTCTATCATACCCAGACAGCCTCACACCTTCACGCTCATTGGCTGAGTCGTTAAGTCAACCAGCTTCAGGTGGGTCGTCTTGTCACACAGCTGACTGGTGGTTGATTAAACCATGAGAGACAGTAAGCAGGGAGCGACAGTTTTAGTGTCAGATGTAGGAGAGAACACGCTGCGGCTTCATGCACTGATTTAGATTTCTATTTTCTTATTTATTTTCTGTCGTAGCAGAAGAAATCATCTCTCTGGAGCGCCAGAAGCAAATATGTTTGCTTGAGCAGTCTGTAGCCTCCGGTTTATTTTCTTTTTTTATGTGTTTTTCATAGGATCGCCACATGTTTTATTCCCTGTAGAGGTTTTAACAGTAGTTGTGCCGACACTCAAACGTTGGCGAGTGAACTTGTGTGTGTAGTCATGAAGGAAGAGATCGCTGCTGCCGTCTTCTTTGTTGCTCGCCTGGTGAAGCGATATGGATGTCTGGATAATGACGACAGGGACCGCTTTGCCGCTGCCCTCACCTCTGTTCTGTTTGAAAACTACAAGAACCACTGGTACCCCAAAGCACCAAACAAGGGACAGGCCTACAGGTTAGTGTCATCTTTCATTAAAATGACGAGACATGATATCCTGTTCATCTTTTGTTTTCCTCTTGATAGCGTCTTCATTTCTGGTGTTTTTTGATTGTTTGTAGATGTTGAGGAATTCACTCGTTATTGTGGGAAAACAATGTGGGAAAAAATGCATGAATTTTTGCCTGCTAAAGGCTCCCACTTTAACTCTTGTTAGTGCTAAGATTTCTTCAAATGAAGCTGTTGGAAGTGTTAAATTTGAGGATTTGGAGCAGGAGGAGAAAAGTTAAGTGTTTTAAAGATGAATAAAGTTGAGCTTTTGAAAAGAGAACCTAAATGAACTTGTTGGAGCAGCGACACTTCCTGTCATTTCTGGTTGCAGATTTGTGTTTTGACTCAATATACTTTATTGTGCCCACAGCTCCCGACTATAAAAACACTTTAAGCGATGCATAAAAGAGTTGACAGTGGCTGCTGTGTTTCAGGTGTCTGCGTATGAACCGAGAGCAGCTGAGGGATCTGGTGCTTCAGCAGGCCTGCAGGCAGAGCGCCGTGCGGTACGAGGACCTGGGCCTCCCGCTGGAGATGACGGTGTGGGTCGACCCTGGAGAGGTGTCCTGCAGGTCAGAGGTTTACTCTCTGTGGAGTCGTGTACAGACGACTCCCAGATTGAAACCAAGCGTTGTCATGGCCAGAGCTGCTGCTTTATTTTTGTCCAGGTTGACGGCACTTGAAAAGGCTCAGTAAACATAAAACAGATGGGATGTAGTTCAGTTACTTTACTGCTCTGACTGCTATAAAGATTTTACAAGAGATCTAGTCATAGACGGCTGTAAGACTTAAAATAGTTTTTTTATATTTTAAGAACTGTCTGGGTTAACCAGGTTAAATTATGGAAACTATCAACCTTTTCCTGATTTGGTCTTCCTTGTTACAGGTACGGCGAACACAGCACTCCTTTCTGCGTCTCCGTGGTAAACCGTTGTCGGCGGGGAGACGGCGAGTTTTCCCGCCGCATCCATGACGCTGTGGAGCGGGCGAGCCTCGACGTCCGATCGGGAAGCTCTTCAGATGAGGAGGAAGGGGGCGGAGACATCAGCATGAGTAGTGGCAGCAGCCTCTCGACTCAGTGCTCGGCTCAGGCCCCGCCCACAAATCCTGAACCCAAAACCATCCCCACGGTCAGCAACCCCAACAGCGTCTACAGGGTAGGTTTGCTTTATTATGTTAATGGAGATTCTAACAAAGGACAATCAAGACTTCATTACCCACAAAACTACAAAGATGAAATGATAGTTTCCAGTCTAGTCTTGAAACTTTGAGGGTTGAGTTTTCTGTTGGTTATTTCCAGCCTGAAAGAAGAGGTGGCAGTTACACGTTTCTATTTTTAACGTGCCTGTTGCTGGTCTTTCTCCTGGTGTTTCATCACCCTTTGCCCTTCTCCTCCTCAGTTCAGCGAGTTCTCTCCAGGAGCTCCTCAGCAGTGGCACAGGGAGAAGCGGAAGGCCTTCGTCGGGGATGCTTACCCTCCTCACCCCCCTCACCCTCCTCACCCCCCTCACTCTCCCCACCCTCCCCACTCTCCCCCGGCCGCAGTTCCCACCTCCAAGTCATCCAACCAGAAAGGCTTTAAGTCCTATCGTGCCTCGTTCACCTTCACTGGGCCTCGCGTCGACAAGTACCACTGGGTCAGCAAGTCTCGATCCTAGAGTGGCTCGCGCCTCAGAACCGGGACCGGGTCTACTGCTTGGGCTGGGAACAGGGCCGTGATGTCGGATCAGAGAACCTGTTCAGATGGCTTAAAAAAGTGAATGTCTTTATCTGGTTTAAAGTGCAATGATTTCAATGATTTTTTTTTTTTTAATGTTATATACTAATCAACTCATTTTAAATAATTCTCCCTTTATATGTTTTTAAAATTAATGTGAGTGTGAATAAAGTAACATTTAACTTTGCTCTTTCATTTCATGTTTGTGTTCTTTATTTAAAAACTGATGACATGATCATAAAACTAAAAAAAACAGCTGATGTTTTTCCTCTGACTTTGTCCGGAGTTTTTCTGGTCAGTTCCCCCCCCCCCCCCCCCCCCCCCCCCCCCCCTCTTCAGCTGGAGCCGATGTCTGGAGGGGGAGTTGTTTATTTACTGACTGCTTCACGATGCATAGTGTCTGCATGCAACTACTAACGGCTCTGTACGTTATTAACATGCTGCGTGAACGTTTCCTGTTCTTTAGTGTGTTCGTCTCCACTTCGTATTGTGATTCTGTTGGCCGAGACGCATTGATATAAAGGCGAATATTCTCATTGTGGAGGCAGACCAATTAAAAGAGTCTGACACTGATGCCAGACTTTGCTTTCATTTTTAAGTATTGAAGTGTTAAATGTTCTGCAACTTTACAGCATCATCAGAACCGGCCTCTTGTACTGTACAGACCCATGGTTCTGTGCTGGACGCCGGATTCAAACCTCCTCACCCACTTGTTCATGGTAAATTTTTTAGATTACTCATTTTGACTTATTCTAACATTGGCTCTCTCGACAAGGGAGCCCAGTTGGAGCAAGTTTGAAACTGCGGTTCTTTACTTTAACACATGCAACTCGGAATGTTTTCAGGATTTTTGTGCAAATGTGAAAGCCCCATTTCACTCTCAAGCTAAGCTAACATAAGCAGTGCAGCGGGCCGAGCAGTCTCCGGCCATGCGTTGTCCAAAGTTTTGGAGAATCTGGTGTTCAATGTGAGTCTGCTTTATGTATAGCTCTGATAATCAACGATTACATTACTACCAGAGACATTTTCAACACTGCTGGCAGTATACTCCGCTGTGAAGAAACTACAGCGCAGTCTGTTCTGTGGAGGCGGTGGTGGTTCTATTAGTAGTGCAGTCAATGATTGGTGTGTGTCAGAACAATCTGCTTAAAACACTGCCGATACAACAATCACAATCCCAGTGAGTAAAAGCTGAGAGATTTCGAGTTCAAACCAAGCAGTAACCTCAAGTTCAGAAAAAAATGATGCCATCGTTGAAGTGCACATAAACTGCAGTACCTCGAGTGTCCACTTGAGGCTGGTTGCAAGAGCCTGGACCTTACGCACACACACGTTACAAAGCCTGTTTTCACCCAATTCAAACGTATTGTGACCTAAAGTGGCCTAAAGTTAGTGACCAATGGGTGACGTCACTGAGCTTATGTCCACGTTTTATAAAAGTCTGCAGTTAAAACAGAGACACAGTAAATACATGCTAATGCAAACAGATTTTGAGCCAAAGAAAAAAGTGCACATTGAATTCTTTGATCCTACCTGCAGCCGCTGCACTTCTTCAAGCTCTGTTTGCAAGTGACCACTGCTGGACTGTCTCCTCAGCCGCACACACGAACACACGAACACTTCGACACACGTGCACACTCTTTGTTTGTGTAAGTGTGATTATGTGTCCACATCTCATGTCTCAACTTGCCCATGTTGGAAAGAATAGTTGATGTTTCCAGGGTGAATCAGTAAACTGCACCTGAAAACACTAGACCCATGATTTGACAATTCAAGCATCTATCTATCTATCTATCTATCTATCTATCTATCTATCTATCTATCTATCTATCTATCTATCTATCTATCTATCTATCTATCTATCTATCAAAAATGAAGGTATTTAATTTATATTACTTTTTTATTCTCCATTAAAAATACCAACTTTAATAATATTCTGACTTTGCAGACTGCAAGTCTTTTTTTTAAGGTATCAAATTTGATTATGAAATCTGAGTTTATAAAAGAGCGCAGGGACCGGAAGCAGGAAACACGACGATCATTTTGTTTTGTCGTCAGTGCGCCAACCGAGAAAGATCCAACCAATCGCGAAACGCCTTCATTTGCAATATTGGCCTCGCGGTCCAATCACAGACGTTATCTTTACGACGTTCTCCAGCGCTGGGTCACATCCGGTCCTATTTATAGCGCCACGAGTTAGCGGCGAATTTGGAGAGTGTCCATTTTGAGCAGCGAATCGGCGTCTCCGCTTTTTTTCCCTCTTAAAGTAAGCGTTGTTTGTTGTTTCTGTACCTCTGTCACACTTTAGACTGTTTATCTGAACACTTTGAAGCTTTTTACTCTGAACATGTTCCTTAAAGTTTCACTAATTCATCACTAAAGTGTCTTAAATGTTACAAGGAATCGTCGCAAGCCTGCGTGTTAGCATTAGTGCTAAACATGCTAACGCGGTTTTTATCAGGTTGAGTTCGAACTCGGTTCATCGATCCAGTCAGACATTTGTTATCCTCTCCTCTCGTAACGTCACCGTGTTGTGATTGTCGGTGGCGGTTCGGACTCCGGTGTTTGTTTTGATCCGGTTTGTGGATTGTCTTTGTGTTAGCCCGGCCTGCTAGCAGCTAGCCGCGCCGGCAGCGTCGCGCGCTGTTTCCCTCCACGCCGGCTCTTTGTGTTCATCAACAAGGTCACAAAACTCCCACAGCAGCCGTTTTATTTACCTCTCAAACTAAACTCAGACTGAGTCTTTAAATCCACTCCGAAGAACCCGAGCTAACTCCTTAAAGAGTTTTTAAATGTTATGAAGCGTCGTCGTAACGCGTTAGCTCCGATGTAGCAACATTTAATGATTAGCTTCATGCAGGAGAGAAACCAACATTATGTAAAATACATTTAATATTTAAAATAAATCCTCGCATTTAATTGTTTGCTGTGTTTCTATCCGCGCTGCTTTTTATTATTTATTTTATATAAGAATCCGTGATTTAAATATTTTTATATTAAAAAGAGTCACGTTTGTTTACTAGTCAAATGTTAAAGTCCTGACATAATATTTGATATTAATTGGCTCTTAAATGTTTTACATCTAAAACCTGGACAAGTAGAAGACTGTTAAACACCAGAAAACAACATAAATAATAAAATAGTAGCTTCATTACTCTCACATCCCCTCAAAGAACGTTCAATATATTTATCTGTATATTAATTTAACACACAGATTCTGTTATATCTGCACCTTACTTTGTAAATAGAACCATCTTTAATTTAAATTCTTGATGCTTTTTTAATCCTACATCTATTATAGAGTACATATTAGTGTTGACTATATCACCTGTTTTTGTCTTCTAAATGCTTCGACTGACTAATCCTACTAGATCAGAATGTGTTTTGTTTTTTTAAGCAGGGAAACGTGCTGTGAAAAGTTTTTCTCCCTATACTTCAGATCATTGTTTCGCTTGTTCTCCAAACTCACCCTTCTGCTTTTTTCTGGTCCTTCATCAGTCTCTTGTAGAACCCACCGTCAGAATGGCAGATGCTGAGACACTCCTCATGGAAACATCAGACCAGAACGGAAACGAGGGAGAGGAGGACCAGAACGGGGCTGAGCTGGAACAGGAGCAAGAGCTGGAGCAAGAATTGGAGCAGGACCAGGAGCTCGAGCAGGACCTGGAGCAGGAACAGGAACAAGAGCTGATGGCGGGAGACGAAAGTCAGGAAGGCACAGACAATGGCACCGACGGAGGAAAGATTGATGCCAGCAAGGGCGAGGAGGACGCAGGGTAAGTGCAATCCACCTGATGCTGTGGAACTAGTAAATCTTCAAGTTGGTCCCGCTTAGCATCATGCAAATGCGAAGAGGACAACAAAGTTAAGTGTCTCAGTGGTGCATGTGAAGTACACAGAAGGAAGACATTTAAACGATTGTTTTGTTTTCAGGAAAATGTTTGTGGGCGGCCTCAGCTGGGACACGAGTAAAAAGGACCTGAAGGATTACTTCAGTAAATTCGGCGAGGTGTTGGACTGCACCATCAAGATAGACTCCAACACCGGCCGATCACGAGGCTTCGGCTTCGTTCTCTTCAAGGACTCCTCCAGCGTCGACAAGGTGCGTCACTGTGCTTCCCTCACATCTGTCACGCTCGAGTCAGCAAATGTTTTGACCTTTTGATTGGTTTAAATCTGAACGATGAGGAAGAGCTGCTGATTTTGTTTTGCTATCCTCGGTGAGTAAATTTATCAACGTGTAAACAAACCGCTACTCGCTTGTAGCTCCATCAGGCATTAAAGACACTCGTGCACACGTTTGTGAATAAATATACAGGATCAAATGGTCCAAGAGTGAACATGTGATAAAGAAAAAAGAGGGAGGTCAAAGGGGACACACTGGAGCGTGCATGACTTCTCTTTACCTGATGGAGCCAACTGTTTGAAGCTACACGTGGAAGCACTGTCTTCTTTGGTAACACTTGTGTGCACCTACAGGTCCTGGCACAGAAGGAACACGGTCTGGACGGCCGTACGATCGACCCCAAGAGGGCGATGGCCATGAAGAAGGAGCCCGTCAAGAAGATCTTTGTTGGTGGTTTGAACCCTGAGGCGACCGAGGAAGCCATCAGGGAATACTTTGGGGCTTTTGGAGAGGTGTGTTTGACTTGAGAGAGACCTCCTACATGTGGCGATTTTTAAATTTTAAAAGTTCTTGTTTGTCTTAAATTATTTCTCCCTTTCTGCTCCTCCAAGATCGAAACCATCGAACTCCCCATTGACCCGAAATCAAAGAAGAGGAGGGGTTTCATCTTCATCACATACAAAGACGAAGCCAGTGTCAAGAAGTGTCTGGAGAAGAAGTTCCACAGCATCCAGGGCGGCAGGGTAAGTACACACGCACACACTCGCACACACACAGCCGCCATCTGCTGCTGTACGGACCAGCGCTGCGCCTCGACGTGCACCACACACCTCTCGCCTCGCACGATAATGGCTAAAATCTGTCGCTGCGCGGGGAAAACAATTACGTTGCTGGTGTGATTTTTGAAGTTCAGACTTGTTCTGAAGAGTTTGTTTGTTTCCTCTTCAGTGTGAGCTGAAGATCGCCCAGCCAAAGGAGGTGTACCAGCAGCAGCAGTACGGAGGAGGACGTGGCGGTGGATACGGAGGGGGGCGGGGGGGCAGAGGAGGCCGTGGAGGTAAGAGGAGCAGCTGAAGCTTTTCCACTCGTACACGTCACTTTGTTTTCTGGTTGAACACATCATGCAGCGTGCAGAGAGGATTATCAGTGGGTCACAGTGATTGGACGATCTGATTGGCAGCAGCAATCTCGTTACGCCTGAATGTTGACGGGTGTGTAAGAAGTTTAAAAAAACCACCAAGTAGACAGAAAAGACGTAGAGGCCTCCTGCACGCCGTCACGCTTCATCACGTTGATTGTGTGATTCGGATTTCACGGTGGGAGCCGAGTGAGGTGCAGATGTTTTTCAAAACCTTGACGTGAGCCCTTTGTGTCCCAGGTCAGAGTCAAGGCTGGAACCAGGGATACGGAAACTACTGGAACCAGGGCTACGGTAACCAAGGTTACGGCTACG
The DNA here is from genome assembly GCF_947650265.1 of Symphodus melops. Lineage (NCBI taxonomy): Eukaryota > Metazoa > Chordata > Actinopteri > Labriformes > Labridae > Symphodus > Symphodus melops. The sequence goes on along the minus strand of NC_136701.1, from coordinate 25,151,901 downwards.
GCGGATACAGCGGCTATGGCAACTACGACTACTCATCTGGTTATTACGGATATGGCACCGGATACGACTACAGTAAGTTCACACGGACCGGATCGTTGTTAAAGTTTAAAAGTGGACCAGTTAGAGGTGGTTTCCATAGTAACTCGGATAATGGTGTGATCTCCGGCCAATCAGAGGAGAGCTAGCACACGGGGGAGGGAGGGTCTTAAAGAGACAGCAGCTGAAATGAAGTGTTTAAGTGACAGATGAGTACCGAGGGGTTTCTCCCAGACGCACGCCTTACGCAGACTGATGGATGCTGTGGTTACGGCGGATTAGCCGTTTGAAGCTGACCATAAATGACTAGATGTTTTCCCTCTGTGCCGAGCTGATCACGCGTCTGTGTCAGCTCTTTGGACGGGTAGAGAGAAGCCCGGAGTCTTGACCCGATGCATGTGGCGTTGGGCGACTTCACCTAGCGTTTCGTGTCGGGCGTTTTGTACCCAATCCTGCACGCCACTCTCGGTGAGCATCACGACACTCGGCGGCTTCAGACGGAGCGTTGTGATCGGTGATGCTCGGCGGGGGAAGCGTGCAGGACTGGTCTGAGACGAGACTCTTTGCTGACTGACTGATTGTAAACCTGTCTGTCCCCCCTGCAGCAGACCAAGGCAACGCCAGCTACGGTAAAACCCCTCGACGGGGGCCACATCAGATCAACTACAAGCCATACTGATGATCACGTGGTAGTTCAAGGTATGATCACTCCCCTCCTTTGCACACACTCGTGGGTCCGTACACGCCGCCCGTCTGACCGTGAACAACACAGTGAACGTTATCAAACGCCGTACGGCCAGATGTTCCCCGCAGAATTATTCCTAACCTCCACACGTGTGAAAACGCCGCTCTGCACGGTCTGTAAAGTGCGTCAATCTTTACAAATAAAAGACGATTTAAATTTCTTTAAAAAATAAAACGAGGGCGTTAACTGGAGTTGGGGGGAAATTGATTTATGTAAAAATTGAGTTTCTCATCTGGTCAGATTTTTTAAATTGATTTTTAACTTTGGGCGAGCTGATCATCACTTCCTGCTAAGTGCTAATGCTCGCTCTGTAACACAGTAGAACGCCAGTCTCCCAGACGACTGGAGTAGACCCTGAAGTTTGGATTCATTGATAAAATAGATTCTGGATCTGATCATTAGACGTTCTGAGATTCACCGTCGTGGTCTTCACGGCTCCTCTTCCTCGACGTCGGTAGCTTGAAGACGAGTGGCGTGTTGTTAATAAACTGATTTCTTGTAAACATTCAGGCCGAGTGACTTGAGTTTTGTTTGGTTCTTCCTCAGACCTCCAGTGATCCCGTGAGACCCCCCCCTCCTCCCCTCCTCGCCGGCTGGACGGACACACTGGGCGCGACCTCTTTTATGACAGAAGACCATTTGTACAGAAAACATCTGAAATGTAACTTTTTCTTTTCCTTTTTTTTCTTTTTTTATCCTTCATTTTTAAGTTTTATTTTTCCCTTTTGGTGTTTTTTTTTTTTTTTTTTTTTGGTTTCATTTATTTTCCTTCCCTTCCACATTTCCATCCATGGAAGTGTAATTTTTACTGTACTTTTTGGTACCTGTTTTGATTCTAATGTATTGTAAGGCTTGTATTTTACATGTTTGCTGGCTTTACAGCTTGAAAATCTTGGCGCTGTAAAGGAGCTTTTTTTTGACAAATAAAAACAGTTTTCAGTAACTTTTTTTTTTTTTTTTTTTTTTTTTTTTCCCTTCTGTTCTGAGTTTCCAGGTTCTCGGGTCGAGGAGTGACAAATTTAACGTTCAATGATTTCTCGGCTTTCTGCAGCCACGCAATCCGGCGATCTGTCAAATTATGTGACGTTTAAATTGTGTCCAAAACTAAATTGTGTTCAACACGCACATGACTTAATTGATAAGCCCCTCCCCCTTCTCCCCCCCTCTTTTCTTCTTTATGTGGAATCAAGTGATAATTTTAAGTAGTTTCTGATCCTGAAAACTGAAACAATGGTCTGCAAGCTTCTTCCTTTCAGGGCGTTTTGCAGGGAGTGTGGGATGTAAGAGGGAAACATGAGAGAGACGGCGCGTTAATGTGGACTCCCTGTTAAATCACCACCTTCTTATTTTTTTAAATTTGTTAAGTTTTCATGCTCGTTTAGTTTGTGTTTCGCTGGTTTTTAGAAACGACTGCTCTGAAGTTAAAATGTCTGCTTAGGTTGTTTTTTTTTTTGGTTTTTTTTCTTCTGGTCCGACTTCAGGTCACTGGAGTCTCCTCAGATAGTGTCTCTGGCAATTTATTAGTAATAAACATTCTGGTTTGTAAGGATCTGTGTATTTCTAATGATTAATGTTACTGTTAAAGTGTGATCCGACGTGCCGCCTTCACTTGTTCAACAGTTACGCTTCCTAAAATCTCAGGATCTCGATTTCACGGTTTTCTTGTCACTTTTACTTTTTACATTTTCAAACGCCGTCCTGCTCCTCGACGCGTCCTTTATGAACACGCACGTTTCAGATCAGAGGGACTGGAATAAAGAAGTCAGGATTTAAACGTGTTGGCACAGCCTGGTGTTCGAGTGACCACAGAGCGTCTTTGTGGTTTATTTTGATTTAAACTCTTAATGTTAACTGTCTCTACGTGCAGCTGGGTGTCTCTGACTTCTGCAGGGTTTGCTGTGGACTTATCGTTTGTTTTCACCTATAACTATTTTTTTTACACCACCTAATGGAAACATTTATTTTATTTTAAGACAAACATTTATTTCCAAAACACTTTAAAAGCTGTGTGCAGACTCCCGCTCAGTCTAACGGTTTGACCACAACACATGACCAGAGTCTGTCGCTCGGCCGGGTCTCTATTTTCTTTTCACTGACTGAAGCTTGTGTGGATTCAAAAAACAGTTTTAGTCAATATTTTCAAACCTGGTGAACTCTTCAATTCTTAATTTAACCACCAGAGGGCGCCCTCTCTTACACTTAGTTTCAGAAAAGGGCATTTTCGAAAAAGGAAACTTCAGGCTGTTGGGAAAAATGTGAAATCCTGATTTCACTCATTAGCTAAGTCTGAACTTCAGGAAATGCATTCAAGGGGAGGGGTGAAACTCTTGAATGAGGTATAATCCATTTTCAGTAAACGGATTGTGACACAGGCAGACTCCCCCTCTCTTTCCTCCACATTTTGTTTATTCTGAATTTTTATTTCAACACGCTACCTGTTATTGCTCCCAAACATTTCTCTTTATAAATCTGCTACCATGAACTTGAATGATGGGAGATTCCTCCTTTGATAAAGAATATAATGGATTTTTTAGATATTCAAAGTGTAAAATATTTTGGTTTGTGAATTTGTCGTTGGTTGCATATTTTGACCCACAGCCGCAAACTGCAAATCCAGCCTATAAAGTTGGTCGTTACAAAACTGAAATGAAAGGCTGAAATGTTAGACGCTTACTGATTGGACGGTTTTGACACGCATGCGGTTTCACCACTTCCTCGTTAGTATAGTGGACAGTATCTCCGCCTGTCACGCGGAAGACCGGGGTTCGATTCCCCGACGGGGAGTTTCTTTATGCCGCTGAAGCTTACACGACGGGAAATAAGGTGTTTTGTAAACTAAACTAAAATTCACCTGTGGTCTTTAGTATAAACGCGGTATGTCTGTTCTGGGTTTTTTTCGTTCGCAGCGCTCGCGACCTCAGTTTCAGAGCCGGCGAACACTGTTGCTAGGTTACGAAAGTCAATTTCCACTTCGTTCGGTGTTCACCTTTAAGTCTGTTTGTTTAATGTTTGCTTTCAGTCAAGGAAACGCCACAAAGTAAATACGACGTTAATGTATATAAAATACACCCTGTCGTCGGAGTATGAAAGGTCTTCTTACATCTACCAAAAGGGTGAAACAGCGCCCCAAAATTCTCCGTAGTGGTCAAAAGTATATTACATCCGTAGTGATAAGGACTATAAGGACTACCATACCATAGAGAATCTAAGCATTTGAAATCACCCCATTGATTGGTTGGAAACAGGCAACGCCTCATCGTCACCTTCCTCGTTAGTATAGTGGACAGTATCTCCGCCTGTCACGCGGGGGCCGGCCGCAGATAGCCGTAGAAGAGAAATCAGTGTTCCAGGAGGCGCTCGGGACGGTGCAGGATCGAATCCGACTCTGCCCAAACAAAATGGCCAATATTCATACCAGAATATTTCTCTATGTTGTACACATCTCTTTCATAAATAGCTGTTTCCCTCTAAATGATGGTAAGAAACATCCTCAAATACTGCTGCAGTGTTATTTACTAAATTACAATATCAAGTTTAATTTTAATCAAATACTGTACATCTCAGTTTGACAATATCCTGTCCTGTAAATAACAATGACCTGAAATGTACAAGAAACAAGTAAATTTAGTGAGTTTCTTTTCAGTTCCAATATGAAAAAAATACAGTAAAGTAGAAATGCCTTCACAATATTTTATTATACACACAAGATCTATTATAAAAACCTTTCTGAATTCTAAATCACACAAAATGATATGAACAATAAATGAACACAAAGAGAAATACACAGTAGTATATACAAGGTTTGTAGCTATAAACATATTTACAATAGTGGGGCAAAAAGCAGTCACTGTTTCTTTTCTGCAGCCCATCTGTCCCTTTCAGTGTCGTGAAAGCCAGACTGATGAAACTCTGCCCAGGTCATTTCTTTAACCATGCCCTGTGCCCTGTACATGGAGAACACTCTGGAGGGGCAGTAAATGGACTTTCCTAGCACCCCCGGGAAGGATGCATGTATATGAGGGCTGCTCGGACCCTGTTTTAGTGGCTGGTGACAGAACCTGCACAGACGACCTGTCAGCAGCTGCAATGACGACTTCCTGTTTGCCCTCTGCTCTGCCACCTTTCTCCATTCTGCCCCCCTCTGTTTGGCAGCATCCAGCTCCCGCTCAAAAAACGGAGAGGCAGCAAAGTCCTCAAAGGACATCCTGGGGTTCTTAAGGCCTTCATGTTCATAGATCTTAAAAACCTTCGTTGAACAATAAAAGTACTTTACAACTGGGCACTGATAAAAGAAATGAACTGAACAGCCATCCCCAAGATATCTGGACTTTGGCTGACCACAGGCAGAACAGTTCCTGGTCATCTTTTTCTGATGCTGCTGTTTTTCCAGTTTTACTCGCCCATTACCTCCTGGCGGTCTGACACATCGCCTCCACGTTGAAAAACCAGAGTGAGAGCATTGGTTCTCACCTGGTCCTGTTTTTGAGGAGGGGACTTGTCCTGAAGGGAGGGATTTTTTTTTTATCCTCATGGCCTCGTCAGAGGGGTCCTGGCGAACATGGCCTGACGGACCCTTCCTGAAGGACACTGTTGCCCTTCCTGGAAAGAAGTCAACTGTCTTCTTCATTATCTCCTGTGCACAGCAGAACACAATGTACATTTGTTATATTAATCAAAGTGTAATCAAGCTGTTATATCAACAGTGTTACTGATGTATATAAAATAACCTGCATTTTTAATGACGAGGTAATAACACTTACACACCAGATAGTCATTATTTGACGTGATACCTTATAATAGGTGGGTTTTTTTCATGGCAATTCAATTGAATCTTTCATGTAAACTATAGTTGTATAAAAACAAAATATTAACCTGACACAATGATTATTTGAGTAAAAAACCGTGAAAGGTTCAAACAAAAAGGATTTTTTGTCACTATCAGCAGGAGAGAAATTGTTTTATTACAGTCGTCAATAATCAATAAAATAACATTAATATTACAGTTGAGTTATTTTCATCAGTGTAAAAATAACATTAACGTTACCGATATTGTACCACCTTGCTACCTTAGCAAAAAGAAATCATAGTTCGTGTTTGTCAACACAACTCAACTCAAATAAACTACCATTAAACAGGTTTTAAGATATAAATGAGGATTGTTAATAAAGTCGATGAAAAAACAAGCAAGACTTACGTTTGAGTAGTTGGATATATGTTATTAAAGTTGTGAAAAAGGTGACGATAAACTGTTGATACGGAGTTCTCTTAACTTTGTGATGAAGAAGACCCTGCACTGACTGTCGGACTGTCACTCAAACCTGAAGAAACGGGGTCTCCTTACATTTACCAAACGGGGGAAACAGCGCCCCCCAAATCTCCATAGTGGCCAAAAGTATATTACATCCGTAGTGATAAGAACTACCATAGAGAATGAATGGTAAAAGTTAAGGAAATTAAAGACTACTATTCCCGGCCCTGGCGCGGGGGCCGGCCGCAGATAGCCGTAGAAGAGAAATCAGTGTTCCAGGAGGCGCTCGGGACGGTGCAGGATCGAATCCGACTCTGCCCAAACAAAATGGCCAATATTCATACCAGAATATTTCTCTATGTTGTACACATCTCTTTCATAAATAGCTGTTTCCCTCTAAATGATGGTAAGAAACATCCTCAAATACTGCTGCAGTGTTATTTACTAAATTACAATATCAAGTTTAATTTTAATCAAATACTGTACATCTCAGTTTGACAATATCCTGTCCTGTAAATAACAATGACCTGAAATGTACAAGAAACAAGTAAATTTAGTGAGTTTCTTTTCAGTTCCAATATGAAAAAAATACAGTAAAGTAGAAATGCCTTCACAATATTTTATTATACACACAAGATCTATTATAAAAACCTTTCTGAATTCTAAATCACACAAAATGATATGAACAATAAATGAACACAAAGAGAAATACACAGTAGTATATACAAGGTTTGTAGCTATAAACATATTTACAATAGTGGGGCAAAAAGCAGTCACTGTTTCTTTTCTGCAGCCCATCTGTCCCTTTCAGTGTCGTGAAAGCCAGACTGATGAAACTCTGCCCAGGTCATTTCTTTAACCATGCCCTGTGCCCTGTACATGGAGAACACTCTGGAGGGGCAGTAAATGGACTTTCCTAGCACCCCCGGGAAGGATGCATGTATATGAGGGCTGCTCGGACCCTGTTTTAGTGGCTGGTGACAGAACCTGCACAGACGACCTGTCAGCAGCTGCAATGACGACTTCCTGTTTGCCCTCTGCTCTGCCACCTTTCTCCATTCTGCCCCCCTCTGTTTGGCAGCATCCAGCTCCCGCTCAAAAAACGGAGAGGCAGCAAAGTCCTCAAAGGACATCCTGGGGTTCTTAAGGCCTTCATGTTCATAGATCTTAAAAACCTTCGTTGAACAATAAAAGTACTTTACAACTGGGCACTGATAAAAGAAATGAACTGAACAGCCATCCCCAAGATATCTGGACTTTGGCTGACCACAGGCAGAACAGTTCCTGGTCATCTTTTTCTGATGCTGCTGTTTTTCCAGTTTTACTCGCCCATTACCTCCTGGCGGTCTGACACATCGCCTCCACGTTGAAAAACCAGAGTGAGAGCATTGGTTCTCACCTGGTCCTGTTTTTGAGGAGGGGACTTGTCCTGAAGGGAGGGATTTTTTTTTTATCCTCATGGCCTCGTCAGAGGGGTCCTGGCGAACATGGCCTGACGGACCCTTCCTGAAGGACACTGTTGCCCTTCCTGGAAAGAAGTCAACTGTCTTCTTCATTATCTCCTGTGCACAGCAGAACACAATGTACATTTGTTATATTAATCAAAGTGTAATCAAGCTGTTATATCAACAGTGTTACTGATGTATATAAAATAACCTGCATTTTTAATGACGAGGTAATAACACTTACACACCAGATAGTCATTATTTGACGTGATACCTTATAATAGGTGGGTTTTTTTCATGGCAATTCAATTGAATCTTTCATGTAAACTATAGTTGTATAAAAACAAAATATTAACCTGACACAATGATTATTTGAGTAAAAAACCGTGAAAGGTTCAAACAAAAAGGATTTTTTGTCACTATCAGCAGGAGAGAAATTGTTTTATTACAGTCGTCAATAATCAATAAAATAACATTAATATTACAGTTGAGTTATTTTCATCAGTGTAAAAATAACATTAACGTTACCGATATTGTACCACCTTGCTACCTTAGCAAAAAGAAATCATAGTTCGTGTTTGTCAACACAACTCAACTCAAATAAACTACCATTAAACAGGTTTTAAGATATAAATGAGGATTGTTAATAAAGTCGATGAAAAAACAAGCAAGACTTACGTTTGAGTAGTTGGATATATGTTATTAAAGTTGTGAAAAAGGTGACGATAAACTGTTGATACGGAGTTCTCTTAACTTTGTGATGAAGAAGACCCTGCACTGACTGTCGGACTGTCACTCAAACCTGAAGAAACGGGGTCTCCTTACATTTACCAAACGGGGGAAACAGCGCCCCCCAAATCTCCATAGTGGCCAAAAGTATATTACATCCGTAGTGATAAGAACTACCATAGAGAATGAATGGTAAAAGTTAAGGAAATTAAAGACTACTATTCCCGGCCCTGGCGCGGGAGACCGGGGTTCGATTCCCCGACGGGGAGTTTCTTTATGCCGCTGAAGCTTCCACTTACAAGGAGTGCAGGAAGAACTCTTCAATTCGGTCTTTGTTAATCTTTAATTACCTTTATGACAATTTTCCTGTGATTTTATTTTACCAAACTCTTCAGTCTAATTTTAAAATAATCTGAAATAGCCTCTTCGTATGAAACATTACAGAGACAGGCTTACTCTGTTGCTGACAGTTACTGTCACTGGGGCACTCTGTGGACATGGGAGGGACGCCATTCTCCCAGTTGGGAGACAAACTTTGAAACAATTTTAAGTTGGGAAAACATATTGTTGCATTAAATAGTTTATTACCCCATCAGTATTGGCTGGTTAATTTAATTTAATTTCTTCTTCATTATTATGTCTGTTAGCTGTGGAGGGAGGGTTGTGTCTCTTCTTACACAGACTGCCTGTGTGAACAAAAGACCCCTTTAGGATAATCTAGTCTGTTTTTGAGAGCATGTTTGTGTTTTCCCACACTCTCAAAATGTGTGTGTGTTGTGAATGTGTGTGTGTCCATGGTCCACTTATCTCTGGTGTTCTCTCGGTCAAATGTATGGCGGTCGAACCGGTTCAGTTTCTGACCGGATTCCAGTCTCCTGACCGCACACAGTAGTCTGAAATCTGCAGCCTTATCGTTCCCTATCAGGGCGAAGGTTTGATTATCTGTGCGACAGAGACGAACAATAACACACAGTTGTTTCTTTTAAATCAACGTGTGGAGCCCAGCAATGAAAAACGCTTTCAGTTTTTAAACTCGAGACATTTCAAAGTCATATAAACACAACGTAAACACTCTGAAATTGAAACTGTACCCTAGATTGTGTTGTAAAGAACGACCTTCCTGAACTGACCCAGTGATCATGTATGTTTGAGTCCCACAGTCGACCTGTAAGTCAAACTGCCTATCGATCGGTCTAAAGTAGTTCTGCTCTGTTTGTTTTGGTTTGTTTGTGTCGATCTTCTGTTTGCTCTCAGTTCAGGGCTGCGATCTTTTTCTCATTCCTGCCTGCTGTGAAAACACAGCAAGAGACTCATCTTTATCATGAGCGGCCTTTTCATATTTTCACAACTATATTCGACAACGAGAGCGTTCAAGTACCAGACGCTGTGTTGTTTTACTTTAAAGCAACAATATGCAACTTTTAAACCTTGAAAAGGAAATTTAAAGGTAGATTTTTTTTTAGCGTAATAACTTTCATCAGGGAGATTGTCGTCTGACTCCACCGAGCGGCCTGGTCGCCTGTTCTCTGTAACTTTGTTAGCATGCCGAGGTCATCTCACATGAAGAGCGTGCGACTTTATGACACTGAAGCTTCTTGACTTAAACTGCAGGATTATTAAGAGGTCGCTCCCGACTCGAGGCTGCTCGGATTATCTTGTAGTGTACGTCGTAAAAAGATTCAATCTTAAGGTCTCTGTTTTGAGCAGAGATCCTCAGGGACGTCCCGATTTACTGAAAACATGTCAGATATTTAGGATTTAAAATGTTATGATGGTGACTGGAGGAAGTTGTGTGTGACGACAACCGCAGAGAGAGACGAGGGAGGACAGTAATAAGTGTAGAAGAAACTTAAAAAGAACAAAAGGCTTCGATTTGAGAGTCAATCTGACGGTGAAATGACACATTCGTTCTTTATTTTCATTTTAATTCACGTAGATAAAACATGTCTGAAACGTTCTGGTACAAAAAGTAAAACATGTTGTCTTCACGCTGCTGACCAGCTGTAGAAATACTGTCAAAACCTAAGTGAAGTTTTCAGTGTAACTGTTGAACTAACATTTTTCAAAAGGCTGCCAGAAAATATAAGACTGGAATTAAACCCAAATATTTCACACATTTTCACAGGAAGGTCAATAAAATATAAGGCACATAATCAATTAATATGAAAACAGCTAAAAAACTTTGATCTGAAGACGGTCCATGTTGACAGTTCGATGATTTATCTTTCAGTCAATAAAAGCTTTAAAGGTCACATGACCTCCTCGTCTTCAGGTGAAATCAGTGTCCTCGCTCCTCTTCATCATGTGTGTGAAGTGTGTTGTTGTAAATCCTCTCTGATCCTGTATTTGATCATGTCTATAAACCCCTCTATTTCAGCCCTGCTCAGAACAGGCTGTTTCTGTGTCTGTAGCTTTAAATATGTAAATGAGCTGTGTCTGACCACGCCCCCTCTCTGGAAGGGCTCGGGTGTACTCGCTGCTTTCTTGGTGAATATTTGGTGCCTAGGATTTGTATTTGTGTTCCTGTATCAGGTATCGATATTGTTTTGCTTTTCACTCGAATCAAAGTTTAAAAATTCTGGAATCATGACGACCCCATGTCACAAAACGTTCCCACAAAATCGGCACATTGATGAGTCACTGCTGAGGTATTGGAAGATCGTGACGTGATCAGTGACTTTGTTCCTGTCGTCTGAAAACATAAAGCGGCTCGTCCACGCGTCGTCACATCGCCAGATTCCCACGATTGAGTTGTTGTGGTTTTTCTCCATTAAGCATATCGTGCCTCTCTAATTTAACTCAACCTCAGATGTCATGGAGCCACATTTGATGGCGTGACCCTCAGACGTATCCTGTGATGTCATATCCTGCCGCTGTGGGCTTCTTGGCTCCCTGGACGGCATTTGCACTCGACTGTGAGCTGCCTGTGTTACTGCGGACCAGCGTCGCCCCCCTGCTGCTTGCGTGGACACCCCCGACCTGCAGGGTGGGGTTTCGGTACGTCTGTGAGGTCGTCCGCACCCCTGGGCCGGGCACGCCACCTGGTACCGGATAAGGATAACCTCCGCCCTGACGTCTCGCGCGACCTCCTCCCTGCTCCTCGCAGCACGACACGCACAGCATCCCTCCTCCGAGCATGGTGATGAGCGCAGAGGCCAGACCGACATACAGACACTCCCCCAGCTCGAACTTCATGCTGGCAGGAAGATTGGGTCTGTAGAAGGTCTGGACTACCTCGTGAGTGGTCCACGCCACAGGTATGAGCGCCAGGAAGCCAGCGGCCAGGAATAATCCCCCACCTGTGCCCGCAACACGATTCTTCACTGTGCCCGTTCCTTCTAAGCAGAGAGTGCACTGCATCCCCAGGACCGAGATCGCGATCGCGAGGATGGACAGCACGATGGAGATGACCATGAGGGCACGGGAGGCCTGGAGGTCGGAGGGCAGGGCCAGCATGGAGTTATAGGTCTCGCACTGAAACGCGCCCGTGCTCTGGTAGACGCACTCCATCCACAGACCTCTCATGTTGGCGACGGCCGTGACGATGTTGGAGCCGATGTGGGCGGAAATCTGCCAGTATGGAAGCACCGTGGCGACCATCGTACCCAGCATCCCCAGCAGGCCCAGGAAGAAGCCCATCAGCTCCAGAGCTGCGGACGCCATGGCGCTGACTCGGAGACGACCAGAACAGGCAGAGAAGAGCGCCGCCGGAAATCAGCTCCTGCAAAACACGCAATGAATTCATCATCAATTCAAGTATAAAAGAATCCAACGTGAACTATTCTCTGCGTTATAATGTCTCCCACAGGGGCGTGTCCAGAGGACGGGGGGTCTGGGCCTCTTAAAATCTGATTGGCCCCCGAGGTGCCAGCCCAAAAACGAAGACTCCTATTGGCTATTTGCATTCTCAGAGGCGGGACCAGAGTTTAAAATCAGCGTCCCTGAGATAAATATTTGGGGAAGCACAGTCTGTGTCTTCCAAACTGCACCAGACAAAGTCCGTCCACCCCCCCCCCCCCCCCCCCCCCCCCCCCCCCGGATGGAGTGACATTAACACTTTATTAAAAAGAACTCGTGTGTACACGTGGTAACTCATTTACCAACACGTTCTCTCTGGGTCAGGCTGCAGACGGATCCAGGTTCTGTTTGTCGTGTCAAAGTTTGTGAACACACAAAGTTTGTGTCTTTACAGCTCAGCTGGCCCGACGCCTGATCCTGCTCGCTCGTCCCCCCGTCACATGAGATTCAGGAAGTCCTCCAGAATTTAAAGAGCTCAAAGGCTCTGCGAACACTTTCTAAAGCTAATTGTGTTTATTTACAGACAATGTTATTCACTGCTGTGTTTTTTTATTGGAAATAAAAAGAGTTAAAAAAAAAAGGGACCTCTGTCCTTTTTCATTCAGCTCGCTCCTTTTTTAAACTTTACGTCGTTCAGGTGCAGACTCAGTTTATCTGTTTTTAGTCCCTGAAGTCCCAAAAAGAAAATATATTTTATCCTGTGTGCACAATTTAATGGTTGTAATTATTGGTTGTGTATTATAGAGCACGCTCCCCGCCTGCAGTCTGAGTCTCCATGGGGTTCATCTCCTCGGATTCACACTAATGGTTGATTGGATGCTGCGAGGGAAGGGTGACTTCTCTGATTATCTTCTGCTAATTCAGGGTGTATACCCACCCGGGCCGCCTCAAAGCGGGCGGCCTCAAAGCGGGCGGCCCAGGTTCAAATCTGGCCTGTGACTTTTTTTCTCGCCCACTGTCTCTCTCTGACTTTATCCGCTGTCCTGTCCATTAAAAGATAAGCCTTTAAAATAATAATAATGAGATCATTTTACTTCCATGATAACGGGACGTGGACGTGAGGTGTTGACCTCTACTCTGCAGAGTAACAGAGTTAATTTAATGCTCGTTTACGTCTGCAGGTCACACTGCAAACATCTCCGAAAAAAACAAGGCTTTAACACCTGGAACACACACACACACACACACACACACACCAGGTTGACAACCTCAGCACATAACGTAATGATATCGTCTGCACGAGATAATAACGAGTTACTTATTATAACGTGTGTGCATCACAATCATCTCGTGCACACGAGTCATCGTCTGACTTGTTGTTCCCGCCGAGTTAATGACCCGTGCTGCTCACAACCTGATGTTTAGTTTCACTTGCAGGTTGAATTTATTACTGAAAATTACAAGTCTGAAAATCCACATTTATCTCCCGCTGCGATCCCGTTACGTCACCGGGCTGCAAAATCAGGACCAAGAATGAACTTTGACATTTCTTTATGAATTTGATTTGTGTTTTCATCTCCTGCTTTAAAAGACTACAGATGAAAATCTGCCTCCCATTTGTTTGAGTGTGCAGTGAAGTCACGTCAGACTTTATGTTATATAGCATTTCTAAAGCAAAGCTAAATGCTGTGCAGGTTTAAAACACCATATAAAAGGACTAACGTGAATAAAGTCAAGAATAAAGGTCAAAATGTCAAACTCAACAACTAAAAACCGACGTAAAGAGGCGTGTCTTTAAATTCTGATTTTAAGGTGAATTGTTTCACAGATTTAAAGCAGCCTCCTCAAAGTTTCCTCAGGTTTGAAGCCCGCATTTATAAAAAAGACCCGAGAGCCAACAAATGAAGCTGCTGATAAATAAAGATAAAGACTCAGAAACACCCTCCGCTCTTTCAGCTTTCACTCAAAGTGTTACATCTCCTTCATTTCACACGTAAACATGTCCAAATGTGACGCACACACCCGCAGCTGACTTTCATGCATTACCTGGAATCCTGGAGAGGAGTCAGACGCTGGACAGCTTGACAAGTTGAGTCTTTGCAGAAGGAGCTGAAGTTGCAGCCGGAGCCGAGGAGGAGGAGGAGGAGGAGGCTGAGGATGAAGAGGTAGAGGAGGTGGTAGGAGCATGCAGCTTGTATGGATACCCTGCACTGTTGCACCTGCTGCCTCAGACTCAGACTGCCTCCTCAGACCTCGACTTATTCGCAGCTGTTCAGGCACTTAAACTCTGCTGGCTGCATATAAGACTCAGCGAGCCAAAAAGAGAAACACTTTCAGAACAAATGCTTTACAATCCTCTGAGTTTGATGCTCCGCCTGTTGCATAACCGACTTAATTCTAACAATAATACAGCACAATAGATTCTGCTACAGTCGGAGGTCCTGCATGTTGTCGCCCCGTCTCTCGTCTGTCTCTCTCAGATGCTCGGCTGTGTTTAAGTGATCTCTGTCCCTGGTTCAGACCTTCACCTCCTGTCACTTACACACACACACACACACACACACACACAGAGTCACAGTGACACACACACACACACTATCACACACACACACAGGCAGGTAAATCATTCTCTCATCTCTCTTCATTTCGCCAAAAAGTGGCTCATCGCTGCAGCAGCTGAGTCCAGAACAACGCGGCGTTCAGCAGATCCCTGTGAGTCAACGAATATTCAGGACGTTAGTTTTCTGTTTTATTGAGAGAAAAAAAAAAAAGATTCTTTCAGCATCTTTGAAGACAACAGAGGAGCTGAACAGAAAGAGTTCTCCTTTTCATGTTCAGAGTGGAGAAATACTCTAAAAGTTGCTCGTGAGCATTTTTTTTATGTATTTTTAATTAAAATCAGTGATGGAATAAAAAGCGCCTGAAGCAAAGGAAGTGAAGACAGAGGAATAACTTACTGTTTTATTTTACATCTTTAATTTCAGGTTAGTTTGCCTTTGTTAGCTGTGATGGCATAAAAAAAACTTGAAAGAGAGAAAAACATCTTATTTTTATTTATTTCTATTTTTTTTTTTGACCTTTAATTGATCTGAACGAGAGCGAGTCGAATCGATTGAACACTTTCCAACTTTCATCTTGACTCTGAAGTAGACAGAGGCGCTGATTGTCAACAGGCAAGGCAGGGGGCCCCCCAGGCCAGCAGGGGGGCCCCCGAGCGGCTTTACACCACATCAGCAATCTTTGTTGTTTTGAGAAATTACATTTAAAATAATTCAATAATATTAAAGACAATCAAGGAATCACAAAACAGGATTTCATACATCATTTTTCTGAGTCATTTTCAGTTGATAATAACTGAGCAGTGTTCCTGTTTTGTAATTTATTGGTTGGCAAACTTCATGAACTCAACGCCGGCTCTGCTCCTCCTCCTGCTGTTTCATATTTTGAATTTACTGCTTAATCAAGCTGACACCAAAGTTGGCTGCCTCCTTCACGTCACCATCCATCAGCTGTTTGACTGCTTGTCCGTCTGCAGACTGCTGAGAGCTACGAAAACATCAAACTCACCACGTCTCTGTGTCCTCAGGTGAAGACAGATGAAGACACGTATCCTCCGCGCTCGCCGAGCCTCCGTGTCATCCACACTGATTGCACGAGCCATCTGTATGTGTGTGTGTGTGTGTGTGTGTGTGTGTGTGTTCGTGTCGGTACAGTCCCACAGTTCTGGAGCTCCAGCCCTTCCTTTCTAATCCTTCACATAGCAGCAGCATCATAATGGGATTAGAGTGTAATCCAGTCACTTCCCCTACAAAGTGGACCGAGGGGGCAACGTCCACACACTCACAAACACTGAGCCATTATAATGAACCACAGAGAGGCTTTATCTGAACACGCTGCATATTAATGAGGCGGCTCAGGTCGGCTCGTGACCCCCTTTGTTACTGTTGTGACGGCCGGCTGCTCAGATATGTGAATTAAAGAGAGGAAATGAGGATATAATGGTGATTAACGCCAATCACAGCATCTCAACTCTTGGTGGAAATAATCCAAACGAGTGGAGACCTCTCGACAGGCCCAAAGACGCCAAACATGACGGCGGTTTGAACACGTCAGTCCCAAACTATTTTGATCTGTTAGCGTAAAGAGTGTTCAGTCAGAGCTTTAAATGTTCAGGCCAAAAATCATCGACCATAAAACTTTATTTTGTCTTTTGGAGAATCTCTGGATAGTTCTCAGCTAAGTTCTGACTACGAGTGTCTGAGGAACCATCCAAGATTCAAAAGTGAACAGTGAGAAACTTCACGTGGACTGAACCATAACCAGCTCAAGTCTGTGGCCCTGGGCCCCTTCAACCACCTCTGTGCTGTTTTCACTCACAGACAGAAAATTCCTCTTCATTTTCCTTCAGCTTTTTTAACAGGAATAAAAATTCACTGGAAGGGGCCCCCAATGAACTTCCTTGGGCCCCCAATGAACTTCCTTGGGTCCCCAACAGACGAATATCAAACTTTATTTTCTCTTTGGAGCATCTCGGCTTAGTGCTGACTAGAACTTCTTTAGGAGTTAATCTGAGAAACCATCATTGATTCAAAAATGAGCAGTGAGTGAAAAAAAGCTCCCCAGCGTTTTAAGGAGGGTGTAGTTTGCAGCTCACACCACCAGATGGCGGTAATGAGACAGATGTTTTTCTGAACAGTTTGAACCCTCGTGCTGTGACAGTTCAAGGACTTTGTTGAGTTCATGTCACACAGTTTAAAGAGCTCAGATAGACACCATTAATAAAGAGACTAAAAGATGTTTCCAAACATCCGTCCACTTTATCAGCTGCTTTAAAACGGATCTGATTGATGTCAGACATTGAAGAACCAATACTCTATCCCAACTCATTTACCTGAACTGTTGCTGTAAATATTTTGAATCAATTACCAGAAACCAAACAATCACCCTACAATGATTATGGTTTTGTTGGATTTAGAAGAAATAATGTCCCAACAAGGTGGCCGTGTTTCAGGATAAATGTCCCCATAAAATGTATGAAGACAATGAAGTCTTTCTCTTGTATCGTTTTTAACTCATTCATGAAACTCTAGAGACACCTAGTGGTCGACTGAAAGACGTACAGTCACTCTCATTTAGAGCCTCAGTCCACTCAATCCAGCTTGTTTAAATGGTTTTACGTAACAATCTCATCATGTACATGACTTTTGTTAGAGTAAATTATTTATCATTAAAAGTTTGAAACAAAATCTGTTCCAAGTGTCAATCCGGTATTTCAGCTGTCACTTTCTACAGTTACAAATAAACATTTGCTAATTCATCCAGAAGTTGATTTTGTCTCACTCTTGTCCGTACGACATTAAAAGTGAAGTATTAAATATATGACGAGCACCTGCTGAGCTAAAGGAGGATTTGGGACTCTGTAAGAAGGCCTTCTTGTGTTTCTCTGGCAGCCGAGTGGACTTGAGGCTGTGACCTGCCTGTTAAGTGCTCGTTTGTGTTGTGTGCTTAAAAAAACACAGCAGAAAGCATGAGAGTGACTGTTAGTGCTGTAATACTCATAAAAGACTTCAGTCAACTTTATTTGTATGGCACATTTAAAACAGACTCTGATGACTAAAGTGCTGTACAAACAAGACATAATAAAGACTACAAAGACAACAATGCAGCAGCCAGTATGTCCTCCTTCTAACTTTAGATTCTGCTCCTGAATGCTCTGGATCTGATTGGACCAGAGAAGGTAGGCGGGGCTTTGAAGGCCGTTTTGGACGCCCCTGGGTTTGCCAGATATGAGAGCAGTTATCAGGTGAACAGGTGTTGCAGCGATGGAAGCGGGCAGTGGAACTGCTTCAGATAGAAGTGATTGTACCCGAGCTAAAAAGCCTCTGCATGTTTCTAATAAGCTCCAGCAGCAGAAAGCTGCTCAAACTAGGATCAATGTTGGAGATGAAACATGGAGAGAGGTTAGAACGCAGAAAGCTTTACAGACCCATGCAGAGCTGGCTAAACACTGAAGCTACAGTGTCCACCACATGCAGAGCTGGCTAAACACTGAAGCTACAGTGTCCACCACATGCAGAGCTGGCTAAACACTGAAGCTACAGTGTCCACCACATGCAGAGCTGGCTAAACACTGAAGCTACAGTGTCCACCACATGCAGAGCTGGCTAAACACTGAAGCTACAGTGTCCACCACATGCAGAGCTGTGTGAGCATCCACTGTCAATAAAGGCACAAAGAGCCAAATTAACAAGTTAATGATCTTGGTTTCAGAGAATGTTGTGCACAGAGGATACTTGTGTTTTGCTTTATGGACCTTGTGGGGCTCCGTACATATTGATTTGTGTTTACAGTGCATTGATAAACAGAATTTCGCGGGTCAGCTGTCAAACTGGGACACTCCCAACAGCAGAGGAGCTAACCAATCCCAGTACCGACTTTGGGATCAGCTGACCAATCAGAACGTTTTAAAAGCTAACCGGAAAGAAAACCCCAGGCTATCGCTATAGGCCCCGCCCACAAGGTTGGAGAAATATGAGAATGAGTCGCCCACGTGATTATAGGAGCTCACGTGCTTTCAGTATCCATTGAGATTAGTCTGTTAGATTAAATTTTGCATTTCTATTATTACATATCTAACATTACACTGTAAACCTTTAACAGCTTGCCGGCTTGTAATTGGCTCAAACTTAACCCTTTACCAAATGCCTTTCTCTATTTTTCTAATTCATATTTTCTTGCTTATTTTTCGAAAATTTAAGGAAATTCATAATTATCAAAGAAACTTCAGAAACTATTTTTGAATTCGGCCAAATTAAAATGTTACAAATAAAACTTTACACTGTTATTTTGAGCTGATTTCCTGTCTGATAAACATATGGCGATGCTGTCTTTAATTGGCTGTTCATTGGTAAAAATAAGGTTTATTTCCGGTTAAATATGAGCCGAATTATAGAGAAGAATGAATAAATTAAAGTAGTGATGACTCATGCTGGCATGAGTCATGTATTTTGATCGATAACGACTGGCCAAGTTAAATCCCCTGACTCGTAAACGAGGATCCGCCAGACCTAGTTTCCCCTCATCACACCCCCAGGAGGCTCTGCTTCCCAGCCCCTTTGTTCAGTCTAGCCGGTGGGTTGAGTCAGAGGGAGGCTGTGCTTACCCAACAAACCCAACACCCACAGTGGGAACACGGACAGGAGTGTAAAGAGACCGGGGAAACAGGATTTGCTGTTTGCTCGTCACATTTGCAACCAGACGATCTGATTAAAAAAAAAAGTTGGCTTTGAGTGTTGCTGATGCTGCATTTCGTTTTGGGAAAGAGTCGGGACGTGTGCTCAGTGATCGGCCGCAGACACAGACATACATGTCGAGGAGATCTCGTCTCCTTGTGCTGGCTTTCTTCAGCAGCATCATCATCTAACCCATCACCGGTGTGCAGCTCCTGCAGCTCATCATCATCCGCTGATCCACGCTGACTCTCCCTTTCAGTTTCTGCTCAGCATCCATATTTGCATCCCAGGGAGTGGCAACCACTAATCCCCCCCTTTTTTTTCCGCCTGGGAAGAAAACTGAAAGTTCCCCGGCTGCCGGAGTCGGACACCCCTCGGACGCGCTCTTTCCCCACCTAGAAAGGTGAGAATTTTCTTGTGATAATGCGCCTTTGTGCCATTTTGTGACAAGCCGGGGGGAGCGGACTCAGTGTTGGAGGAAGTGAAGGATCAGCCTCTGGACCACGTTGCCGCAGTAGAGCTACAACAATAGATCAAACTGGCGTTGTGTTACATGCTCTTGTGGAGGTGCGCATCATCATCACAATGCTTTCATCCTGTTTCGAGTCAAAGACAAATAATCAAGGAGTCAATTTGGAAAAAAATAAATCCAGGCTTATTTGGAGAAATCCTGCAGGCCAGAGGGAAATCACAGTTTAGGGAAGGGAAGGGGGGGGGGGGGTCTCAGTTTAAAACCAAATCAACCACAATTCTCGCCTCCTTTCACAGGATCCTCTGCTCTGAAATAAAAGCAGCCACCCTGTTTGTTTAATGATGCAGCTAAAGGTGGACAGATTGAACCGCCTCGGCCTAAAATCTGCCTGCTTTCTTTTCCTAATGCAGCCGGCTTGGTTTTAAAAAGCCTCCACCAGATGTGTGTTGTTTATTGTAGGCTGTAACAGCATCACCTCTTCTTAATGGGCCATGAATTGTAGGCCGTGCTCCACTTGGGCATCGGCCTACATTCCCCGTGTTATATGTGTAATATGGTTCAATTGATAAATTGGCTATGAGAGGAAATATGAGGCGCTGAGGTGTTATTAATAATGATGAATGCACTGTGACAGACTGAAGGAGTGGCAGCACACAAAGACAGCTGTAATTTAAGGACTTTCTTGTCTGTGTTAATGTGTTGAATAAGTACTTGTAACTGTCGCGTAGTAGTGCTGTTACACTTTTTGGAAGAAAGCCTTCGCCTCATTAATTTCAGGTTTGCTGTCATAAGCAGCTCAAACGTGAGCCAAAAATAGGAGCACGTCGGCGCTTGGACATTTTTCTGTCACTGTTACCTGTGAAGTCTCCCAGTACCGGTCGGGACTGGTAAATACTTCACACTCCCAACTCCCCCAGCGATCAGCCTTTTTGTTGCTTGTCACGTCTGTCGAGATTAAAGTAGGAGAAGAAGACGGGCTATAAAAGGCAGTCGCATATCGTAACAAAAAAAAGTACAAAGATTTCTTGTTCTGAAAGCGGCTTCAAACATCTTTATTTAACTTTGCAGCAGCCTGTGATGGTGAAACACGAGTCAGGAGAAGTTCAGCAGCCATGTTTCGAATTGCACTGTTTCATTTGAAGGTTTTAAAGGAAGAGTGAGCAGCATGTATATAAATCATAACTCCAGTGTGTCCTGTGTACATGTGTGTGTGAGTCCTGACTGTCTCCAGTGAGGGAGAAGCTGGAGTCCTGCTGGCTGTGTTGTTGTCAGAGCTGTGTTTACATGGCTCCTCCCCTTGTGTATAAAAGCTGTTTGAGTCAAGAAGAAGAAGAACATACTCACTGATTATTAGGATGAAGAGTTTTTAGATCATTCTGTGTCAGTTTACATGAAGCTACCAGCTAACTGAAGACCGCTAACATTAGCACGCTAATGCAACGATGGTGCTTCATGGTGCGTTCTGAGTCTTCGTTTGATCTCTAGAGGAGAGAGTTTGGAGCTCCTCCCACAGTGCTCCAGTCAGGTGTGCTAGGTGTCTATCAACGGGGCCGATATCGATTCTAATTCTTTTTAATCACCGGCCTTTTCTTCCACCAGCTGAACATGGAGAGTGACAGCTGCCACGCCCACATCTAGCGCCCGATCCAGACGCCTTCATCTCCCGGGGAGGAGCTCTCAGGTCCTGGCCGTCTTTTCTGCCTCTCCACAATGAATATGCTGAAGTCCAGTGGACTGAAGATCCCTGGCCGGGGGCCCAAACATTCCAGCCCAGTGGGACGGACCTCGGCGGGAGGGACTTCCAGCCCCCTGGTTCCTAAAGACAGTGAGTTACACACTTCCTGCTCCTGGAAAATACAAGGAATTTCTTTCTTCCAGTTATCCTGTCTCGTCACCGGAAGTTTCTCAGGCCGAGTCATGACTCAGCCAAGCACAGCTGCTTTACACACACACACACACACACACACACACACGTTTGTGACTGGTGGATGGGCACAAACTCTCACAGATGGACCGGGATGTGTCCTTTAGTTTTTTTTAGCTTGATGCTAACACATACTTGTATTTGCCATTAACTCGCTCACTGAATTAGCATCTACTTAACAAACACAACAAACGCTATTCATGCAAATGTTCATGCAAACTCAAACCTCATAGAAGTGCTGACTCATGCTAGTCCTGTCCGCTGATTCATCTTTATAAACAGCTCTGATCCAGTGACGCAGCATGACTCGCCCTTCAGGACGGCGTTCCTGGGACGTAACGTGGTAACGTGGTCACGTGGTCACGTGGTCAGAAGCTGTCGTTTTATGTTCAACAGCATCAAAACACTTGAAACTCGTGTTGTAGTACTCAAAACTTTTAAAAGTTCTTGTCTCAGAATCAAAGACTTTTTCTTGCCTTGTTTCGGACTCGGATTTTAAATCCAGACCGACCAAGACCAAGACCAAGACCAAGAGCAAGACCAAGACCACCACCTGTTGGTTCTTTTTTTCACGTTATGACAGTGAAAAGCACAAAAACGCCTCTTTCTAAAAGAAGAATGCTGCGGCCTAAGATGGACTTTTTTTCCCAGTGATATTTATGGTCTCGGCCTTGTCGCCGTCTCAACCCCTAAACGTCTCGGTCTCGGAGCACTCTGGTCTCGATTATGTCTTGGTCTCAGTTTGTGTGGTCTAGACTTCAACAGTACTTGAAAGCATTATCAGTCACTCGTACGGAAGTCTAAGAAGACAGATGAATAAAACCTTTAAAGGATCGATCTGAGGATGTTCTGTCAAAAAAAATACCATTTTAAAACAGCGGATGATTCGACTCCACTGAGAAGGATTTTCTCTCAGTTCCAGGCCGCAGGCTGCCAAACATCGTGTTATTAACACCCATTAAGCGTTATTTACGCGGGCTCTCGTGTTTCTTTAAACGGAGAGTTGTTCTTTGTGATTTCTTGACGATCTAAAGAACCTATCAGAAATCTGAAATGAAAAAAGACAGAACCGTGACCACGCAGCTGCTGAAAATACGACTGCTGCTTACCCTAAAAATAAAACCATCTGTGTCAAACATCCGAATCAAAATGACAATCCTCTCTGCAGAAAGTAATCACAGATGTGTTTATCCTCCGCAGGTTTTTAGCTCACATGACACAAACATCCACATGTGAGACCTGCCTCTGCTAAATTACAGCTTCACAAGCAGAGTAATAGTCAGCCTTCCTTTTTAGCAGTGTTGTGTGTGTGTGTGTGTGTGTGTGTGTGTGTGTGTGTGTGTGTGTATGTGTGTGTGTGTGTGTGTGTGTGTTTATCAGAGGCTGTCACGGTTCACGCTGAGGGAAGAATTTCACGAGTAGAGAAAGAACAACAGAGCTGAAGTTTTAAACAGGATGTGCTTCCTTTAGTCCACGTCGTCCACGAGTCTCCTCATGGAAATATCAGGAGCTTGTTTTTTTCAGGAGGTTTCTGCGAGTGTCTAAAGACGTCTAAAGACTTCTAAAGACTTCAGACCTTCAGTCATACTTTTAACTCAAAGTTGTTGTGAGCTGAAGAAAAAGTTGCACTGGACCGTTCAAATCCACGAGTCGTCAAATACTGACGTCTCATGACGATGCCAAAGTTACGCTGATGTGTCTTTTTTTTTCAAAAGAGCCGAAAAGGGAACACTTTCTAAATTGCAGAGAGAACTCCCATGATTCCCCGCCAGCCTCGACATCATCTTTTGTTATTTTGATCATGATTGAGAGCCCCTCTGCATGTTTAAAGTAAGAACCAATAATCCTTCTTTGTATGCCCACAGTAAACACTCAAAGCTGCAGCATCACTTTTCTAACATGAGAAAGTTTGGATTTACTTCAACAGTCATTCGATATGTTTATCTGTGAACCGTCTATCCGAGTTATTGTTTGAGTGTTTGTGTGTGTGTCGTGTGTGTGTGTGTGTGTGAGCCGAGGGCAGAGCGGCTCAAATGGAGTCTGAAATCGTCCTGAACTCGAGCGTTAGGAGCTCAAAAAGCTAATCCTTTAATGTTTCATGCAGGACTGAACCTTTTAGCCTGCAGCCCGTCAGCTGGTAGGTAGCTGCTGTCCTCAAACACTTTCTGCTGTTTTTGTTGTTTGTCAGAGCAGACATGAGCTCATTACTCACATCCTGTTTATCCACCAAACACAACACACAGGCACGATGAGCGTAGCTTTGACTCTCCCTGATCAAACATCCTTAAAGCTTCCTAAAATGGCTTCATATGCATCGTCGTGTTTTAAATGGGAAGAGTGGGACCACTCTCCAGGTTGGCTTCAAAACACCAAGTAGACACCATGAGGACGATTCTGCAGCCCCAGTGTGTTGATGCAAAGATGCCTGGCCTCGTTGTTTGTTGGGGATTTTTTTACGGGGTGTTTGTGAGAAGGGGCCGCCGCGTCGGAAGTTGGCAGAGTTTACTTTACACAATTTAAAGAACTGTTTCCAAAGAAAGCCGTAGTCAATGAGCGAGAAGAGGGGAATGCATCCGAGCCTTCCCCCCCAGCTCCTTTTTTTTTTTGAAGTGAAAATAGCCGAGCTGTCGCTGTGCCACGTCTCCTGTGACCTTGGAAGTGAGTTTCTCAGCAGAAATATCTCCAGTCACTGTCGGAGGCTGCTTCCTGCACTCCTCACACACGCTTCCACATTCTGCACACCGAATGCTGCTTTCTCTCATCCTCTGTGTGTGTTTAAACCTGCAGAGTCGTCTTACACTTTACTATACGATACCGATCTATTACCCTCAGAAGACGTTAACTTTAACTTAACGTTCTCTCTTTTATTCTGGTAAGAATAAAAAAGAGTGAACCGGCTGTACTTTCAGTGCATGCTGTGTCTCCGTCTTCTGCCTGCTCCACTTTTCAGAAAATGTGTGCTCAAACAGGCCGTTTGGGGATTTTTCCCTTCATGACATCACAAAGGGCAGTAGCCCCTCCTCCCCAGGTGGGTGACACTCCCACAGCTAGGTGTTTGTTCTGCCCTCTGAGTCTGCCTTCTCACCGTAAACAATAGGACATGGAGCCAGAAAGCAGCGAGTACACCCGAGCCCTTCCAGAGAGGGGGCGGGGTCAGACACAGCTCATTTACATATTTAAAGCTACAGACACGGAAACAGCCTGTTCTGAGCAGGGCTGAAATAGCCACCAGCAGAGATCGTAGAGTTACATTAATAAAAGCACGATTATAATAACATCTCAGAGTGGCCTCTATCATTCAATAAACACTCAAGATTTATACTCTGATGTAATAAACTTTGGGGGGGGGGGGTAAAGTTTGACTTGGATGACTGAAGGGACACGGCGTAGACCCGTCCTGCTCTCCAACCAAAAGCTAAAGACAGCAAGCACATTTTAAAAGAGAGCAACGTAATCTGAAAAAACAAAAACCCACAAAGGACTGCTCTGATGTCTTCAATCCTTCGTGCGTGCTTCACGTAATAGTCATTTCACATTCAATGTTCCTGGATTAACTTGCCTCAGGGGTTATGTAACGCCTGGAGAAATCAATGACTGGCATCATGTAGGTTTGTAAAAAAAGGGGACAGCTCAGTTATTCTAAAAAATGTAAAAAAAAAAAGGCAAATTCATCTGTTTGCATCATGTGAC
>NC_136701.1:25109958-25123942 GCF_947650265.1 Symphodus melops | reverse complement strand
GGGGACAGAGAGAGAGTGGGAGCGACATGCAGGAGCCTGGAGTCGCCCCTCTTTAGGGACTACAGCGAGGCCGTCTGCGCCCTGATAGCTCGACTCGTTCTTACCTCTGGGATTACAAGTCAGCCTGAAACTGATCATGATCGGCCATTTTGTGACATTAATGCGTCCTGATTTTCTTCGACCACAGCAGCAGAGCGATGACTGGTGTGTTTGTTTTTCCAGCTCAGTTTTCCTCTTTAATAACGGACACACAAAACAAACGAGTGCGAGCATGGAAGATCAGTTTCCTGGTGGGACATGCAGGCGTCCTCTGATCCAGAAAGGTCCTGATTGCCTGAAGTCCCGCCCGCTGGGTTCATGGTCCTGAGACCTCAGCAGGTCACTTGTGATCTCTCCCGTCCCGCCTTTTCCTTCAGTGAGCGAAATGGCGTGCGAGAAACAACTCGTCTGCAGGGACGTATCGCCTCGCTTCCATGCAGGATCAGTTTCTTAATAAACGTGTCGATCTGACTCACGACTGACAGATACCTCGTGCAAAGTCTGAGCTTAATCTCTGCAGCAAAGTTCGCCTCACGTTGAAGATAATCAGTCTGAGAAACGTTCCCCCCGAGGAGCACGTCGTCCCCAAACTTCATCGTGAACCCTTTGAAGTTTGACTCATTAGCATTTCTTCTAAATGCGTCTCTTAACATCACAACATATGGAAGCAGCTGAGGCATAAAGCAGCAACCACCGGGTGCTCACAAAACGTCCCCGGGCCGTCTCTCAGGGTGTCGTAGAGACAGACAGCGCCGGCACCGACTCTTCCTGCACACACACAGATAAACACGCAGACGGCGGTGCAGCAGACCGCGTGCTAATGCTCGCTTTACAGGCTGCTGTGGAATGAAAAAAAAAATCCAGCTCATGTTTGCGTCTAACAGGCGATATCACATCGTCTGCATGGCGGGGTTAATCACCGGCACATCACAGACACTGACTCTCTCTGACCCACTTTTCAGGAGGAATTAGAGTAACGTCTAATCGTGCACAAACCGTGCTGTTGTGCTGCACGCTGCAGCTTCTTCTCTTCGCTGGCATGACTGTCGGACTGTGAACGAGGGTGCCGTCACAATGTATGCAGTGTTTAAGACTCGACCGTCCTCTCTCTCTCTCTCTCTCTCTGTCTCTCTTTGTTTCACTTATAGCGTCATTTCTGACATCTTTTTTTTTCTTCTTTCCGTCCTCGCTCGTCACTGTCATGAACCGTCTCAAAGTTAAGTGACAAAAGAAGGGAAAGAACGCAGAACACGTCAGATTGATGTAAATCAGTCATGAAGTGGAGGGCTGTGAAGTGCAAACAAAACCAGCTGGTGGAGAGAGAAGAGAGGAGAGAGAGAGAGCTCCTGACTCCGCCCACTGTCTGCCAATCCAGGAAGCCAAACAAACCAAACACATGCAGAGAGACGGAGCGGGAGGGCAGCACGTCACTCTTTAATTTATCGACCCTCTTTTTATTTATTTATTAAGCCGCCTCTTTCTTTTCTCTTGTGTTGATCCATTATTAAACCTGCGCTGCCCTCTTACAGAATCATTTATTCCTCCCTCGTGCTTTTTTCTCCTTTTCTAAAAAAGTCAGAAAAACACTGTCACACGCTTCTCTTGCTTTGTCTGCAGGTTTGATCTGTTATCTGAACTTTTCTCTGCAGCATCGTGAATAACGTGTGACACTTCTCTGTCCTCCAGACTGTCCACTCAAGCCCACCACGCCCACCAAATTAACCGAGGAGGGCGACGATGTTTTGGGGGACTACACGGTGGGCGAGCAGGTCTGGGTCAACGGGGTCAAACCAGGAATTATCGCCTACCTCGGGGAGACCCAGTTCGCCCCGGGACAATGGGCCGGCGTGATCCTGAACGACCTAGTTGGCAAGAACGACGGCTCGGTGGGCGGCGTGCGCTACTTCGAGTGCCAGCCGCTCCAGGGCATCTTCACGCGGCCCTCCAAACTCAACCGACAGCCGGTCGGGGAGGGGAGCGACAGCCTCTCCACCGAGTCTCTCTCTGCTCTGAATCAGTCTTATCAGGGCGGCGGCGGCGCCCCCCAGAGGGTGGTGGTGCCGCTCAGAGAGGGGCTGCTTAACAGTGCGGTAAAGACGGGAAACGAGTCCGGGTCCAACATGTCTGACAGCGGCTCGGTGAAGAAAGGAGGGGACAAGGACTTACGGATTGGAGATCGAGTTTTGGTGAGTCATTGAGTTTGTATTGGATCATAAAGAGTGTGATCATGTAAACACAGCTCTGACAACAACACAGCCAGCAGGACTCCAGCTTCTCCCTCACTGGAGACAGTCAGGACTCACACACACACATTCACACAGCTTCCTCTAATAACCTCGTGTTCAACACCTCTCGTGAACGTCCACCGTCTCACCGTCCATGCAGATGTTGGAGTCCCAATTTTTGAACCTCTCTGTTGATTGATGATTTAAAAATGTATTTGCGACTTAAAGCGACGAGTTGATCGTTTTAAAAGTCCCCGAGGAAGATGAACGACTGTTTTATGAAGGCCTGAGTAAAGAGGGATCAACGCGGTGTCATGTGATACGAGGCTGCTGCTCAGAGGAAAACTCTTCACTCTGCTTTGCTTCTTCTTCTGTGGTATTTTTATCCTCTTTTGCAACCTCGTCGAAAAATAGGAAGGGTTATTACATAATAAGTAAAAAACATAACCTCTTTGCTCGGGTCATTTTTTTATCGGCTTCATGTTCGTTTTCTTATTGGCCCTTATTGGTGTAGGCGAGGCTCCGTGCGTGGAGTTATTGACCCCGGGGTCACGTTGCTTTCCATTAACTGATGGGCACAGGGGATCGTAACATCAGATCCTGTGCAGCTGCACACGGGTGAATGTAAATCACTCCGGATTACTTTCAGCACTTAAAGAGAGGAGAGACGATGCTGACACATTGATCAGAGGATCCATCTATTTCCTGAGCATCTCCCGTGAAATCTATCTCACTGCGGGGGCAGCCACGCACTTGTGTTACGCCCCGACGGAAACGCAACACCCGCCTTCAAATTTGGGTGAAATTAGCACAAATTGCGGACTCAGATTACGCTTCGTGGACAGAAGTCTCTTTTCCTCCTGCTAGGTATTAAGTTATGTGTAAAGACGCAGGAGTAAGACACAACTCAAGCAGGCCGGCATGATGTACTCGAGGGGTTAAACGATGAGCTCTTGATGGTTCCCGACTGTTAAGAGCCGTGTCGAGTTAATACTTTTCCAAAACTGTCTGATGGTGACTAAACAGCAGCCACACAGAGGTCTGCTTCAAAAAGGATGTTACTCTTCATATTCCAAAAAAAAAAAGAGCTGCAGAAATGTTTCCAGGCGGAGCGACGACCTCAGAGGCGAAACACATGATTAGTGTCTCCGCTCGCCGTCTGACGTCTGAGCAGACCCGCCTCTCTCCGCCGCTCGGCACTTAACCAGAGGCCGACTGCTAACGGAGAGATTGGAAAGGTTAAACAAGTGTTTTCTGTTGGTCGTTCTGCATGTGATACGGCTGATGTTCATTTTAATGTGTTCAAAGCTGCTTAAAGGAGGAACGTGTAACTCGGACACCTAGAGGTTAAGATGGGTACTGCAGCCCGAAGCGGCCGTGTGCAGGGTGCCAGATCAGTCAGGAGCAGAATCTAAAGTTAGAAGGAGGACATACTGGCTGCTGCATTGTTGTCAGAGAAGCTTCAACACAGCATGTTTCCTTCATGATCACACAGGAAGAGAGCAGCTCTCTGATTGGTCCTTTAACGTTCCAATATATCTTCACATTTGTTGACGTTTAAGAAGCGTGACTTGGAGAGGAAATACTACTGACTGCTGGGTTCAGCTTGTGTGAGTCACAAGCTGAACCTCTGTGTGGTCCACTCCTCCGACTAGTCCGTCTGAAAACCCGCCGAGGCCGAGGCCGATAGCGTGGCAGGAAATACTCTGGTGTCACAAGGCGTTAATCTGAGTCGGTCGCCGTCAGCCTGACTGTGTCGTGTCTCAGTGACTCAGCGTCAAAGTCTGCACACGCACCGGCTTGGCTCCTGTTCTCGCCGTTTTCACCTGAAGTCTCACAGGTACAAAGATATTTGGAATTGGTCCAATCATCAGGCTGCGATGCCTACAAAATAAAAGTCCTTTGATAAAAATCTCCTCTGTAATGATTAGAATAGAGACTGCAGTACCCATTTTAAACACTAGGGGTCAGAGTTACATACTGCTCCTTTAATGTGTCAATAACAGCAGAATTGATTTGAGATCTTTTCGAGAGCCTGGTTGTAGTTTGTTGTTCTTGTTTTGGTGTTTACTTCCTGTCATGCTTGCTGTTTCTCTTTGATGATTAAAAAAGGAAACTCGTCCTGCTCACATGTGCTCGCCATGTGAGAAGTGACACCCACATCGCTGACGCGTTCCTATTTTAACTTGGGCTGCACCGTTCGTGCTCAAACGTGAAGATGATTCATGTAATCATGGATCTGCATTTCACTGGAAAACACCAAGTTCTGTTCATTTTGGTTTTATAAATATCAACGGGGAAAAAACCTGCGAGGCACAAAGTGAAAGAAGGAACCTAAAAAGAAAAGCTTTTCAAATTAAGATCCCTTTTTGTTCGGTTTGTTGTTTTGCTTTTCCAGCCTGTGAATATGATGATGAATATTATCCACAGGCTGAACACAGACTTCTGCTGCTCTGACAGGAATTGGAGTAAAATAATCAACCCAAAAAAGCCTGAAATGAAGCCATTAGAGCGTCGCCTCTACAGGGCAACAGAAGTGTGTTTTTATAAACTCTTTTTCTGCTTCCGTAGACTAAATATCTGAGTGTCTGTTTCAGAAGGGAAAAGTCAACAAGTGAAGGGGAAAATATTCCAAACACAGCCCAGAGGAATCGGTTCAATCAGCACGAGCTCAGACGTAGGCGAGTTTAGGAATCTGTGCACTGAGAACACTTAAAGGCAGGGTGGGTCATTTCCTCCAGATACAGTTTTTTAGATTCTGGTTCAAACTGTCTTTAGGTCCTGACAGACATTAATAACTCAGGTTCTCTGAAAAAGGAACAAAGTAAATCCATCATCTGTATCAGTTTGTAAGTCTGTAAAAACTAATGTCTGCCACGAGGTACCAATCTGATGAACCAATCACAGCCTCCCTGTCTCCCTGCTCTCTGATGAACCAATCAGAGGCCTCCCTGTCTCCCTGCTCTCTGATGAACCAATCACAGGCCTCCCTGTCTCCCTGCTCTCTGATGAACCAATCACAGGCCTCCCTGTCTCCCTGCTCTCTGATGAACCAATCAGAGGCCTCCCTGTCTCCCTGCTCTCTGATGAACCAATCACATCTCCCTGCTCTCTGATTAACCAATCAGAGGCCTCCCTGTCTCCCTGCTCTCTGATGAACCAATCAGAGGCCTCCCTGTCTCCCTGCTCTCTGACGAACCAATCACAGGCCTCCCTGTCTCCCTGCTCTCTGATTAACCAATCAGAGGCCTCCCTGTCTCCCTGCTCTCTGATGAACCAATCACAGGCCTCCCTGTCTCCCTGCTCTCTGATGAACCAATCACAGGCCTCCCTGTCTCCCTGCTCTCTGACGAACCAATCACAGGCCTCCCTGTCTCCCTGCTCTCTGACGAACCAATCACAGGCCTCCCTGTCTCCCTGCTCTCTGATGAACCAATCAGAGGCCTCCCTGTCTCCCTGCTCTCTGACGAACCAATCACAGGCCTCCCTGTCTCCCTGCTCTCTGATGAACCAATCACAGGCCTCCCTGTCTCCCTGCTCTCTGACGAACCAATCAGAGGCCTCCCTGTCTCCCTGCTCTCTGACGAACCAATCACAGGCCTCCCTGTCTCCCTGCTCTCTGATGAACCAATCAGAGGCCTCCCTGTCTCCCTGCTCTCTGATGAACCAATCACAGGCCTCCCTGTCTCCCTGCTCATTCTTAAACCCAAATGTTGACTCAGATCAGTAGCAGGAAGTCTTTACTGACAAGAATCACAAAGATCCAAATCCAGGCAGACAAACAGACTTAAAGGGGTCAGACTGAGGAGGCTCGGCCACATGTTTCCACTTGTGTCCGTTGTTTGTGCTAAGACTGTGCTAACATCCAGTTTAATGATGCCGTTTAAAGGGTGACGAGGAAGAGCAAGCGGCGGGGACTTTAACCTTTCCGTCTCTGTCGCTGCAGGTGGGCGGCTCCAAGATGGGAGTCATACGCTACATCGGGGAGACAGACTTTGCCAAGGGCGAGTGGTGCGGGGTCGAGCTGGACGAGCCTTTGGGGAAGAACGACGGAGCAGTAGCTGGTACAAGGTACAAGCACACACACACACACACACACACACACACACACACACACACACACACACATTATGCATGCCTCAGGCTCCCCAAATTCCTGTTTTTCCCCCTAAAAGGAAACTGAGTGGAGGACTGTGGCTCCATCTGTTCACTCTGTTTGTTCTTTGTCCATGAAACCACAGCGAGTGACTGTCCAGCCCGTCGCTGTTCAGCCCGCCGCTGTTCAGCCCGCCGCTGTTCAGCCCGCCGCTGTTCAGCCCGCCACACTGAGCGTATCAGTGGCTCGCTTCTTCTCACCCAAAGATCCCACCTTTTTACTCTGCTCACACTCCTCTCCCTCCTGTCTTTATAAAATGTTTAAAATGTTCACAGACTTTTAAATTTGACGTGCAGATTCACAAACAAGTTCATTTCTTTTTACCGAAATTTGGTCCAAAAAAATGTGATTTTATTGTGAAATTTTCACCAAATGTTGTCGCTATTAATCCCTGAATTTTAGCATGTTTGAAATTCCGTTATTTCACATTTAAAAAGAAAAAAAACGTGAGGCTTTTATTTTCAAAAATCAAAAATCATGACCCAAATTGAAAACTAAAAACTCTTCTGGCAGGAGATTATTATCCCCTGATGAAACTGTTTTTACAGGGACTTTATTTAAACAGCTTTTATTGAGGTACAGATTTGTGAAATGTTTTTGTTTTTTTAAACCTCTCCTCTTCTCCGTCCTTCATCTCCATGCAGATATTTTCAGTGTCTTCAGAAGTTCGGCCTGTTTGCTCCGATCCACAAAGTGATCCGTATCGGCTTCCCGTCCACCAGCCCGGCCAAGGCCAAGAAGAGCAAGCGGATGGCCATGGGCGTCTCCTCTCTGGCCCACAGCCCCAGCAGCTCGTCCATCAGCTCCGTCAGCTCCGTGGCGTCCTCCGTGGGCGGACGACCGAGCCGAACCGGACTGGTGAGAACATGACCGAGGGTTTGTGGGTTTCATTTAGAGCGACAGCCTGTCATCACGGGCTGCAGCTCCTGCTGGAACAACTACAGGGAATATTGTACATTTAGAGGAAAAAGCTGCAGCTGGAAGAGAGCGCCGTACCTTTAAGAGAAACATCCCGAGGAATTATTGGCAACATGTATACAAAGGATTCTTTCGGGTCTCTCACATTGATTTTAGCTGCTGGTCCTGGGCCAGATCTCGGATGGAGGACACTCCCTTTACTCTCCTTAATTGTTGGCTGCAGTTTGAGACAGCAGTAAGAGAAGAGACTCTTAAATCATCAAGCAGAGCACGCTGCACCAAACGCTCACGGGCTCAGACTGCAGGAGGCCTCGAAGATCTTCCAGCACTTTTTCTTCAATTTATTCTTAAAAGATTAAAAAAAAAAAAAAAAGTCTTCAGCAGCTGAATTCACACTCCTGTGTCCTTAAATCGATTAACGCCTCGCCCTCTTCAACTGGAAGTGCGTGCTTGTTTTTCCTTCTTTGCATAGGAGAGAAAGAACGCCGCCTCCTCCAGAAACGGAAAACATTAGAATGAAAAGAGTTGGCGGACACGTCGAGCAGCGCAGCTACACACACACGTGCACGAGGCGACGTTAGCAGAACCAGAGACGCTTCGACACCCCGCTGGTGAAAATACGACTCGAGCGAATCACTTTTTAGATTCTTGTGAAGGAGTCGAGGCCGCAGTGCGTGGCGTGCCGTTAATCAGCAATAAGATGACTCCTGGTGCTACTTGGAGAGCCAGATATTTCCTGTGTTGTTCCCTCACTCACAGTCAGAAAGTATAGCATCACAAGCTAACGCTAGCTAGTCCTCCACAGGTGACTGATATCAAAAGTGACATTTGAGCTCTCACTTCCTGTTCCCGCTGAAGAAAAGAAAACCGGTGCGGACAGCGTCTAACACCTTCCGTCTCAGACTTGTGAAGCCGCTCCTGGTTGTCACATCATTTTTCTGTCGTCTCCGTCTCACGCGCTCATCGTAATCACGACGCGTACCTGTGTGTTGTGACGTTCTCCTCAAAGCGTGATGTTATGGTGCAGCATGTTCGAGTTTGGAGCGCTGTCTCGCTTTCACGCCGATAAAACCTCGATGAGTTTGATTTATAGATCCTGTCTTTCTTCTCTCGTTTCACGCTTTGACGAACCTGTCTTTAAAAATCAACACGCTCGAAATCAAACCGTCAAACGGGCGAGCAGTCAGATCCTTTCAGCTGTGAGGCGAGCTCTGTTCAGCCGCTCTGTTTCGTACCTGCAGCCAGAACGCGAGAGGAAGCACTTCAGCCATGCCGTGATATTTTAAACTCCTGAGTGTCTGTAAAGACTCAACGCTGACTCTCATTGGCCTTTCTAGGTAGACGCCTGAACCTTGAACCTCATGTGCAGGATGCAGCTTTATTTTAAAGTTCATATCCAGGTCTTTAAACTCCCTTCCTGGAGTCGTTCGGCAGACATGAGCTGTTTTGAAATCTTTGCATGAACACTTTTACAGGAAAGCCTTTTTAAATGTTTGATTGGTGATCCATCTCAGGTCTTGATTCAAAATGTTTTCGTGTTGTCTGTCGGCCCACCGTGGAGTACAGGAAGTGTTGAACAGGTCTGAAAGTTCAGGTTAGAAATCCTGTCAAAGAGCGCCCTCTAGTGGTAAAAGAAAACATTGCACCGTCGGCACGGTCTTTGGCTTCAGGCCTCCTTAAAGAAATGCTCTGCATCATCTTCCACACGTGTTTACTGACGGTACCTCAGCTGCTCATTTTCAGCTTCTCAAACATTTTAGTTTTCTGTGTTTTATGCTGAAAATGTCAGTAAAAAGAAACGAACGTGCTTCTGAATGTCTGCGTCTGGACGTCTTCTGGTCAGATCTAAAAGTCTGTGACCATTTTAAACATTTTATAAAAACTGGAGGGAGAGGAGTGAAATGTCCGTGGGATCTTTGGAATTGATTTTCCACAGTAAGACTGTTAAATATTTGATTCTCAGGCGGTGATCTGACGGGTTTGAGTGCGAGGCTCTGACTTGTGTTTGATCTCATTTTTCCTCTTCAGCTGACGGAGACGTCGTCGCGTTACGCCCGTAAGATCTCGGGCACCACGGCTCTGCAGGAGGCGCTGAAGGAGAAGCAGCAGCACATCGAGCAGCTGCTGGCTGAGAGGGACATGGAGCGGGCCGAGATGGCCAAAGCAACAAGTCACATCAGCGACGTGGAGAAGGAGCTGAACATCCTCAAGGCGCAGCACGTGCAGGTGACACCCAACCGTCCTTTCTTATCAAATCTGTCCTCTGCAGCACCGTGAGTGTCATTAACCGCCTTCCTCTGACTCGCCACAGTACGTGACGGAGAATGAAAGCACCCTGCAGCAGGTCAAAGCCATGCTGGCTGCCACGCAGAAAGACAAACTGGAGCTGGCCAATCAGCTGGAGGAAGAGAAAAGGTAACTCTCAGTCTGTATCATTAAACGTTTTCACATTTGACCTCCTGACAAATTCTATTCTGCTGCGTTATAAACACGAGGAGGCTGAAGTGACAAAATGTGTTCTGATGATGTTCACACATGACGCTCATTCAGAAATCTGTTTCATCGTTTGTTGCTTGAATCAGAATCAGAATCGTTTAATTATTGTCATTGTTACAAGTACAGAGAGAGTGAGAGAGTTTTAGATTCTCAATATTTATTGCAGAATGACGAGTAATCCCTCCAGCTTCATGTTTCAAGACAGATCCGATGAAGTTGCTCTAAACCTTTTTAAGCGAGAAGGATGTTTCCTCCGAAGGCAAACATCCAGATGAGAGAGTCTCATGTTCACAGTTTAGAAAAAAATAGGTAGAAGAGTGAGTGAGTCACGCACACACTCACTCATTTTATTTGAAAGTGCACATTCATTATCCTGTGTGACCGTTTCACAGGAAGGTGGAGGATCTCCAGTTCAGAGTGGAGGAGGAATCCATCACCAAAGGAGACCTGGAGGTAATTGTCTGCATAATTAACACATGACAACTCGTCTCCTTCTGTTTACTATAATCAGTGTGTCTTCAAACGTCGTCGAGTGAGCCAGGAGAGATTCGCCACGTTAAGGTTTGAGCGTGTTTCCTGCAGGGCACAAACAAACATTTTAAATATATTCAGATCAGAGTCGAGGAGCTCAGAGACGCTTCAGGAGGGAGGCGATGATCTGGACTTGAACCCTTTCTAACAGATTGACAGCTTCCCCAGACGCTGCTGCCCGCTGACCTCCGAAAAAACAACTACACACATTTTACAAAGCTCTGAGCTGGAGGAGGATTTTGGGGCAAAAATCTGAGATTTAAAGAAGCATGAATAAATGGTTTTATTCAGTGACCTGAATCCTGATTTAAAGGTTTGCAGAAAAATCTGTGAGATATAATATCTGTCCTCTCTCCTCCTCAACCAAACATGTTGATATTTATCTGATGTTTATTTAAAGTTTGGACTCAAAAAGAAGGAGGGATGCAAGCTTGAATTCTAATAACCGTATGAAGTTAAAATATATGTCAGGTCACATGATCTCCTCCTCTTCAGGTTCAATCAGTGTCAGAGCTCCTCTTCATCATGTGTGTGAAGTGTGTTGTTGTAAATCCACTCTGATCCTGTATGTGATCATGTCTATAAACCCCTCTATTTCAGCCCTGCTCAGAACAGGCTGTTTCTGTGTCTGTAGCTTTAAATATGTAAATGAGCTGTGTCTGACCACGCCCCCTCTCTGGAAGGGCTCGGGTGTACTCGCTGCTTTCTGGCTCCATGTCCTATTGTTTACGGTGAGAAGGCAGACTCAGAGGGCAGAACAAACACCTAGCTGTGGGAGTGTCACCCACCTGGGGGAGGGGCTACTGCCCTTTGTGATGTCATGAAGGGAACATCTCCAAACGGCCTGTTTGAGCACACATTGTCTGAAAAGTGGAGCAGGCAGAAGACGGAGAGGATCGACTGTTCTCATCACTGGGGGGTTTGAAGACAGACTAGAGACACATGTTAGAGGAACATGGAGCAGAGGATTCTGGGTAATATGTTACCTTTAAGTTAATTTTTATAAGGCGTACTAAAGTGACGTTCAGGTGGACATGCTTTATAATAAAACTAGAAATCAGACAAATAGACTTGCAGAGGTTTGAGTCCTCATCACCATCTTCATCACTTTACACAGACGGCCTCTTTAATAACACCTGTGAGTCAAACGCTCGATTTTTAGTCGTCCGGCATCAAAAAGAAAAACAGAACTCTGGATTTATATTTCACACACAGTAAGGTCTGCTTCTGCCAACAGGGAAGATGCTCTCTCGCTGCAGCATCCTTGAGGTTGGGTAAGAGAACCAAGGTGATGATAACAAAGGAATGATCTTTTTTTTCTGCCTTTGATCCGCCGCCGAGCTATCTCAACTCCTGACTTCAAATCGAAAACTTCAGACGCTGTCGAGGACGTTAACCGTGCATAGACTCTCTTTGCTCTTCCACTCCTGCGTGTGCTGCTCAGGAGATGACACCTGGGCCGCTCTCTTTTTGTTTGATTGGTTACGAGTGTGTGATTGTTTCCAGCTGTGTGTGTGTGTGTGTGTGTGTGTGTGTGTGTGTGTGTGTGCAGGTCTGCTGTCAGCTTTACTTCATCTATTTGGCTGCTTCTAGATGATCAGAAAATGGCCGCGCTCTCGTCTCATCTTCCTCTTTTCTGCACAAATATTTGGACGGTGACACATCGATTCTCTGGCTCCTTTTATTTAAAACTTTAGATGCTAATGATGCGAACGCTCTCTTTAAATATCTATTTATGACTTTAAAAAAATGATGACTGTAGTTTAGTTTTTCTTGGAATAACCAGATTATAGTCTGAAATGCTCAACAATTAAAACATTAGATATTTTTTTTAAGTTTCCAATATTTACTTTTTTTTTTATGTGTTGAGAATCTTAAAATCAACTCAAAGCTTCTTGAGCCTCGACCGCGTGAGGCGGGGTTATTTTTTAAAAGTCAGACTCAGACTCACGGCACGCCAAGTCAACACGACGTCCCTGACAACATGCAAAGACATTCCTCTGCAGGGACCGTTTCCTTTTTACAAAATCATCCAATCAGGCGTCTCCGCTCGTCGACATGGCGTGAGAGTAACCGTGTCTGTATGTGTGAGCGTGTAAAGAGCACCAGCACGAGTTTGAGTCAACAAAAGTGACAGCGTCGCACGATGACGTCACACGGGCGAGAAACCGGCACGCAGCGTGACGTCACAAGAACTAAACCGTTTCTCCGTCTGCTGCTTCACCCTGAGAGGAGTTTTACAAAGTGACTTAAATCACAGTTAGCGTGTTAACTCTTCCTGCGTCCTCTGAACACATCAGACTTTTCTCCGACAGAAACAGAAAACGTGCAGAAAACGGTTCCTCTGGTTTAAAGTGTAAACTAATCGAACGTCTCCGGAGCGAAGCAGGCCGGTCCATGTGTCACTGTTTGCAAATGTCTTGTGATTTATTATATTTACTGGAATGCACGTGTGTTTCTTACATCTTTGGACCTTTCAGGAGTTTCTTTTGATTTCCCTGATTTCTGCTCTTAACGTTCCTTCTGTTGCAAACAGGTGCTGTTTCCACCTGTTACTCCGATTCATGATGTCACATTTTCCCGCCGTGTTTAGAACAAACTGTCAGCAGATTTGAAGGGTTCTGTTTTGTTTTGCTCGTCAGCAAACCACGGTGGAGGAGCAGAGTCGCATCGTGCAGCTGGAGGAGGAGCTCAGCCTGCGGCGGGCCGAGATCGAGAACCTGCACGCCAAGCTTCGAGGAACCGACACAAACTCGACAAACGGCGGTGACCCCGCCCCGGGGTCAGACGCCCAGCCGGAGAACCTCCACCAGCTGGTGTCGGAGGGCCGCGAGCAACTCAAGGAGAGCGGCGAGCTCAAAGAGAAGTACGAGACGGCGGCAGCAGCGAGCCGGGAGGAGGTGGAGGCGCTGAAGGCGGCGGTGGAGAACAAGAACCAGGAGCTCAGCGAGATGAAGCAGAAAGTCCAACAGGCCACCAAAGAGAACATGGACATGATGGACACCTGGAAGGTATTCTGCTGTGTGTGTGTGTGTGTGTGTGTGTGTGTGTGTGTTAGGGGGAGGCGAGCTCGGGGAGAACCCAGACGCAGGATCACTGGTTGACCTCTAAAGTCGACATCGTCTGACTCTTCCCTCCTCTCGTGTTCAGGCTAAATTCGACACTCTGGTGAGCGACCACCAGCGCTCCCTGGAGGAGCTGAAGGCCACGCTGAGCGGCGAGCGTGCAGCTCCAGAAGGTCCGGAGCAGGACGCCCAGGAGCTGAGGACCGCTCTGGAGAGCCTGAAGATGGAGCACCAGCTGGAGGTGGAGAACCTCAAGGCCAAACACAAGATCGAAGCCGCTATCCTCAGCAAGGAGCGCGAAGACCTCAGCGCTCGGCTGCAGGACGCCAAAGAGGGAAACCAGGCGCTGATGAGGACCGAGCAGGACGCCAAAGGCGGCAAACAGGCGCTGGAGCAGGCCGTGGAGAAGCTCCAGAAGGCGGAGCAGAGGCTGGCGGAGATGGAGAAGCATCAGCTGGAGCGGGACAGAAGCGGCGAGGAGTTGAGAGAGAGGCTGGAGCTGTCGGAGAAGAAGATGAAGGACTACGAGGCGCTGCAGAAAGCTCAGGCAGAGA
>NC_136701.1:25072458-25107458 GCF_947650265.1 Symphodus melops | reverse complement strand
CAGTTTTTAAAACATGTCGGTGAGAGAAAACATTACGACCACGAGGCGACCAAAGTGGCGTGTGAGATCACAGTAACGACGTGTGAGTGGATCCTACGTGTGAACAACGGCGCCCTGCACCCACTGAAATACGTCTTCTTTTTGACGGAGCTCTCGTCAAGCTGGGCAGACGAGAGCGACCTGGACAGGAAGTCAGACGAGGTTCACACATATCATTCATGCGTTTCCTAAAATATATTTACAACCTCGAATGTTTGTGACAAGTGTCTGTTTTCATATTCTGCCACTCCAACAAAAAAAAAGGTTTCCCACGTCTGATCTGATTGGTCAGCTGATCTGCTTTTCTTTGCTATGTCCCGCCCCTTTTACCATATTGGGAATGCTACAGTCAGTCTGAGGGGAGCGTGTGCTCGCTACAATGAGCCAATGGGCTTGGATCGGTGACATCATGGGTTTGTGATGTCACTCCACACATTTTCAATGGGGGGGGGGTTAGGGACCGAGCGTTTCATGCTGCTGTTGCTAACGCTAATAGGAGAAGCCGAGCCTCCAAGGACCTCGGTTTATTTTTCACATAGATGCACTGAAAACTAAAGAAGAATATGGGAGCTTCAAACTGTCCGCTAACTGAAGCCGTTATTTAACCACGGGGTCTGATGAAGGTCCGAGCCCGCCCGGGTGTCGGTCTGCGCTGGAGGAGCTCACACATGGCTCTGATTGTGTTACACTACATGCTGCACTTCGTCCATTATTGATGCTCATGATGGTAGTAAATGCTAAAAGGCAGTAAAGAAATAAGTGCCTGGGGCCACGGAGGGGTTTTTTTTCTCTTCATCATCTCGGCAGCAGTTTATGTTGTGCTCAATAAAAGCAGAGCGCATCAGTGCTTTCAGATGAGAATAACATTAGCTCTCTTAATGTCCCTGCTGCGTCCTCAGGCTGCGACCTGCTGGAGGGGGGAAACAAACCAGGACATGGCCTCCAGCCTCGAGATGATCCACGTCAGCTCGCTGGCCCACTTCTATCCGTCTGAGAGTCTGAGATAGCGACCGTGACGCGGACTCTAACGGATATGCTAATGATCGTCAGTGTTAGCAGCGTGAGGCTCCAAAGCTCAGAACGTGAATCTGCTTCATTTCTAGTTAAAATATCTCGATGCAGGGGGCCAGACATCAAGCTTGTGATAGGCTGTGAGCACAGGACCAAAGATGTTCTATTAAACGGGAGCGCTCCACTTCACGCTACTGTGGCAGCAATGACACAATCACAAGTTCCCCCCTCCCTGTTTATAATGTATTCATTTTTTTAACTGATCCGTGGGCCGGCCTGATGTCATCCGCCGGCGTTGAATAGGCCTAGAGGTTATGTAGTACGCCCCGTGTCCGGAGGCTGTAGTCCTCGGGGTGTAAATCTGACATGTAGGCGATGGCAGCCTGTGGGTTCGTGCGCCCCACGTAGAGAGGCTGAACAATCGGCTCCTCTTGTAGGAACATGTATATCACAGCACACTTTATGATTTATAGATATTAAAACATCAAACATTTAAACAAAGCATGTTTTTGAATAATTCCAGCGTACTGAAGGCCAGATGTTCTCTCTCGGTAACGTGGACTCGAGTTCACAGGAAGCTGCTGCTGGATGTATGTTCAGCCAAAACCGAGTTTATGCAAAGACGCTCCAAGAGTTTGACTGTGTCAAAGGAGCGTCCATCCGTCCGTGTTCAGAGACGAGGCCGCCTCCACAATCCCCACCGGCCACACTCGCTCACATTTTCCTGACAAACTGGATCGGTAATCTTTTAAACGATAGCGAGCTCAGAGCGAGGTCTGAGCAGATGTACCGCAGACCAGACGAGCTCTGGTGTGGAATCTATTCTGTCAGTGTTATGAAATGCACATGCTTTATTTATTTATTTATTTATTGTTGTTGTTGTTGTTGTCCCAGGAGTCTGAATGAACTGAGAGTGTTACTCCTGGAATCACATCGCCACTCCCGGGACATGGAGAAAGATCTGAACCGAGAGGTGCACAAAGCCGAGTGGAAGGTCAAAGAGCAGAAACTTCAGGACGACATTAAGACCCTGCGTGACAAACTGCTGCTCCTGGTGAGAAAGAAAACGACTTCTATCCTTTTTTTACTGCGTCGCCATCGACTGCTGTTCAGGCAGCTGCTGGTTAATGTGAAGAGTAAAGCCAACCTTGATGATCCCTGAGAGAAAAGTGCTGATGTTTAGTGTGTTCTTCATGTGTTGATCTTTCACTCCAGATGTTGATCACGCACTCTGAAGCGTGAAGGGATGATAAAGCAGCAGGCAGCCACCGTTATCCAGCTGCCTTGTGTGTTTGTTTCAGGGTCGCGAACGGTCCTCACCGGACCACCGGCGGTACTCCATGCTTGACCCCTCTGTTCTGGACTCGGAGGTGAGCCGCCTCCGCCAGCGGCTGCTCAACACCGAGGACGCCCTGAGGAACGCGCTGGAACACAACCAGCAGGTCGACCAGCTGGTGCTCGCCATGCGCAAGCATCCGGAGAAAAGCCCGGTAAGAACAGTGACGACTTGCTCCTCTCTCTCAGGGCCGCTGCAGAAAATGGGCGAGCGAGGTTTAGTCCGTCGTTTCCGGGTTTCTTTTTACAGCACAGTCGCATCTTCTAACGTTCACCTCTGGAAATGATTGACAGGTGTCTGAGCCCGCCCCCACCGTGCAGAGTTACAGCCTGCACAGTGATGAGACACTCGCTGAGCGTCTCTCATCGGGTACAGACAGATCGATTTGGAGCTGTCCGAGAGGAATGATGAATGTGAATGACCTGTGACAGCGATGCTGCTCGTTGCTCCTAAACGACGCCACGCGGCGAGAGAGCCTCAAAGACGAGCGAGTTTCTTATTCTGAGGAACGATGCTCCTCTCACAGCGCCGACGCTTCTACCATCTACATAAGTCGTCAAGCACCAACCAATAGAAATGCAGAGCTGTTGAAAGGCGCCCATGGATTCAAAGTAGAGAAAAACGCTGATTTCTGCTGATCGCCATGGCAACCTCAGCATCATCAGGTTGACGCACACTTGTGACGCTGCGGCCGGACTTTTTCTCGCAGCTTTACGATCTGCACTGTCGTTCATTTGCTGCTCTGTGTGTCTTTGAATTCCCCCGTCTGGGACAAATAAAGTTTTTTGAATTGAATTAAATGAAATGCATTATCGCATTGTGTACGTGAATGTGGCGAGTTTTTTTACTGTCTTTATTGACAATTTAACATGAAGTTCATTCAAGTGAAGACTGGGGGGGAGTGGCTTGAGTTAGAACGGCTTCAGCGTCGAGACGGACAAGGACGCCTCGGGTCTGTAACCGGACGTCTTTCACAACTTTCTCTCTGTTGTTGTTTTTTTTTTTTAGGCGCATGGTGCGAATTCAGCCAACGGGATTCATCATCAGGAGGCAGACGGCACTCGAGATGTTGGTATTCTTCCTTTGAACCTCATCGTCTATAATCTTTGATTTCCTGAACTAAATCAATGTTCATGTTGTTTTTTTTAGGGTCAACACTGATCAGAGCAGAAGAGACGAGAAGGAAGCGGGACACGCAGAGACTCTGACCACGACGACATTCCTCCTCATTCTGCAACAGAACGCCTGAAGAAAAAAAAAAAAAAACCAAAACAGCCAAATCTCCACCCTGAGTGAATTATGTGTTGCAGAACGCTTCTATTAGCCAATCATGAAGACCGCTTAAAGTACTTTACAGTATAAACAGGACGTGGACATGGAGATCCTTGATCGGCTCCTGCAGGACAAACAAAATGAAGACTGGTGTTAGAAAGTCCGAATCGACACGCTGCCGGGAACTCTGAGACAATTCTGAATTTGGATCCGAAGATTAAACCCGACTGATGGACAGCGAGCTGGGAACATGGCTCTTTGTTTTTATTTATTACGTTTTCTTTGCTCCTCAGCTTTTGTAACGATACTTCATGGATGAGTCGGCCCGTGACGCTCGGAGCGACTCTTCGAGGACGACGCTGAAGACTTTTAACGAGGGTTTGGCTCATCGCTCACCTTTTACAAACACCTGATCAGAGCGTTGGTGATGAGTTAGCTGTCTAGGGTTCAGTCATCTGTCCGTTATCGTAACCGCTTTTACCGTTTTGGGGTCGTGGGGGCGCTTGAGCCGATCTGAGCTGTCACTGGGGGAGAGGCGGGGTTACACCCGGGTCAGCTCGCCAGTCAACCACAAGGCCTGTTCAAAGTGTAAATTCCTACAATAGCTTTAGGTGAGTCGCGTGATTCTGCTTCCAAAGGATCTATAAAAACAGTTTTGATTTCTTGTCATTAGTCGGGATTAAGAAGAAATGTTTGTGGTTACACGAACATCACGTACGTTCAAGGTCGTTCACAAACAACAGCCAGAGAAAGAAGGTCACGTTTCCAACGTTTGGTTGAGAGATTTTAATTTTAAATTTGTGGCAGTAGCCAAGTAGCAAAACATCCCGGTACTGTTATGTCAACGTCATAAAACACGACAGGACGATCAGTCGTCTTTGAAAGTCGTCTGTCTTGTCTCGTTTGGCGATTTTGCCGTTATTGGATAGGACAGCTGAAGAGAGAAAGGAAACAGCCAACGGTCTGATCCGAACACGCTGCAATGAGGTCGATAGCCTGGTGCACGCGTCCTTACCGCCCAGTCATGACGGATTTGACGAGAAAAATTCCACAAATTCCGCGGGGGATTTTATTACAGTCACGGACCAGACGTCGTCCCACCACGGATTTAGGGGATATTTACGGTGGCTTCCTGTTTACATGGGTCAGGGCTACAACCCCTAAAGCAGAAGGTCGTCCTCACCAACAATCCCGAAGAACCGACAAGACCTGAGAGCTCACCCAGGAAAACACGGGGGAGTCAATAATCCATTAAATTCTCCTCATATACCAACTACTGTAGAGACTTGCATGCTTTCACATTTCAGCCGCTATCTCTTCAGGTGTTGGTAAAAGGTGACAGTCAGAGCAAACTCCTTTAGAAGATCTTCAGTCTTTGCACATCAAGTGGACTCCCTGCTGGAGATGATTATGAATGAACCTGGGAGGGAGGGAGGGAGGGAGGGAGGGGCGACATCACGTTACTGTATGTTGACAGGATGAATATCGTGAATCATTCCAGACTTTTGTGTTCTGTTAACCGTCTGACCCTCGACCGATGCACCTCTGTACTCAGCTGTTTTATTTACAGTATAACGTGACAGACTCAACTCATACACCAGTATTAATTAATTACACGGTACACACGAAA
Source organism: Symphodus melops (assembly GCF_947650265.1). Classification (NCBI taxonomy): domain Eukaryota; kingdom Metazoa; phylum Chordata; class Actinopteri; order Labriformes; family Labridae; genus Symphodus; species Symphodus melops. The sequence continues at coordinate 25,102,170 of NC_136701.1, read as the reverse complement.
GCAGCCCGATTTGAGCCCATGTTCATGCTGTATGCTAACGTCCCCTCTGACCTTTTGTTGACTTCCTGAAGGGCTGAGCTAAAAAACCCAAACGATGGATGTAAGATGTTACGTTATGTTCCAACATCTGGATTTCATTTAAAAAAGAAACTCATCGAATTTATACTGTAAGTCTTCCAAATATTTGGTTTCTTGTTGTTTTGTGTCTGAACGCGGACGTCCTGTTTGCAGCTTCACAGGAGACGCATCGCCGCGCGGAAGGTGAGCGGCGCGGACAGCTCGGGGTCTCCTAAGCAGCACATGCAGGGGCAGGTGCTGCTCAAGCTAAGATAAAGCCTGCATCTTTATTTTATTTTTTTCCCATTCGGATATTGTACATGGCCTTTTCAGCTGGAGGGTTCGTTCCCTTCGGATTATTGCTGCAATGGTTTCTGAGATTGAGTCATTAAATATTAACAATGTTGGCGAGGGCTGGTGGTGTTTTATTTCATTCCCGTGTCCCTTCTGTGTGTTTGTTTTTGAGGGCGAAGGCACAGGAGAGTGCTTTTAAAGAGCGGTGTTAGATTTCACCACACTAGAAGGTTTTGTGGGGTTTTTCGGATGATTGTGCACACAGACATTACTGTTTACCCGTTCCCTGAGCCACACTCGTTAGCTTACACTTGTAAATCCTCGTCTTTGGGCAAATATTTACTGGATGACATCCAGAAGAGGAGACAGTCATTTATTTATTTATACCTCTTTGATTGCTAAGATGAAACGTGAAGACGTGACGTGTTTATTTACCATCTCTTCATTTCTAACCTCCAGACATCATTTAGCTGTCTGACGTTGGCAAATGTCAGGTCTGATCCACTCGTACCCGTTTCCCTGCCAGAGGTCAGAATGGTTATGCGGCTGACATTTGAATAAAGAAGTGATTAATTATTCACAGAATCTGACGAAAAAGTGCGACAAATGTGAGGCAGAGGCTCCCTGGTGCTGTAAATCACACTTTGACTTCACGTTTGATAACGTTTTGGAGATAAATTAGGGGTCGGATTACGGATTAATTCAGTCGCAGCGGTATAGAGCAGGAGTTCCCAAATGTCTCAGTTGGTGTCCCTACAAAATAAGAGACTGGGGACCCTCACTGACCCTGATGTCTAAATGTCTTCCCTGTGGTGAAGACATTTAACGTAACGTACACCCACGCACACTCAATGAGCCGAACACTGCTAAAGCAAGAGAACCCAACAGTTTAAAATAAGAATTATAGAATTAGAACAATTCAGTTACTTATCATGATAAAGGCTCGAAGCAGACTACAAGTCATTTCCATGTTTAGAGTTTAACACTGAGCGGACGTTACACCATAATAAACAGGTGTGAATACAACACATTTTGAGGAATAAAAAACGAGACGTCAATATTTCATGAAGCACTTTAATCAAAAGGTGAAAATGTTGAGGATAAAATGTAAACGCAACACAAAAATTGCATTTTGTCTTTCTCTACATTTGGACTTTACTATCAAAATAATTGTTTAACTTTATTTTTAAAACTATTTCAATGTTATTCTTGAATAAGTGTTTTGATTTTACTGGCGACATTCAGCTCGTCTTCATTCTCAACATAGTTTTTTAAACTTTATTCGACAAATTCTGACTTTGTTTACATTTAAAAATGTTTCCAAACATTTCAGCTTTGTTCTCAACATTTTGTCTTTTAATATTTAAAGAACTTTTCTAAAAAAAATTAAACATTTTCTTAAATTAAAATTGTATTCTGACTTTATCATTATTGATAATAATAATGTTTTTATTCTCTGATTTCAGACATCTACATAAAAAAATAAAATCTTTACATTTTGGCATTAATCTCCAAATGGTTATTTAGCTTTATTCCTGACATTTTAATTCATTTCTTGACTTTGTTCTTTAGGTTTTATTCCAGCTTTATTACATTTCCTTTTCCCTCTGATTTCCATCCCTTTCACTGCAAAACTCCTGTTTTACATTTATGTATAACTGTTAATTACCTCCTTTACGTTTCTAATTTCAATGTTTTATATGTTTGTTTTTTTCACCCTGCTTGTGGCTGCTTTGTATTTTTATGTTTTATATATTTTTTTAACTCAACTTGTGTCCTTTGGTTTTTTCGAAAGGCACCCTTAAATAAAATGTATCATTATTTTTATTATTATTATTTTAACTTATCTACATTTAAAGAAAATCTTCCTCCTACTAATATTTATTTCTTATGGCTGGCTCTAATCCTCTTCTGTATAATTTGGCATAGTTGTAATAAATCCATTTCGGATAATCCCTTTAAATAATCTGTACTTTAATGATTCCTGCAGTCTGCAGGATTTCTCAGAGTCAAAGTGAAAGAGTTTCAGACAAACAGTCATTTATGATAAAAGAGTAAAATGAAATGTTGATCCCTGAGGGTCTCTGTGTCTCTGTCTTTGCAGAGGTTCCTCCGTTAATCCTGCATGTAAATCGCAGCCAATAGATGCAGTTGTTGAGTTGGGCTGGGATTAGCAGGAGGCGAATGAGTTTCAATTTTACTGGATTACAGAACAAAGAAAAAGGGGAAAGGGACACCCTGCTCTGTGAGGGGGGAAAGGAGAAATAAACTAAGAATAAATACACTAATAAAACAACAGAAAACGTGCCATCGAGGGTCGACAGCGTGATGATCCGGATTATGATGTTTTAGCAGAAGCTGCGGAGACATTGTGGATGTGAATGTGATGGATTAAAAATAAAAACCTAGTCCGGGATTGACAGCAGCAACAAGGCTATTAAAACGCTAATTAAAGGTGAGATTTCATTGCCTCTTTTTATACTCATAAACAGTCTTATAGTGTGATTATAATCTGTGTGTCGATGTGTGTGTCGGTGTGTGTGCTGTTGGAAATTACAGATTATAAACTCATTTCTGTGTTGAGGGAGGGAAGATGAAAGGAAAAGTGCTAACGCTAGTTAGCATGAGAGAGGCTAACGCTGGGGAGCTAGTTAGCTCGCGGGCTAGCTCAATGTTATTGTGAGCCCCGTTAGCTAATTAGCAAACAGTGATTAGTTTAGACAGATGTTAATTAGAGAGCACAGAAAGGTCACGGTCAGAGGGAGAGGGACGCCTCACCCTGTAACCTTGCGAGCGGACATGTAGCCTGTGCTGTGTTATTATTAGGATTCAGCTAAATTCACCTCTCATTTATTGCTGATCACTGATAAGGTTATCGAGCGACACACGCTAGCTAAAGAGCTAAAGGAGCTAAAGTGTAAACAACGAAGCTAACAACAACAGCACATTTATAAACTTTAAAAAGGCGTAAACAAAGCTGCCTTTATTAGTTTATTTACAGCCTTGTTAGACCTTATTAAGAAGCTACAAACACATGAAATAACAGCTGTTCATTCAGTGTTTGATAATGAATAAACACGTTTTATCATAAATATCATTAAAATTAAAGCTCTCGTTAACTTTTCATCAACCTATAATTTTTATTTATTTAACATAGACAAAAGTTATTTAAATTAAACATGGTGGTTTTTAAATATTAACCAGGTCTTTATTTAGTCAGAAAGTAAATAAAGAAGTTTCACTTAAAGTTTGAATGTATGATATATTAAATATAAATATATGCTGATAAATCATTAGCACTTTAAATTAAGGTCGCCATCTCTCCTTAACGTCACTGACAATATTTTATTAGTCAGAAGACGTAAATACACATTCATAACGTTCATGAAAAACACACACAAACATCAGCTCCACATAAATGATTTACGTCTTTAGTAGGTGAGAAAAAGAAAAGTACCCTCAGCATCTGGATCACAAGACAGAATGAGACCTCTGAATCCTTCTCACATTTCTACACCATCTAAAATATGAGTAACACTTTAAATTTAGGCCACAATATACACCATCAACATGTTGATAATAACACCTGAGTCACTGGCATCCTGCCTGCTTTAAGTGTTTGTCTCTTTCTCTATATTATCTAATTCTATAACTCACAGAGAGTTTATTATTTATACTCTTTATTTATTATAGTATGTTAGGATGTGTTGTGTGCTTTTGCTTTGTCTACTTTATAATGTGATTGATTTTACAGCACTGTTTTACTTTGATTCTCTCTCTCTAATGTGGCGTGAACCGGCGCCAGTTGCCGATGTTTATTTGTAGCGCCAAATAATTTTACCGCTGACATCTAGTACACCTAATTCAGAGAAGAGGGTTTTTTATTGGGGAAGTTTGAATCACCTGACAGAAAAAACTCTGCCCTGTTTTCATCGTCAAACACGGGAGAAAATGGAGTCATCATACCGGACGTCACGTCACAAATAAAAGTTATGAAACAGACTAAACGTCATCGTCGATGTGCGTTCGTCAGGAGCGGCAGTTTCGCTCTTTACTCTCTGACGTCTGATAAAAGTCTTTCAAACCTGCCGGCTGTAAAACTCTTCAGATTAAATCTCAGAAGAAACCACACGCCTGTTTCCGTTTGTCGTTTAATGCGCCCGTGCAGGTCTCTTATCCTCCGAGTCGTTTCTCGGCTCACGCGTGAACTTGACATTGAATCGTTTTCAGGGACCAGAAGCTTCCGTTGCGTTTATTTAAACGGCTTGTGGCCATGATAACGTGTGGAGCACAAACAGTCCACACAATAATAACAAAGCAGTTGAGCGTGGCATGATGAAAAAAACAGTTTACCAAACAGTAAGAGTGTAAACATCATGGGTTCCTCTCTCTGTCGTTCATGAGCCGGTCTCCGCTGTGGTTGGGCGAGACCGGACTCAGGACTGGTTGATATGAGGATTTCACACCTGCAGAGATCTGAAGTCTTCACTGTGACTTCACGCAGAGTTTCTCCTGCCCTGCTCGTCTTTAACTCTCCTGCTGTGACACACGCACTTAAAATAATCCAGCATCAGGTTATCATACGAGTACGAGACAGGCTAAAAATGTCCTTCAGATAATAGTAATGTTTTAGTCTGAAACATACGCAGGCTGCTCGTCTCTGTGCGCGTCATATGTGAAGTTTGATCTCTGTGCTCTGCTCGTACACGTTGAATGCTTCAGCAGTAAAAAAAACAAAAAAACGACGAGGACGTTCACAAAAGGCTCTGAGGAGAAGTTGGACTTGGCTGTCACTCCCTCCCTGTGCTGGAAGTCTGTCCGCTTTCACGTCACCCAAAAAAAGTCAGATAAAGTGAAGAAAATGTATTTGATGTATTTTTTGTCCTGTTAGCGAAGCAAACAGCTGAAAACAGAGCAGAGAGGTCACATCTCAGCGAGCGTCAGACAGCTCGGCACGCTCGAAACATCCGCCACCAAGTGAGGATCACGTATGAAATGATGATAGCTGCATCATTAACAACACGGATAACTGAACACGTTCTCTGCAGGGTCACTGAGAACAGATTTAACACAAAACACCTCGAAGAAAACAACTCTTCCATTTGGTCATGGTCGCCCCGTTGTTTGCTGCGCGTCTATTTCCGAAGCTGCAGGAACGAGTCAGGATGGACTAAAGCGTAGACCGCAGAAGGACCCGGACAGGAAGTCAGATAAGGAAACAAACGGAGCGTCCGGTGAATTTCAAAATAAAATACAATATCCGGACTTCTGATCGTATTTGGCATCACTGTATCGACATGATGTCGTTTTTTTTCTGGCTGTGCTCACATTTATGAAACGGATTGACATTGTGCACGCCGTCCGGCGAGACAAAAAGTGAAGGAACGATCTCAACCGAGGGAAGCAGAACGTTACGTTTCGTAACCTAGCAACAAGAAGTGGCGGCGAGAATGTGCTCTGAAACTGAGGTCACGGGCGCTGTCAGTGGACGCCGGCGCTGAAGCTCCAAGAAGAGCCGAGCCGAGCTGTACCCAAAGGCCTTCAAAGTCCAGTTTTAGTTTCACACAAGAACCATAACAGGGCGGTGAAATGATCCCAAAGCTTCCTCTGGCTCACACTGTTGTCCTGAGCCTCTGTTTATCCCCACCTTCCTCCTCCTCCTCTTCCTCCTCTTCGTCTCCCTTTTAAACATGCGAGCGAGCGAGGCCGGCTATTTCCAGGCTGTAATAATTGAGGGGGGGGGGGTCATGTTTGCTGTGGCCTCAGGGGAGGCAGATTTAGATGGCCAATAGACTTGGCACATCCAGACTGTTGCAGCTGAACCACAACACACACACACACACGCGCACACACACACACACACACACACACACACGCCCGCCCTGCCACTGCCTATCTCTCTCCTCCTCTCTGTCCTCTCTCTATTGAGTCAGTGGTTTGGGCTTGCCAGAGGCGAGTATAATGGTTCCCAGTGTCTGCAGAGATTAAAGGCCAGGGCTGCATTGTTCAAATGCCCCGAGATTAGTTTCCAAGGAGACGGGTTTCAGTTGCCATGAGAACATAGTGCCTGGCTTTAGCCGAGCGGCTTTTCCTTTAACTCTTCCTACCCGTTCACCACTTCACTTTTCATTCACACTTTTTTTTTTTTTTTGATACCATATTTCAGTTCAACACGTTTGATTCGATGGTGTTCCTGCTGTCGCCGTGGAAACATCTCCTGGTCACTCTTAAGTCAGCATCTGTCTGCAGAGGAAAATACATTTAGGTTGTTGTCATAGAGGAGAAAAACGAAACCAGCGAATAAAAAAAAAAAGATGCACCTTCAAGGATGGTGATTTAAATGTCGCTGCCTTTCACAGATGATTGGATGTCCCGGCGCTTCATCTCTTACTTTGATACCTCTCTGTTAATAAAATAAATCCACAATATTGTTTGATTAAAACTCTCACAGCTACAGATCCGAGAACACTTGACCCCGAAGTCCGGTTCATTTCTATGTGAACCGTCTCAAGACCTTCAGGATCATAGCCATCTAATCTTCTGACGTTTATTTATCTTCTCCCCTCTGTGTCGTAAATGCTGTCACGTGTTAGTGAATGAAATAAGCCCACACTCCTCTTCCTTCCATCCGTCCTCCCGCCTCCTTCACTGTCTCTCCGTCCTCTGCTTGCACGCTAACATTTGCTTAAAGTCAAACCAAACATCCTCCTCAGCACAGGCTGCTTTGAATGCAGCCCGTCGCCGCGGCACGCGTCCAGCCTCGCACGCTGCTTTCTTTGCCTGGTGTCTCACTAGAGTCTGACCTGAACCGTGTTCATCTGGTCCCCGCAGAGGCATGGCTCAGATGAGGAAGCTGGCGTGTGACGGCGTCAGGGCCAACTCCCGGGGCGAGCTGCAGGTCCCGCTGGTGTCCGCCAGACAGGAGATCCTCACCAGCCTGGTGTCTGCGCTCGACTCAGTGGTACGTCCCAGATCATGTTTTACAGACTTTAACCTGCCGGCTCAACATGAGGAAGTCCAACCGTAAATATGTTTCTTATATTTCTGTTTCCTGTTTGTGCTTCAGACTAAACAGCTCGATGGTGTCAGAGACGGGAATTATCCACTTCAATCTAAAAAGCCACTTCTTCTTGTTCTGCTTTTGTCTTTCCTGAAATCTTCTGGTATCGACTCCTGATTGAACGATTTCCGTGTCTTTTTGTTTTGCAGTGCATGGCGATGTCTAAGCTCAACGCTGAGGTTGCGTGCGTCACGATACACGAGGACAGCGTGATCGCAGTCGGCACGGAGAAGGGCCGAGTGTTCCTCAACTCCAGGAGGGAAATCCAGACAGACTTCTACAAGTTTTGCCGTAAGATTTAGCTTCGCTGTCGGGCTCGCTGTCGCCGCAGGAGTTTGCAGATTTGTGATGCAGAATCAGCATAAAGCCTCGATAATGTTTCATCCATGATATTAAAATAAAAAAAGCAAGACAGTCGCCCGTTCACACCAGGAGCCTCTCCATCAAAATAACAACAGATAACGTCGAGGCTGGCGGGGAATCATGGGAGTGATTAAGAGAGGTGAAACCAAAGGTCACAGAGGGGTTAAAGTTCGTGTTGCATTCAGGGACATTCAGGATCTGTTGTTAACCTGCAGTTGTTCCCGTGCCTTGAAGATCTCCTTCATTTCCTTTAAACAAACGAGCATGCAAGTTAGTGAGCGGAGCGGCGACGCAGACGTTTGAGACTGTTCACCTTGAGCTCAAATGTAAAAACAATAAATCTTCTGAGACTCCTCGAACTAAATCTCCTCGAACTTCAGGATTACAAATCATTTAGTCTGAAAAGAGTTTTTTTCCGTGCACGTTCTTTTTTTTATTTTATTTTTTTAATGGAATTTGATTTTGCCGTTGTTTGTCGTCTGGCTTCAGGGGCGCCGTGTCTTCAGAGTGTGAGCACGTCCAACGCCCATACCAAAGAGCAGGAAGGCGATCACAGCAAACCGAGTAAGGACGCTGATCACGGGAAACCCAGAGCGCCATCGGACGCTCAGTCCAACGTCTTTGTTCTGAGGAAGATGGTGGAAGAAGTCTTCACTGTGCTTTACAGTAAGAATTCCCTCCTTGTTAACCCTTTCACGCCTCAAAACGCTCGACGCGTACGCCTCACAGTTCACCGTCGTTCACCACATGACACGTGTTTGTTGTTGTTCAGCCACTGAGGACTTTCACTTGTTCCCGGTGCAGGTGAGGCTGTGGGGAAGAGCAGCCTGGTCCCTGTGCCTTATGAGTGGATCCAGAAGGACCCCAGCTGTGTGGTGGCCAACGGTTTGCCTGACGGAGTCACCCTGAAGAAACCCTCGGAGTACGACACCAAGACCCTGATGAAGATCCTGGAGCAGAGCCACAGAATCCACTTCACGGTCAAACGGTGAGACCGTGAGAGCCGAGGGGAGGGGGGGGGGGGCGTTGGTGAAGGATGGACGAGGTTTTAATTGACCTGGAACAAAACAACGACATGTTACTTGTTGAGCTGTTTTCACACCTGAGAGTCTGGAGCATGTCAGACAGACCGTCCCTGAAGTCTTACACGCGTGTGCGTTCACACATGCAGCTCAACCTGAACATTTCAGCTGTTTCTGAGAAGAGCTCAGGTCTCGTATTCGCTCCTTTATAAAGTCTGCTGAGATTTGAACAGCTGCCCTTTGTTGAAGCTCGTTGATAAGCCGGGTGAGGAAGCTGGTTAAATCCACGGGGAGCTAATCCGATGCCTCTGTCGGGAATACGAAGCTTATCCTGACTGGAGTTCAGAAAAATCTGGAACACATTAACACAGTGTAAATCAAAAGTTACTGTTTCAGATCCCAATAATATCTCTCCTCCATCCCGTCCACCGTCAGCGTGACACCGAGGTTTCAGTCTGAAAGATTTGTCGTTGACGCTGAAGAGTTAAATCTTCTTCTTCGTCTGTCTGCAGGCCGGCAGAAGATTTGTCTCGAGAGTCCAAGCCCAGCTCGGACGTCAATCACAATTCTGCCTCTGCTGTCATGGCGCCCGGCGGCCACGGCGCCGGGAAGTCCTCGGCTCCGGGTGTTACGCCGTCGAGTCCCGCCACCTCCAGTAACTCTGTCCTGTCGAGCTTCCTGTACGGCATGCCCATGTCCTCCAAACCTCACCCCGACGGGAAGCTGGATTTCAAACCCATGTCCCTCCTCAACCTGGGCAAGGACCGAGCGTCCAACTGGAGCGCCGGCGCCGAGAAGATGTGCACGTCCATCAAGGACGGTAAGACTTTCACGTGTGCTTTATGAGCTCAGTGTTAATCAGCGTGCAACTTCCTGTTGTCAGATTTGAGACGGCGGGGAGACGGCACACTCCGTAACACGTTTTTTTTTTTTCACATATTCAGATGAGACGACGAGACTAACCGGTGAACAGGGTCAGAGCCCGCCTGGTGTCCACATCTCGAAGAGGCTTCTCTTTTCTATCGTACACGAAAAGTCAGGTAAGACTGACGTCAAACCGCCGACCTGTCGTAGCCGTCTGCGGCTCAGACTCAGCCAATCGGGTGGTCGCTATCTGTTCCTCCCGGACTCGAGAAAACCCAGAAATCTTCACATTCAAATTCAAAAAACTTTATTTGTCCCCGGTGGGGCAATTCAAGGACACAACAACAGAGCAGCAAATGAACTAAAACATTAAACATTATAAGAGTCAACAAAGAATAAAGTGTCAAAGTGTTCGTACAAAATGACAAAGTAAAAACAAGGAAGAGCAGAGAGTGAAGTGTCTGGATGTTAGAACAATAATACACCTGCATCACCTCCTCCTCTGTGCTGCATGAGACACAAGGACGATTCATGACCTGGTTATAATGGAGCATCCCTCCTCTTTCACTCTGAAGTCAGCAGAGCTGTGATCATATTGGAGCTCTGAGTTGTTGTGAGAGAAGTGAGCGAGCGTTTGTGTTTCCTGCTGAACGTGCAGGCTCACACACAAAGCTAAGTGTTGTTTACTGAACAAAAGGCTTAGCTAACGCTAACGCTTCAACATTAACGGGTAAGCTGCTCATATGTCAAGAATAAGCCTTTAAGAAGATTGCACTTTCCCCAAGTTGATACTGAGTAGATGAAGAAGATTAATGTTGGATTGTTTAAACGCCGTCCATACGAAGCTCGTTTGAGCGCCTTTAGAATCAGCCGGCCTCCGTCGTACGCCGGCGTTTCACTGGAGTTGTTTTCTTTGCAGAAAAATGGGATTCTTTCATCCGGGAAACGGAAGACATCAACACGCTGAGGGAATGTGTCCAGATCCTGTTCAACAGCAGATACGGTGAGGGAGGCCTCGACCGGATGTGAATATCTCTCTGCCTCCTCAGAGCTTTCCTTCAGGGGCAGAGATACTGCTGCTGCTGAGTGTGTGTGTGTGTGTGTGTGTGTGTGTGTGTGTGTGTGTGTGTGTGTGTGTGTGTGTGTGTGTGTGTGTGTGTGTGTGTGTGTGTGTGTGTGTGTGTGTGTGTGTGTGTGTGTGTGTGTGTGTGTGTGTGTGTGTGTGTGTGTGTGTGTTGAAGGATTTGGGGGGGAATAGAGACAACAAATCAGACGAGATCACTCCCTGAAACATTTGCATCGTTTGCCATGTATTTAAACGTATTCAAAAAACTGCACTGAACCCTTAGAGAGAGAGTGTGTGTGTGTGTGTGTGTGTGTGTGTGTGTGTTCGTGTTCCTTGAATTAAGTTAAAAAAAAACACACACATCCACATGGCGGCTCATGGGATTTGTTTCGAGACTTTTACATCCTGGCCCACAGCGGCGATTATCTTTCCCCTGAAAGTTAAATTTCTCTTTTAGCTGCAGTTATTCTGTAAACTTTTCCACGGGGGAGCGCACGCCACTGAAGGCTGATTCTGCTCGTGCGATGGGGCCAATGACACGCTGGGGGTTGTGTAGCATTGTCCCGCCCACTTAGCACCAGTTAAACCGACACGCCCACAGAATCCAAGAGCAGAGATCCCTGTTTTATTCTTCTTCATGTTTCCATCAATCACACGTCTTCTTCTGTCCTTTAAAAACCTGTTTTCTAAAAATCCTCCTCTCCGTCCAGCTGAGGCTCTGGGTCTCGATCACATGGTGCCTGTTCCTTACCGTAAAATAGCGTGCGACCCCGGGGCCGTGGAGATCATCGGCATCCCCGACCAGATCCCCTTCAAGAGACCCTGCACCTACGGAGTCCCCAAACTCAAACGCATCCTGGACGAGCGCCACGGCATCCGCTTCATCGTCAAAAGGTGATCCACGCTTAGCGTGTGGTTAGCATGAATGGATGTCATGGGACTGTGATGGACTCTGAACATACGTGTGATTTTATTGTGTTTAAAAAAAACAGCTGGTCAGTTCAGCCTCAAGATGGCCAGAGTATTTGGGACAGATTTTCAGAGGAGCAAATCAGCGCGTGCCACTCCGTGCAGATTATCGTCCAGTCATCGTCGTCCAGCTCCCCTCCAGGAAGCTAAAGCCTGGAACCTCCTCGGAAACATTTAATAAGCGGCGAGAGAGCGAGCCGGCCGACGCCATCTGTCCGTCTGACGCCTGTTTCCTTGAGTCCCGCTGACTGCGTCTCCGTCGCCTGCACGCTGCTGCAGCTCGGCTCCGTTTGTTCGAGCTCATTGAAACGAGCCGCCCTGCTGTCAGATAACAGACCAGCAGGCAGCTCGTTACCGTTAATGCAATTAGGAGAGATGGGAGATGTGATTAATGCAGAGCTGCATCACGTTGGCAGAGACGTTCCAGATGTGGAGCCTGATGTTGTCATCTGGTGACTCTTTTCATGACTTCATTAACCGATCGTTTATCCTCATCGTCGGCCGCTTTAACGGAAACAGGAAGTTTGTTTTCACTTAAAGCTGCAGCGCTGTTCTTCATCGTTTATGACCAACTGAAGGAGAAAAACACGCTGAGGTCCAGACCGCCGCCCACCGCCTCCACTGCGTCCGTCCACCGCCTCGACTGCGTATCTGACTCTGCTGTGATGTAACGCAGTGTTTCTGGTTTTTCTGTATCAACGCCGAGCGAGGACGCCAACGCCGCCTCGCGTCAATACTCTCCACGTTTGTGGTTCGGTCACGTGTCGCGCTGGATTCTTTAAAAAAAAAGTATTTTCTCACCGTGGTGATTTAAAATAACGCCAACGAATCACATCATCGTCCGTTTATTAAAACATCCAGTCATTAAAAACGATGAAATGATGAAACATGTTTGAAACCTGTCGGGAGAGCGACTGTCACAGTGTTCCCATGCTACTTAAAAAGAAAGTCAGTAACAGCTGCAGACCATCAGTCTTATTCACCAGTGACCTGAATATGTTGAACTAGGTCATGTGGCTTAAGGAAGGAAGATAGTGTCGTAATTATAGATACACGCAGGAACTCAAAGAGCGATAAACGGAAACACGTTTCTCCTCCCGTCAAAACGTTTTTTAAGCACCAAAGTGTTTCACAAACGAGTTCAGACTGAAGATTAGGATCGCATCAGAGGAGGAATGTCTCTGACAGACGGAGGAGGAGGAGGAGGAGGAGGAGGAAGGCCAGAGGAAACATTCCCATCCCAAGATGTATTTTTAGTGGGCGGATTGAGTGATAAGAGAGGAATGAGTCAGTGGCTCCATTGTTTGCTTGAGACTGATTAGTGCGTGTGCCACATGTTCTCTCTTTGCATCTAAAGACTTCTTCTTCTTCTTCTTCTTCTTCTTTTTGTCCTGCAGAATGTTTGATGAAAGGATTTTCACAGGTAAGACACCGGTTAATCGTCTCCACTTGAATGTGAGCTGTGGTTTCCTCTCATCAATAAAACAACATCTGCTGGGTTTTTTTTTGTTTCACTCCGTGTGACTGTCTCTAATCACAGTGGAAAATGTGCCACTTTATCTCAGACAGCAGGGTTTCTGTGGGGAAGAAGGGAGCCAGCAGAGTGGGAGGAGGGATTTAATTGAGTTATATTTCCTGAGACTGAGCGCTTCACTCTCGTGTCCTTCCGAAGCTTCAAACGTGGACGTCTGCCTCCGCTCACAGCATCAAGCTGCCGCTCCTCTGCAGGCGGCGTTCATCAAGTTTTTCAAAGCAGCTCAGACGCGCGCAGAGCCGCGAGTGAGGAGGACGTACAGCGTGAATGCTGCTCGAGTCTCATTTAGATTCAGGTGAAACACGTTTGCACTCTCAGGCGCCGTGTGTTTCACCTCCAGGCACGTCCGTCCCGTCTCCATGACAACAGTCTGTACGGCCGCATGTTTATTTTACCGATCAGACGCGAGGAGGATGTGAGTACGGGTCACGATCAGTGGGAGGCAAAAACTAGAGGGGAATATCAGTCAACAGCTCCTTTCTGAAAATGGGAAAGATTTTGAGCGGCCGCACAGTTAAAGCGACTCATTGAACAAACAGAGGTTTGTAAGGTGGGATATCAAACATGAAGAACAGACAGACATTGAATCTGAGCGTTAGCTAAAAAAACCACTCGTGTTAATTATTGCAGCTCCTCAGATCCTGCAGAGCTTAAACTCAGAACTGCACATTTGAGCTTTCAGAGCCGTTACTGCAGATCTCTGCGCTCGGACTGAAGGAGATAACAGAAGTTTATTCTCATCGATACGCTCAAACCTCGACTTCCCAATTCTGAGAATAAACAGAAACTAAAAATCGGCTAAGTGGAGTCTGGAGTTTCGTGACGCTGAAAACGATCTTTTCAAAGGGAAACTTTCAGTCAAATGTAATTATTTCAGTGCGCTGTAGTGGAACTACAATATTTGAAATTAATTAGAATAAGTGGGCGAAGAGAAAAAATGTGCCCTGTCAAGAAGTTATTTAAATATTTACATCCTGCAGATGTTGTGGGCGGCGGTGGGGAAGCGTTTGTTTATCTCCTGTGTCTCGTTCGTCCAAGCTGCCGGGAAGATTGCGAGAGAGGAGGGCAAGCATGACCTGAGCTCCACGCCTGAAGACGGCTTCCCTGACGGTCTGAGCATCCCGCCCCCATCATCCGAGCTGGTCAGCAATCCTCACAGCAGCAGGTCAGAGCTCAGCCCACACACACACACACACACTCACACACACACTCATCACCAACCCTGAGGACTTTGTGTTTTTTACGAGGGAGGAATAAAGAGCTGAAATGCACTCAGATATCCGGCTTTAGTCTTAATCAGGGCTGAATTAAGAGTTTCAAAAATCGTTTTACTGAATTTATTTACGTTCCCACACAGGTACGAGCGGTGATTTGCTTAATTCTTGCGACAGCGCTTCATTCATATTTTGATTTGGCCTCATTCTGGGCGCCTTTTTAAAAATATCCTTTTCTTCGTGCTGTGCCAGGCTTTAGTGAGAGGAGGCCGGGGAAAGAAACAGAATCACATTTATCCTGAAATCTAACTGACAAGGATGAAAATCTTTAAAAAAAAAAAAACATGTGCAAGTTAAGTAAATATTCATCAGGCCTCAAAGCCTCTTTGGACTCACTTTATCTTTTTGCTTTAAGAGTTTTGAGATTTTTTAAATGAGGTCTTAAAACCTCTCGTCTGACACCCTGAAACATGAAGAATCCTCTCCACCATGTTCCTCTAAAACATAAACCCCCCAAATGTGTGCTCAAACAGGCCGTTTGGAGATGTTCCCTTCATGACATCACAAAGGGCAGTAGCCCCTCCCCCAGGTGGGTGACACTCCCACAGCTAGGTGTTTGTTCTGCCCTCTGAGTCTGCCTTCTCACCGTAAACAATAGGACATGGAGCCAGAAAGCAGCGAGTACACCCGAGCCCTTCCAGAGAGGGGGCGTGGCCAGACACAGCTCATTTACATATTTAAAGCTACAGACACAGAAACAGCCTGTTCTGAGCAGGGCTGAAACAGAGGGGTTTATAGACATGATCAAATAACCCACTCACAGCGGAGGAGGACAGCAGGTCTGAATACTTCTGGAAGTACTGATCTGTTTACGAGGTGTTCTGCTGCCTGTGTCCGATGCACAGGAAGCAGTCTGACTTTAAAGGAGACTTAAACAGACTAAGCTGAATGGCTGCTTCACACCACAGAATCAAAGATGTTGGCGATCACGCACGCCACAAATCCAAAAAAACCCTGACGACTTGATTCTGATTTTGGACGAACGTCGGTCTCAGTGAAAAGCTTGAAAAGTCTTTTAACGTGACGTTAGTGTTCGTAATGTTTGGGGCTCACCTGAGTGTGTTTTCTTTAATTTCACAGATCAACAAGTGCATGTGTGAGCCCCCTGGCTGACTGTGAAGCAGGTACGTGCAAATACACACTACAAAGCTGTACGAAGTTAAAGCCCCCGACCAATCAAATGAAAGCTCTCAAGCGACCAATCCCTGGAAGCCTCTTAAGAAACATTTCTCATCATGTTTTAGCAGTCAAGTCACTTCAAACACATTCTATCACCTACTAAAGTCTGTTAAACGCTGCCATGAAACACACACACACACACAGCACACACGCACACACACTCGCACGCATCGACGGGAACGCTCTGTTCAATCCCCGCAGGTCCTTCAGGAGATTGCATTCCTTTGAAACGGATAAAACGGAGCCTCCAGACGGGGAAGTCATTCAAGTGATGGTGCCAGGTGAGTGTGCACACGCTCAGACTTATATAAACAAGAATCAGGAAGTGTAGTGTTGTTAGACTGACCAATCACAGGTCTCAGACTCAAAGCCAGGAGTCCAAAATACCAAAACCTTCATGTTCCCAGAGGGGGGGGGGGGGACAGCTCTCTGCAGTACCCATTTTAAACACTAGGAGTCTCTTACATGTTCATCACAGAGGAGTCGGAGTAATTAGACTGCATGTTATAGATTTTAAAGGTTTTCAGTAGTTTTGTATAAGTGTGAAAACCTTGTTTCTCCAGAGCCGCCGCCGAGCGGCGAGGAGCCCAGCGAGTCTGTGGCCGAGCCGGTGGCAGCTGCAGCGTGTCCACCGACAGCCTCGCCCTCCGCTCCTCCTCCTGCTGCAGCCTCTGCTCCCCTCCTCCCTGTGGAAAACCACGCAGGTAACCTCAACTCCCCCCGTCAGCCCCCTCTCCCTCCTCTCCCTGCAGCTCCTGGCCTACCGGAGACGCCCACTCAGCGCCCAGCGTGCACGGCCTGCTTGGTTTTTTATCCGGTTAAATAAGCTGCCTCCACGTATGCAAACACTTTCCTCTCCTCATCTCCCCAGCAGATAGTAACTTCAACCCAACCGTAAGAACCCCCCCCCCCCCCCCCCCCCCGGCTCTTCTCTCCCACTCCTTCAAGATCTGGCTCTCATCTGTAAGAGGCAGATTGAATCAGCCGCAGCCTGACTCCATGATGCGTTACAGAGCAGCATGGAGCAGCACGGAGCTCATTTACAGGTGTTTGTTATAAAAACTGTTTCAAAGACAAAAACAAACACACCTAAAGTTCTCCCACTGAGCCGTCACAACGGAGTCTTTTATTCTGAAAATGAACCGGATGTTTTATTGTGGTTTTGGGTGTCTGACTTCCTGTCCTGCTCCATCTTTTCCGTGCTGAAATCGGCTCTCTGTGCTCCGTGAACACACATCTGCTGGACTTTAGGCTGAAGACTGATTCATGATGCATTTTACAGATCTGGAGTCACGCCGCCCCGACTCATTAGAGTTAGTTCATATGTTAGAAAGCCTAAAAAACTCCTGGTAGACCCCTCCCTCCCAAATACGCAGGTGAGACCGAGTGATCTGAGTAGACTTTACTCTCTTTCTTGGCATCATGTGACTTATTAACACATAAAAGTGCAAAAGTGAGAAAGTTAAGCTTTCGTTTCTGTTTCCAGAAACAAAACTTTGTGTTACCAATAAAAAAAAAAAAAAAAAAAAAAAATCTCTATATGATCCAGAAGCACTCGAGGCTTTTCTCCGAGGTTCATAAACGAGACGAGATGTGGAGTCTACTCGATGTGATCTTGGCCGAAGCTTTAGCACGCTTTCAGGAGGCGTTTTTTTGTTTTCTTGATTTCATTTCAATGTTCTTTATTTAAGTTTCTTTTTTCTTTCACATTCACCTCTAAAGGAGACGGGGACGAAGGTAAGAGCAGCAAATATCACCTGCAGCTTCATTTGCTGTGAAAAGCTCCTGATTCACATTTTTCTTTAGTTCCTGTTTTTCATGTTTGTGTGTGAATAAACATCGAGCCGGGCTTTAAGATCAGTCAGATCGTCTGTGCGCAAACATTCAAAGCTTTGAAAGCTGCACATGAAGAAAGAAGTGTGACCGCTCCTTTAAGAGTCAAACCTGCTTCAGGGTTTAACGGCTTCATGACGTCAATAAAAAGATCACACTGATGTTCCTCGCCTCGTGTCGCGCTGCACGTCTGTCCTGTCTCCATGACAACAGTCGGATGACAGCGTCCGTGTATGACCTACTCTGATACTATTATTTTTTTTTTTTTTAATCGTTTATTTTCGGATCAGATGCGGAGAAAAGACGATGTGGGTTCAAGTCCCGATCTGTCGGCGGCAAAACTAACGGAGGAACATCAGACATTTGGAAAAAAGACAGAAACACTGTGACCTTCTGGAGTGGATGGATGATGGAGGGATGGATGGATGGATGTTGGATGGATGGATGGTTGGATGGATAGATAGATGGTTGGATGGAGGGATGGATAGATAGATGGTGGATGATGGATGGAGGGAGGGATGATGGATGGTTGGATAGATAGATGATGGATAGATGATTGATGGATGGTTGGATGATGGATGGATAGATAGATAGATAGATAGATAGATGATTGACTGGATGGATGGATGATGGATGGATGGATGGATGAGGATGGATGGATGGATAGATAGATAGATAGATAGATAGATAGATAGATAGATAGATAGATAGATAGATAGATAGATAGATAGATGATTGATGGATGGTTGGATGATGGATGGATGGATGGATGGAGGGATAGTTGGATGGATGGATGATTGATGGATGGATACTTGTTGAGTTTGCAGCCGTCTGTTCACGTTTCTTCTTTCCTCCTGCAGCTGAAGCTCTGTCTCCGAGTACGACCTCCCAGAGCGTGAGAAGATCCTCTGAAGGTACGTCGAGCCGTCCCGTCCTCTCTCTGACTTAAATGTGTTTAAAGCTTTAACGTGAAGGCACGCACTTATGGCCCCGCCCACATGGCGAGCAAGAAAAGGCTTCACACGGCTGCGTGTTAGAGTTTCTGTTTGTTAAAGTAAGAATGTGATCCAGCAGGTGTCGAGCTCCAGCATGAAAGCAAAACAGACTGCTGTTAGGCCACGCCTCCTCCGCTCACGTTCACATGTCTCTTCTCTCTGTTTGACTCTCAGCGGGCAGTTTGGTGGAGGACATTGGTGAAATGATTCAGCAGCTCCGGAGACAAGTGGAGAGCCTCTTCAGCATGAAGTTTTGTAAGCGACTCACGTCTGAGCTCGGGCATGAACACATCCTTCAGAGCAAGAGAAACCCTACAGCTGTTCTGCTCTTTAATAATAACTCAACATATTCGATTGGGCTGGACATCTTTGGATGCCTCACAGTTTCTATTCTTGGGTTGACGATTCAAAGTCTGTGTTTGAGTTGGTGCATCCTTCAGGATCCTGTTTTTGATTCCAACCTTCTCCCGTCAGCCGAAGCTCTGGGCCTTCCTGAACCAGCCAAGGTGCCGTACTCAAAGTTCCAGATGTACCCGGAGGATCTGTACGTCACCGGGCTGCCGGAGGGAATCTCTCTGCGCAGGCCAAACTGTTTCGGAGCGGCCAAACTTCGCAAGATCCTGGCTGTGAGCGGTCACATCCAGTTCGTGGTCAAAAGGTGAGAGCGACGCCGCACGCCAACGCCGCTCCTCACGAGGATTTCACACCTGCTTGCTAAACGTTTGAATCTTCTTCTCCTGTGTTTTTCAGACCTGAGCTGTTAACTGAGCAAGTTAAACAAGAGATGCCTTCCATCCCCGTCTGTGAGCCAGGTACCCTTCTGTGATTGGTCGATATAGAGCAATCTATAGCATGACTTTCACTCATGACTTTCACTCTTAGTTTGAGTCACGTTAGTCAGATACAGACTCGGGGGTTTCTCCTGCGTGAACGGTACGGTGGCGAGGCGCTCGTCCTCGCAGCGTGTCACAGGTCAGAGGAGGAGTGTGCTTGGACACAGTTCGGATTGTGAAAACAAATGAATCTGTACTCAGAACACTACATTTCCCATGATGCTTTGAGGTATAAAGATGTGAGTCTCTTTTTGAAGGTTTGTTTGCACCAGTATGTTTTTTTCTGAAAGAGCTGAAACTCTTCCTGGACGTGCCGATGATGAGATCCGATTCCTCCTCCTGTATCTATCGAGTCCTTTTTCCTTCTCCCGGATGTAAAGGCATCCTGCACTATTCTGTCTGCAGATAAAGAGGCATCTTGGCAGTCCTGAAGGAGGCCTGTGTGGAGCAAATCCTCCATCTGGTAGCACATAATGCCGCTTTAAAGACGCTGTTTGCAGCGTCCTCTGCATGCATGAAATGACGAGGTCACAGCGAGTTCATGTGCTATTTTTGAAACGGATCTTTTGAGGGGAACAGAAAGAATCCTCGAAGGGATTTCCTGCAGCTTTTGCTACCTATTATTTGTGACCAAGCTGAGCCGCTCTGAAGCTTTGTTGTCTTTGCTAAATCTTCCTTTTTTAACCTTTGAAATGTTTTTTTTTTTCTTTTTCTGAAGAGCTGGACGCCAAGGACACGGCTCTGCTGACAGAGGACGCTGCAGCTCTGTCCAAGAGACCTGGATTCTCAGGTGGGTTCACAGCTCTGTCTCCGCTTTGAAGCTGAGACTTGAACATGAATCACTTTTAAAACTACCAAAGAGATTGAACTTCAAAGTGTCCTCGGCCTCTCGTCTCCAGAGTGCCTGGAGTCCAAGCTGTCCAGGATCGACCTGGCCAACACGCTGCGGGAGCAGGTCCAGGATCTGTTCAACAGGAAGTATGGGGAGGCATTGGGCATTAAGTACCCCGTCCAAGTGCCTTACAAGAGGATCAAAAACAACCCCGACTCGGTCATCATCGAGGGCCTTCCCCCCGGCATCCCCTTCAGGAAGCCCTGCACCTTCGGCTCCCAGAACCTGGAGAGGATCCTGGCGGTCGCTGACAAGATCAGTTTCACCATCACCAGGTGGGAATCCACCTGAGAGTGACATCATCATCATCATCATCACCTCTGTGTTCCTCAGGCAGCTTCACCCTAACCTGTCTGTGACACGTGTGTGTGTGTGTGTGTGTGTGTGTGTGTGGTCATTTTTAAATGAGGATGACTGCAGAGAGTCGGTCGCCCTGTTCAGACTTTTCCCAGCATCACGCCGTCAGGGAGTCAGTGTGAAAGTACAAAGACGTGATGACGTGCTGTTCAATGTTTAATCTGTGAAGACGACGAGCTGCTCTCATCACCTTCCTTCTCTCTCCTCAGACCTTTTCAAGGACTCATTCCAAAACCAGGTCAGAGCACACGCCCAGTTTTATTTATCAGAGCTCTAAATGTTCTGAGCTGTTATTCATTCTGTGTTTTCTCCTTCAGCACCTCGACGCGTCACTTTACTAAAGAAGGCGTACGCCTCGATAAGCGGTGAGTACGACGACTGTTTGGACACCTTACTGCTCTTACATCACCGAGAGCTTCACTAAAACCACCATCCATCCTCCCCCCCCCCCCGACAGACGATGACGATATCAACCGCATGGGGGAGAAAGTCGTCCTCCGAGAGCAAGTCAAAGAACTGTTCAACAAGAAATACGGTAAGGAGAGGTCACATGACCACGCCCCCTCAGAGGAGCGAGCGAGCGTTAAAGAGGAAACTCCGTCAGCTCGAATGTTTCGTTTCACTGCAGCTGACGTTGCACCCGTTTATTCTTCACCATCCACGAGCTTAACCTCTGCTGTGGCGTGTGTGTGTGTGTGTGTGTGTTCAAGGCGAGGCTCTGGGCTTAGACCGCTCCGTCGTGGTCCCGTACAAGCTGATCCGCGGCAGTCCAGAGTCCGTCGAAGTCAGTGGCCTTCCAGACGACATCCCCTTCAGAAACCCCAACACCTACGACATCGTGTGCCTGGAGAAAGTCCTTCAAGCTGCCGACGAAATCACCTTCAACATCAAGAGCCAGCTCCAGTGAGCGCACACACACCTGAGTATTCAGCAGCTCGGGGGGGGGGGGGGGGGGTCTGTAGCTAAGCTCATTATGGTTTTATTTATGCTCTGGGTTTAAATCCAACCTCTGAGGAGTGGCAGGATAAATCCTCAGCTGCTGAATACTGAAGCACATTTTCAGCTCTGATGAAAGAATTTCTTTTCCTTCAAAGGTTTTAATGAATT
This sequence comes from Symphodus melops, assembly GCF_947650265.1. NCBI lineage: Eukaryota > Metazoa > Chordata > Actinopteri > Labriformes > Labridae > Symphodus > Symphodus melops. The sequence goes on along the minus strand of NC_136701.1, from coordinate 25,080,471 downwards.
CTCTGTTTGCTGTTGTCGATTCCCCTCCTGCTGTTTTCTGTCCCTCGCAGACCGTTTGCAGAAATCTGTAGCCAAGCGTGTAACACAGGTGAGCGTTTGTTTATTCAGACCGGCGTGCTGTCAGGCAAAGTTCAGAAATAAAAAACCAAACGTCTGCTTCGTGTCCGCAGTAGGAACAAACTCCTCCACCAATCGACGGAAGCGCAAGAGAGTCCAGGAGAGCAGCCGAGCACCTGTGTCCTCTGACCTGGGGATATCGACCAATCAGATTCCAGTGATGGTAAGAGTACTGTACGGTTATAGAGAGGTGCCTGAGTATTGGCGTTGCCCCACGTCTTCTTCGTTACTGCTCGCTGCTTCTTCACCTTCCCGAGCGAGAGAGTGAAAGGCCGTTAACCCGGCTCGACCTTCTCCTTTAACGGGTGGGCGTGACGGGCGGCGAGAGCGAGCACGAAGGGGCGTTGACTCTGAGACAGCAAATTCCAGACGACCTCGGCCCGCCGCACTTACCGCTTTTTCTTCTCAGCGCACAAACGCTTCACGCAAGCTCGCCTGAGCTCACCTGCCAGCGCTCCTCTGCTCGAATTAGAAAAAAATAAAAATAAATAGGCGCGAGGTGGACACGGGGGGGCGTTCAACTTTCTCTCTCTCTTTTACTTGAAGTGGCGAAAGCTGAAGGTTGAACTGAGGCAAGGTCGTCCACCACTTTGTACTGATGAAAGCCTTTTCTCCAGCGTTCTGTCTGACGTTTATCTCTCATTGTTTCTGTGTGTGTGTGTGTGTGTGTGTGTGTGTGTGTGTGTGTGTGTGTGTGTGTGTGTGTGTGTGTGTGTGTGTGCAGCAGTGGCCCATGTACATGGTGGACTACAGCGGAGTGAATGTGCAGGTTCCCGGGAAAGTCAACTACTGAAGGTGAAACCTGGACTGCAGCGAGGGGATGAAAGGGGGAGGAGTCTGTCGGCTCCCTCACACGCGACACTAACACTTTTTTTATCGGCGTGCTGCGACTAAAACGATCTCTCCGGACGCGAGTGTGGCGAGCTCGAAGGGTCGACTCTGAATGACGAAGAACAGCAGAATGTTTGTGGATGAAAATGTCGCAGGGTGAAACGGCGTGGCTGGTTTCTCCGCCTCCTCTCAGCGCCAGCAGGACGGCGATCACTGACAGACGGCGGTAACATTGTTTGTTTTTGAACCGAGCTACATCGTCTGCCCTCGCGTTACTGAACCGTCTCTCCACTGAGTCATGTCGGCGTTGGATCCAGCACTTGGTTGAAATGTATTACTGACTAAAAAAATGTCTTTGATAACAATCTGGTTCCATAACATTCAGATATTTGTACTTTTTATTTATTATATTTATTGAAATATAACATTACGTGCAGGGATGTAAAATACATTGATCTGTTCCGCAGCTCCACACACACACACACACACATACACACACACACGTGCTACCACGCGTAGCCGCTGATATCAAACAGCGGCGATGAAGTGTCTTCATTTACATGTTGGTGTTTTGTCCTCTGACGTCATGCACACGCTGGGAATCTGTTCGAATGCTGTCCGAGGGCCGGGCGATATGTCAGATATATCCACGGAGTTTGTTGCGTTAAAGTGACGTTGTGCGTTTCTTCTGTAGAGCCGCCGTTTCTCCGCTCCTCGTCTGTCCTCTCTCTCTCTCTCTCTCTCTCTCTCTGCGAAACTCAAAATCCGCCTTCTTAACAAACAGCTGTGTGAAAGGAACATTATTTATTTTATTTAAGGAGCTTTTTCTATGTATTTTTATTTTACATTTCACTAAAGAGGAGTTTCAAGTGTGACATTCAGTTCTTGTGGATTTGACCGAGGACTGACTTAGTTTTGACAGAAAAAATCAATATTGAGATGTTTATCGTTCATCGCCATTCAGCAGAAAAATATGTGGTCGAAGGTGCATATCGCCCGGCGCCTGTGCTTTGCTGCTTTGGTCCTTTTTGCAAAAATCTAAATCAAAGAATCCTCGTTGTTTAATTGGAAGCTTGATCCGAAGGCAGCTGGATGCTATGAAGCTTTGAAGACGTTTCATCGCTACTTCCGAACTCGCAACGGACCCGAGCGAAAGTCCATGTGAAACGGGAAGTGGAGAGGTTGTAACGGCCATGTTGTGACGTGTGTATGTCCAACTAAAAAGGGATTGAACCAAACACAAGATAGAGGGCGGGGCATAACGAATACGGATTCATTCGATTGTAGTGCTAGCTTCAACATTTAAACTATTCCTAGCGCGCGTCACTTAGCTAGCTAACATTACGAGTTAACAGGAATTGTGGAAAGCTAAACATGAAAGCATTGCATCATAAATTTGCGAGCTAACAATACTTGCAAGCTAACGTTACTTTTGTCGACAAGTTTTTCTGCTCTCCTAGCTAATCTTCGAGCGCAAACGTTAGCTTGTAAGTGCTTGAAAATTTGCGTTAGCTGAAAGCAGTTGTAGCTTTCAAACATTCCTAACAGTGCATTAAGCTAGCTCAATATCATTGCGACACTTTTCTGATTCTGTTGTTTTTAACATCAATGGGACGTTTCCTGGATAAATAAAGGTTAAATAAAAAAAAGTCTTGAACTTAAATATACACCAGCAGCGAAACAGCTTTTCAACTTCCCACCGTGAGCGTGACGCCATCAGGAGATTAGCCAAATGGCAGATTTGGTTTTGTGGCAACGTGCAAGCCGTTGGAAATTAAAGTGAAGACTGAATTGTCTGCAGTAATCACAAGTCTCTTTATGTTAGCGCCACAGAAACGACGTGTAAAATATCTCATTCAAAGTCGGCCTGAATGTAACATGTAAAGGAAAGAACGGTATGTTAATCTGCGATGACTGTCTCTGGACTAACCATATTTAATATGCTGTACCTTAACGCCAATTAGGCCTTTGAAATAAAATGTGTTGCCTTGCACTTTCATTTTGTCGGTGTTTATTTATTTGTCAGTTGAAAAAACGTATTTTTCTTTTTTGTCTGATATCCAAAAGATAAATTATAAAACCGTTTAATGCTAGCAGTGTTTTTGTCTTTTATTAATTTTAGAAAATATCCAAATAAATAATCTGAAGGTGCTAAATCAATAAATGGACTCGTCTACCAACCTGCATTCTTTCCAGCTGAGCTGATTTTTGTTTTCTGGTTTTAATGGTCTCTGAGGTCAGGACTCTTAAAGCGGCGCCTCTCGGCAGGACGGCCATTATCTCGGATGATCACACAACAGTCTCCCACTCTATCCATCCAATCTCTAAATAAAAGGCATAAAAAGCCGACAAACAAACCTTCAAAAACAAGAACGATTTGGAAATCCAGCTGGCTTCAGTCCCAGTGAGATCCAAGAAGTGGAAGTTAGAAACGATATTCTGTCCGTCAGATGAAACAGAAACAGAGACGGGGTCAGGATTCATTTCTTTATTGCAGATTTTTTTTTCTTCCCAGTTTTTCTTGTTTACATGTCGGACTGAGTCCAGCGCCTGTACTGCAGCACTGTGAGCAGAATAATGCGTGTGGATACAGGAAGTGAGTTTGGAGCCGGCGGGGGAGCAATCGGCGTGCTCGCGCCGCCGGCAGCTTCTCGTGTCTTGTTGAATCAAGACGAGTTCGATGACCTTGATTGTCACACTGTGTAACGTTCTTGAGCAGAGCGGCTGCTCGTCTGTTCGGACAGAAGAGTTCGAGGTCGTCAAAGAGATAGTTCCTTTTTTTTCCCCCCTTCTCACAAACATGGCAACACAAACTAACATATCAAGTGACACAAATCCACGCCTGTCGGCTCGCTTTCTGCAGCTTCAAAACGGGAGAAATCTAAAACGGGAGTGCTCGAGTACGGAAGCCCTGAGAGGACAAACATCCATACGTTTGATTAAACGGTTCACGCGATCCGCAGATCAAAAACAAACATCTTAAAAATACAATAAATGCACTACGAGTAGCGGCGCTGATGGCCTAGTGGTTGGTCACGCCCCGCGTACGGAGGCTACAGTACATCAAGTGAGCAGCCCGGGTTCAAGTCCGAGCTCTCTCTCTTCCTAATGGTTATCGAACTGAAGCAGCTTTTTTCTTTTCTTTTAAATCTCAGACCGTTTGTCTGAGATTCCTTGAAATACTTTTTAAAATCAAACCGAGTCGAGTTCCATCGATCCGGCCGCCGGTCTGATTCCGACAGCGCGACAGTGAAGGACGGGACGCACGATCAGGATTCCTGGAGACGCATCTCGATCTTTAGTGCTTTTTAAAAATACTCCGTTTGAGGAGTCGAGAAGTTAGATCGAAAATATCTTCAGAGCTTTGTGACCTGCTGTCTCATGAATGAAATGTATAGAAGTATGTCCCTGTCGGGCTTCCGTAGGTTTGTTGATTAAACTCACTCAAATTAAGAGGAGGTGCTAAAAGAAACGTTTCTCCTCCTCGTGGTCAGCTTCTTTTGTTTTGTGTTTTTATTTATTTACATCGTGTGATTCATACTCACTCTGCTACGAGACGTTTCAGTGTCTTTGTGCTGAAAAACACTAAACAGTTTTTTGATTGCATAACTTCCAGAAACAAAACGGCGCGTCCTGTCAGCTAAACGTCACAACTAAAGTGCTTCATGACATTTTTTTTTTTTTTATCCCCGATGAAAGCTGCCGTCCTCACGAGGACGAGACGAGGGGACCCCGACGATGAAGAACAGAACGAACACAGCGCGTGGAGGGTCGACGATGAAGAGGGAGGAGCCTCGTGACCTCACAGTTCGGTGTCCTGGATTATGTGCCAAGCTGGAATGTGGGCGGGGCTTAAAGCACTTCATTCTGCTCACGTCGTCCCTCGTTCGTCCGCTCCATGACGTTTGGACAGATGATGACATTGGGGGGGGATGAAGGGTTAATTCAGAAGAGAGAGGAGGTGTGTGGAGCTGTGACCTAGCTGCTGCTGCCGCCGCCGCCCGGGGCTTTGAGGCAGTCGTCCGTCACGCCCTGAGAGGCGAGCTCCGACAGAACATTGTCCAGGTAGTTTGGGTCCGGGTAGCCGTGGCCCGACAGGTTGGACATCATCTCCGTTTTGTGGTGGATGCCGTTCCACACCACCGTGTCGGGCTCGCCGGTGGTGCTGGAGGTTCCCACGGTGAAGATGAGGCGCCGCATCCACGCCACCTTCAGCAGCTCCAGCACCTTCAGCAGAGAGAGAGAGAGAGAGAGAAGGTCAGAGAGAGAAAACAAAGAAGCGTGCGTCAGCCTCGGCGTGTTCGTGACCTCGTCACTGATCGCCCTCTGCTGGAATAACGCGTCTTCAAAACGCTTTCTCTGATTGTAACTGACAAACGCCTCGCGCTGTTCACGCCGCCGCCATCACGCCGAGATGTTTCCCTCTTTTGTTTTTGGTTGAGGTGCGAGCGCGACTGTATTCACCTGATCCAATCCTTTAGTGGATTACATCAGAGGTTATTTATAGACGCTAAAGAGTGCAGCTGCAGGGAACAGCGTGCAGGAAATGAGACACTTAATCGCCATGGAAACAAGAGACAACTTCATAACAGGCACACAATTATTCCTCATGTAAATCACGCTGAGACCAGCTCGGCCTCCCTGCGAGCCAACGGATCGATGGTTCAGCCGCTCCGAGCCGCTCTGAAGGTCCGTACACTTCACTGGCTCCGGCACGCGAGCTTCGCCTCGACGCCGTGAACACGATTGTATTTCAGGTGAAGTTTGAGAACGCTGCAGACAGAGGGGGTTTGCTCCTCGTGTGTTTGTGTAGCAGTGTTCAGAGTGTGTCTGTGGCGTCCGAGTAGTGACTCCGCCCCCTCACCTTCCTGCCCTTGTCGTTGTCTGGGAGGAAACAGAAGCGAGGGAAGCCTCTGCAGGTGAACGGCTGCCCGGGGTTCGGATGCTCCGGACCCTGGAGGAGAAGAAGGAAACATTCACAGGTCTAATCCAATCACAGCGGACAAACGCCGCCCCGCCCCGCCCCGCCCCCCTCTCTGTGTTCATCAGTACCTGTAAGCCAGGCGGGATGCTGTAGATGATCTGGATGGTTCCACAGTCGGGGTGTCCCGGCAGCGACTGGGCCACGCTGTAGATCTCCATCTTTCCTTTGGGCTGCGTGCCCGTCTTCTCTCCGTAGATTGTCTTACACGACGGGCACTGCAGGCTGCCGTCCTGACCACCAAACACACAGCAGAACACGGGAGGCGTGTCAGAGCGCCGACTGTCTGACATGATGACGCGTGACGGCTGAACATGGATTATTTTAAAATCACTTTGAACCCTTTGTGTGTTTTAAAGCAGCTGCTGCAGACTCTGATTTTATAACCAGGTCATTGTGCTAAGCTAACTTTCATCACAGCTGTGATGCAGTTTAATTTATATATTATATTTATATTTCATCTTTTATGCTTTTTAATTGACTTAATATTTTAAATTACTTTGTTCAGGTTGTTTGAAAGTGTTTAACAAATAAAGTTGGACGTGATTGGACAGTAAGTGAAGAGTGTGTGTGTGTGTGTGTGTGTGTGTGTGTGTGTGTGTGTGTGTGTGTGTGTGTGTGTGTGTCTGTACCTTGGTCCCGTTGTTGTACATGGCGAGCATGCAGAGCATGTGCAGGGTGTGTCCACATTTGATGAATTTGCCCACGGTGGCGGGCAGGATGCTCTGACCCCCGTCCTCTGAGACCGCCGTCTCGTAGCCGGACGCGTTGGACAGTTGATCCATGCAGATGATGCAGTCCTGAATGGGTGGAAACGTCTGATGTCACACACACACACACACACACACACACTGATACATATAACACAGGGTTTCTATTTCTCATCTCGTGCTGATCCGGAGACGTTTACCTCATCAGGTGCTCCGGCCACCACCTCCATGTACCGCTGAATCACTTCTTCAGGTCGCTGAGACGAGGCTGGACACACAGAGAGAAGACACACAGCAACGATGAGCAGAGTCCAAGGAGCGGTCACATGACAAGAGGAGACATGAAGGACAGGTGGCGACACATGAAGAGTCTGAATGTGATGAAGGACACGAGAGACGGAGACAGACGTTCAGTTGTCCTCTCACACAGGTGAGCGTCAAGTCGGTTCAGGAGACAAACGTCCCATCCGACGCCGACCTCACGTCCTTCAGCGAGCGTGTTTTTAAAGGTCACGCACACAGAGAGACGGCGCTCCACACTCACACAAGGTGTCGGACGAATCAGATCCAAGAAAAAAAACAAGAAAAAAAAAAAACGAGCAGGACATTTTTGTTTTCCTGTTTTTTCACATCCGACTGGTCCCGCTGCTGATTTGAAGCGCAGGAAGTCAAATTGAAAGGGACAGCCAATGAGAACGCAGTGATGTCATCATGAGCTAAACATACGTGATATTTTAAGACACCACACAGACCGCCTTTACGTCGTCATTAACTCGTAAATAAATCATGTTTACATTCACAGAGTATCTTTAAAAAAGCGTTATCCATCATTCGATTGGCTGTCGATTGGTTCATCGATCGATCCGCTGATTGTATCCGCTCTGCAGCAGACGCTTCAGGAACGCGTTCAGTGACAGACATCATTCAGATGTTTATTTTGAAGTCGATAGGGCCAAAACCAGACACAGTTAAGGAGGTGAGGCGGGCCTTAGCTACAATGAGCCCACCTGTCAATCAAAGAAGCCACGCCCCCGAAATATGTAAATGACTCAAAAACATATCTGTGTGTACCTCCAACCTCCGAGCGCTCAAACTTATTGTGACTGAACAGAGAGCTGCACTCCTCACCACTCAATGTCATCGACTCGTTTCTGCTGAATAATATTAAAAAAGGAATCCGTTTGGTTTTCAGCATTACCACAATAAAGTTCAAAAACCTTTTTGTCTGTAAGTTTTGCGTCTTTCTTCATTTTTTTGAAGTTGATTTAAAAATAAAAAGTGACACCACTCAGGAGTGTCAACGCGTTTCCTCGGCCTCAAGTGGACGTTCGAGGAACTGCAGTTTGTTTTTTTGCATGACGACGTTATTTGCCG